>NC_090732.1:131611298-131713798 GCF_036898095.1 Palaemon carinicauda | reverse complement strand
GGGCAAAGGAAAATCAGCTGTAACCAGAGAGAAGGATCCAATGTAGTACTGTCTGGCCAGTCAAAGGACCAAATAAGACTATTCGATGTATGTGTGGGCAAAGGAAAATCAGCTGTAACCAGAGAGAAGGATCCAATGTAGTACTGTGTGGCCAGTCAAAGGACCAAATAAGACTATTCGATGTATGTGTGGGCAAAGGAAAATCAGCTGTAACCAGAGAGAAGGATCCAATGTAGTACTGTCTGGCCAGTCAAAGGACCAAATAAGACTATTCGATGTATGTGTGGGCAAAGGAAAATCAGCTGTAACCAGAGAGAAGGATCCAATGTAGTACTGTCTGGCCAGTCAAAGGACCAAATAAGACTATTCGATGTATGTGTAAGCAAAGGAAAATCAGCTGTAACCAGAGAGAAGGATCCAATGTAATACTGTCTGGCCAGTCAAAGGACCAAATAACTCTCTAGAGGTAGTATCTCAACGGGAATGGGTTCTGATAGTGCACAGCTCATGAAGGATTAAGATTCTCTCTTAGAGCTTTGCATTCTTTTTCTACTTTGGGATCTTTTACTGTGCAAATCTCACATATCTGTGATCTAATCAGCAAATGTCATAACATGGCATTGCTTCATTGGGTTATGAGGTAGAAGGGCCAGGTGGTAGTCTGGATCCTTATGTTCCTCCACTCGCTGAAGTAAGCATTAGTAGGAAACATATTTCTTATATCAATGGCATGGCATATCGTATGGTACCTTTTAATGATAGATTGCATTTGACTGGGTGTGCATTGTTTGCCTATAGGCTCTGCCATTAGCTCATCCCATAGTTTCCCTTGTGATGTTAATTCAAGTGCTAGTATGTAAGCTACCGAAATGAGTCGCTTAACTGATAACACACATTGATTACATGTAAATCAGCTGTTAAATATGAACAAATAGGAATACTGTAGCCATGTTTGACATACGAAATAATGTTTCATTAAAAGAGAAGGAAGAGAAAGAGAGATGAGATGGCAGAGGGAGGTGTGGAGAAAGAACACTACTCGGATGAGGTATCTCACTTTCATTTATCAAGAGAGCTTAATTGGAAAAATATCCAAATTAGTTACTTAAAGTATGTTCTGATTCTAGCCATGGATTCTGAGTTAATTTTTTCTTTAGATCTTATAATTAACCTTCAAAGAGGAGTTTTGTAAATAGAGGATATGCAAAGTGGGCAACCAAAGAAAGGGTTTTTGAGATTAATAAAGTGGGGATTACTTTTCTGGAAATATTCTTGTTTGCAAACTCTAAATAGGTGTGATTTTTATGTTAATAGAAGAAAAGTTTGCAGGCCATTGAGATCTAAATCTTATTTTAGAGTATTTGACTTGTTTTTATAAGCTACTTCAAATAAGACTTATGAGGCTATTGCAAGTGTTCACCTATGGTTGAGACAGTGTTACATGCTGAGAAGCATTCCTTCATTTCCTCCCCTATTATAGGTCCTTTGATGGATATTAATAGGAATGATAGAGTGATTGTACAAGTGGAAGCCAAGATACAGAGTGATGCTTTGATTTCTTTTTCTAGGAGGACCTCTGGTTCTGCCTGTAATACAGGCTTCAATAAGCCTCTTAATTTACTGGCTCCAAGGGCTTCATTTTGCAACAGTAGTAGGTCATCAGGATTCTGCAATAGTGGATGTGACACCAAAATTTCAATAGGATTTGCAGACATTATAGGAAATCAGTATGTTGATCTAGACAATCTGACTAGACCAGGTGACCCAGCAAATACTGCCACCAATGAGCTTGCACCAGGCTTAACATCAGTAACTGACGAGCCACTTCTTTGAATCTTGCGATTCTGTCTACAATGGGAAAACTTTCCTTCGTGACTGCCTGCATTTCAAGATATACTAAATCTTGCTTGGGTTTCTAAAAGGATTTCTCCAAGTTTTGCCGTGAGCTGGGGGATATTGGCAAAAACCAAGAAGCATGATCAATAATGGAAATAAAATATCTTTTTGTGCAGAATGAGACTTTGAGAATTCCTTGAAGACAGATAACAAGCTTACCTGGCAAGACAGGATGAAGGCTTACAAGCATCAACATGAAAAATCTGGAGAGTAAAGTTTCACTGCCATAGCCAGAGAATGGGGAAGAAAAAGTCTGTCTCCGACCATGGCTATAATCAATGTGAGTGAGCAGGGGGTGGAACTTCCCATGCTACCACTGGTGTTGTAGACACTTTGTTAAAAGTCTGTGATTGTGCTAATACCTATAACCCAGTAAAGATTGATTGATTTAATGTTTTCTGGCCTTCATGTTGGATCAAATGATGATTATGTCCATATGATTTGCAGTGTTGACCAAAATTAACTCTAAAAGCTCATACTTATGTCTACTAAAGTAATTTCAACCAATCTCTACATAAAAAAAAAATTGAAGCCATATTTCTTTGCTCAGCTATATATTTATAATTTTTATAGTTTCTCAGACAATAAGTAAATATGATTAAAGGACAAAATTTCTCCAGAAAGTATGCTAATGAAAATATAGTGATAGCAACGTTTTACTTGAGTGGGCACTTGATATATGTAGCATATATATTTCTGGATTTGAGGGAAGGGGCTCACCACTGCTTAGTAAATAATCCTAAAATATGATGATTATGTTCTTATTGATCACCAGTGGTGAGGAAAATTAGTGCTACTGAAGTATATTCAACCTATCTCTAAAAAAAAAAAAAAAACTTTGAAGCACAATTTTCCAAAACATGAAATTCTCAGATAAAAATTGCTACCACCTTTTTTTATCAAATTGATTGATTTTTCTAATTAGAAATGAAAAGATAGGAAATCTTATAGCCTACAATCTGTACATCCATTTATTGAAAAAAATAAAAAATAGTGACCTTTGAAAGTGACTTCTATATACTGATGAAATAATAAATACAAAATAGATAAAAAAGGATAAGAGAATTTCCCATGTAAAACTTTTAGCGCATAGAATTTTCTTTTAAAATAGTTTTTAAATGAAAAAAATTTTATTGAAAAACAAAGAAAGTCGTAGGAGTTTGAAATAAATGAAAAAAACATTGTTTTAATGGGAGTGAGTCATGTCCCTTACCTGTTCTTTAACCGATTCAATGGCTGCCCCGCTCATGCTGAAGACAAGTTACCTACTTATAGGACTGAGGTTTGTATAGCTATAGCATATCACCTTAAAAAAATTTATATTTTGGGCCAAAGCAGGACATGGGGAGAGTTTCCATACACCACTGCAGCAATCTAAGTCAAAGTGAAGGTAGAGCTACCTTCTGAGTGGGCGGGTCATACCTGCCACCTAATAACCAGCTGTGATTACCTCATTAAAAAGCTTAACAACTGTTCCAGCTTTTCCTTAAGTCATAATCCTATTAAAGGTCGAAGATTTGTCTTACATGTAGAAACAAATAAAAACAAATTGGCATTTCTCTGACATTACAAATTTTTCAAAGGATACAGGTAGAAAAAATAAGTTCCTTACTTACCTTTATATCACTGAAAGTCATGATAGGAGATTTCAGAACCCTGATACCAAGAACATCAGATGCTAGCAAGACAAACATAAATCCAACCCAAACAATATTTGTCTGTCGAATGATAAAAGCCACAGCACCTAAAAGCAAAATGTAAATAACAAATGATACATTTTAAACATTCTACGTGTATTTCTAGCACAGGACAAAATAATTTCAGCTTTTATAGGACATGACTGTTGGCTTCAATTAAAACACAAATCACTGCCTTACTCCAGTAAATTACCTTAGTACTTTTAAAGACACTCGCTAAAAGAATTCAAGTAGTAGTCACTTCCTAACATTGACAGTGGTTAGGTAACAAAAATAGCTTTAGTAATTACCATTAATAATCAAGACTGAGCAGCCTGTCCCTGATGTATCATACTCATGTAAGATATGTCATGACAGTACATGGGTTCGATCATCACACCTGACACCAATTATGTCCTACGTTGAGGATAATGAGACATCGAGTTATAGGTTTTTTTCACTTTATTACAAAAGTTTTGTGAATACACTATACACAGCGAGATACTCTTCAGGCGAGCACCATATTGTTATTAGGAGCGCAAGTATGGTACCGACTCCCCTTCTGGGTGAGTAAATGTAATGTTGCTCTGTCAATATGCTGAAACTACTAGAATTTGTGGAAGTCTTCACTATGATGGAAACATACTCTTACCATACGGCTTGAGACACATCACCTATCAGACTTAATACACGTCCCCTATAACAGAGCTCAGTGATCTCGCACAACAATTTATGACAGTCATAATACCCTTAAAAACATCATTAATCTCACTGTATAAAACACATATACATCTACATACTTTTCATACAAGGTTTGGAACATATATATAAAATCTCAAGTTGGATTTTGTTATATAGAAAAGAAATAAAAGTTGTTATGCCAATATCAAACTTTAATGACCTGATTCTCATGACCTCCACATTCATAGCAGGTTTTATGAGAAGCATGGTACTCAATTCTGACATACACTGCCACTCCCCTTTTCCTAGGAATGGCGTCCTATTTCAAAATTATTGGTTTCTTAAAACTTGGAATAAAAAACTCAGACGAGTGCCTTATTTGAGAAACCAAAGTTTCTGAGCATAATAAGATACTGTATACTGTCTGGAAGCAATTATAAGGTTGCCATGCAGTCCACGAATATTACAATATATTAGATAACACTGGTCTATATCTCCAGAGAGAATAAGAATTAAAAGCAATAAAAACATCCCATCATACTTGAAAACCAACTTAAAAATAATGATGAAAAACAATATGTACATGAATATATATACAGCAATTCGTGCACCTCATAGACCAAAGATAAAATATCGAATAACATTGGTCAACATGGTAGAGCCAACACACCATGCAAGGTTAAGTACCCTCTAAGATAGCCACTGCAAGTAAAGGGAAGACAGTAACGATGGTTTTGAAAATTAATACCATCGAGGAAAATAAAGACAGATAGGGAATGGCAACCTCTTGTTCATCAAGACATTTATGGCTCTTCTGTCAAATCTGCTCAACTCACTATTTTAAAAAAAACAAGAGGGAGAGAGAACAGATAGACTAGTGTGCCTGAGTGTATCCTCAAGCAAAAAAAACCTTTAATCCAAGACATTGGAAAACATGGTAGAGGCTATGGCAATACCCAAGACTAGAGAACAACGGTTTGATTTTGGAGCGTCCTCCTACAAGAGCTGCTTACCATAGGTAATGTGTTTCTTAGACTTCTTCCTCGGACCATACTCAGCCTACTGCAAAGAAGTCCGTGACCTACACTCGTCACAGTGGCATGACTGCGAGCAGACCGACTCATAAACCTGCAGCAATTTCTGCTAGACTTATCTTTATCTTTTGAAAGGATTAAGTAGGAAAGATTAAATTAATCAAGTCGACATAGAGAATACGGCAGGACTACTTGGCGGCTGAAGTTAAAGTGGCTGCTCAGTGGATTGTCAGTTGGGTAAGACTTACCTGCCACCAAACAGCAACTACTACCAGCTCATTATAAATTCTAATATTAGAGTTCTTTAATATTCCCATTATAGGACAATAGTTTGTATTCGCTTAAGAACAAATGAACATCAGGGGTTTCATAAAAATAAAAAGTTTGGTACTATGAAGTTTGAAGCTCTATAAAGCTCTATAACCTTCATAGAAAAAGTATGAATTTTCAAAATATGTTATTTTGATAATAAAATAAATTTTTGAATATACTTACCCGGTGATTATAATAGCTGCAACTCTGTTGCTCGACAGAAAACTCTAAGGTAAAATTCGCCAGCGATCGCTACACAGGTTGCGGGTGTGCCCAACAGCGCCATCTGTCGTCCAGATACCCAGTACTCAATGTAAACAAAGAACTCAATTTTCTCCTCGTCCCACTGCGTCTCTATTGGGGAGGAAGGGAGGGTCCTTTAATTTATAATCACTGGGTAAGTATATTCAAAAATTTATTTTATTATCAAAATAACATTTTTCAATATTTAACTTAGCCGGTGATTATAATAGCTGATTCACACCCAGGGGGGTGGGTAGAGACCAGCAAAATATGTTTACATTATTATGAGCTAAGAATTTTTATTTCATTTTAGAAGTTATCAAAATAACAAAAACAAAATAAATAGGTACCTGGTAAGGAAGTCGACTTGAACAATTACTCTGCCTTTTTAAGTACGTCTTCCTTACGGAGCCTCGCGATCCTCTTAGGATGCTGATCGACCCCTAGGATCTGAAGTATCAAGGGTTGCAACCCATACAACAGGACCTCATCAAAACCCCTAATCTAGGCGCTCTCAAGAAATGACTTTGACCACCCGCCAAATCAACCAGGATGCGAAAGGCTTCTTAGCCTTCCGGACAACCCAAAAAACAACAATAAAAACATTTCAAGAGAAAGATTAAAAGGGTATGAAATTAGGGAATTGTAGTGGTTGAGCCCTCACCCACTACTACACTCGCTGCTACGAATGGTCCCAGTGTGTAGCAGTTCTTGTAAAGAGACTGGACATCTTTCAAGTAAAATGACGCGAACACTGACTTGCTTCTCCAATAGGTTGCGTCCATTATACTTTGCAAAGATATATTTTGCTTAAAGGCCACGGAAGTTGTTACAGCTCTAACTTCGTGCGTCTTCACCTTAAGCAAAGTTCGGTCTTCCTCACTCAGATGTGAATGAGCTTCTCGTATTAACAATCTGATAAAGTCTGACCAAGCATTCTTTGACAAAGGCAAGGATGGTTTCTTAACTGAACACCATAAAGTTTCAGATTGGCCTTGTAAAGGTTTAGTACGCTTTAAATAGAACTTAAGAGCTCTAACAGGGCATAAGACTCTTTCTAGTTCATTGCCTACGATCTCCGATAAGCTGGGGATATCGAAAGATTTAGGCCAAGGCCGAGAAGGCAGCTCATTTTTGGCTAGAAAACCAAGTTGTAGCAAACAAGTGGCTTTTTCTGACGAAAATCCTATGTTCTTGCTGAAGGCATGAATCTCACTGACTCTTTTAGCCGGGGCTAAGCATACCAGGAAAAGAGTCTTAAGAGTGAGATCTTTCAGGGAGGCTGATTGTAACGGCTCCAACCTGTCTGACATGAAGAATCTTAGTACCACGTCTAAATTCCATCCAGGGGTAGCCAAACGACGCTCCTTGGTGGTCTCAAAAGACTTAAGGAGGTCTTGCAGATCTTTATGTTTGGAAAGATCTAAGCCTCTATGCCGGAAGACCGATGCCAACATGCTTCTGTAGCCCTTGATAGTGGGAGCTGAAAGGGATCGTCCTTTTCTCAGGTATAAGAGAAAAAACAGCTATTTGAGCTACAGAGGTACTGGTCGAGGATACAGAAACTGACTTGCACCAGTCTCGGAAGACTTCCCGCTTCGATTGGTAGACTCTAATGGAAGAAGCTCTTCTTGCTCTAGCAATTGCACTGGCTGCTTCCTTCGAAAAGCCTCTAGCTCTCGAGAGTCTTTCGATAGTCTGAAGGCAGTCAGACGAAGAGCGTGGAGGCTTTGGAGTACCTTCTTTACGTGTGGCTGACGTAGGTCTACCCTTAGAGGAAGACTACTGGGAACGTCTACTAACCATCGAAGTATCTCGGTGAACCATTCTCTCGCGGGCCAGAGGGAAGCAACTAACGTCAACCTTGTCCCTTCGTGAGAGGCGAACTTCTGCAGTACCTTGTTGACAATTTTGAACGGTGGGAATGCGTAGAGATCCAGATGTGACCAATCTAGGAGGAAAGCATCTATATGTATTGCTGCTGGGTCCGGGACTGGAGAGCAATAGATTGGAAGCCTCTTGGTCAGCGAGGTTGCAAAGAGATCTATGGATGGTTTACCCCAAGTGGCCCAAAGTCTCTTGCACACATCCTTGTGGAGGGTCCATTCGGTTGGAATTACTTGCCCTTTCCGACTGAGACAATCTGCTATGACGTTCAAGTCGCCTTGGATGAACCTCGTTACTAGGGAGATGTCTTGACCTTTTGACCATATGAGCAGGTCCCTTGTGATCTCGTACAACGTCAATGAGTGGGTACCTCCTTGTTTGGAGATGTACGCCAAGGCCGTGGTGATGTCCGAGTTAACTTCCACCACTTTGCCTCGAAGGAGAGACTTGAAGCTTTTCAAGGCCAGATGTACTGCCAACAGCTCCTTGCAGTTGATATGCATGCTCCTCTGACTCGAGTTCCACAGTCCTGAGCATTCCCGACCATCTAGTGTCACGCCCCAGCCCACGTCCGATGTGTCCGAGAAGAGAACGTGGTTGGGAGTCTGAACAGCCAGGGGAAGACCCTCTCTTAGGTTGATATTGTCCTTCCACCAAGTCAGACAAGACTTTATCTTTTCGGAAACCGGGATCGAGACCGCTTCTAGCGTCTTGTCCTTTTTCCAGTGAAAAGCTAGATGGTATTGAAGAGGACGGAGGAGTAGTCTTCCTAGTGACACAAATTGTTCCACGGATGACAGCGTCCCTACCAGACTCATCCACAGCCTGACTGAGCAGCGTTCCTTCTTCAGCATCTTCTGGATGGATAGCAGGGCTTGATCTATTCTGGGGGCTGATCGTCTTGTTGTTCAGCAACGTCCTCATCAGAGGGTTCCTCATCTGAAAACTGATGAGGAAACGGCAACGGAGTGGGCAACGTCTGGCTCGCTGAGTCCGGTCGCACTGGTGCATGCGTGACGGAGCCGGACGCAATATCATGGAACTGCTGCACAGTCTGTGAACTGTCAACAACCATGGGTGCGCGAGGAAGCACAGCGTCGACCCGAGACTCTCTAGACCGTCTGGGTTGTGCAGTCAACACCCTACCGGGTTGCTGAGGTTGACGCACTGCGTCAAAACAAGTCACCTCTGCTGGTTGTTGAACGTCCTGAACGTCAACAACCACCTCCGAGCGTCGCTTAACGTCAACGTGCGGCTGGCAACCCACACTGGGTCGCATCGGTGGAGGAACCACCTCAACTGGCAGACGCGAGTAGGTTACCTCAGCGTCAACAGGGCGCACAACCGACCGGTTGGAAGGTTGTTGGCCAGAAGGTTCGGTAGCAACCTTCTCTGCATTAAAGTCCTCTATCAAGGATGCCAGCTTGGACTGCATGTCTAGCAGCAAAGCCCATTTAGGGTCTACGGGAGCAGGTGTGGCAACAGATGGGGTTAGCGACTGAGGCGGTACCGTTTACCATCCCTGAAAGCCTTGTTATGTGTGACATAATTGTACAGCAAAACTTCAAAGGCTCGAAAACAGCTGTGAAGTTGACCTGTAAACAACTTGGAGCGTCTCCTGGCCAGGCGCCAGGGAGAGTCTACAAGAATTGAGAAGTCTATCTGGGCAGAGGCATGAACTCCCAAGCCGAGAACTTCTCTCGTGTCATATCAGACTCTCGCTCTATAAACCAGTTTAAAAGAAGGGAAAGCAAAGGCTGTATCCCCCAAACTCCTCCTGGTGAAAAACCAGTCGCCTAGCCAACGTAAAGCTCTCTAGGAGAGCGAGAGAGCACTAGCTTAAAAACAACGGCTTCGAAGTAGCTAGGCCTAGTGTAAGCTCTGACATTTAGGCGAACGAGGAGCAGCAGTTACAAAAAGATCCGGACAAAGATCCTTAAAAAAATCATCATGATTTAATTAAAGTCCATAGGAGGCTAAGCAGCTTTAGGCTCCACTCCATCTGACAGAGTCCTCAAGGGAATATCAGTAGTAGGGAGAACAGCAACTTCCTCATCTACAGGAACCTTGTCCGATAAAAGCTGAGTCTCAAGCAAGGGAGAGACCTACCGTGGTGGCAATGCTTTACAAGCAGAGTCCACACTCACTGGTGCATTAGTAGCGGACCAGAACGCAACGTCATGTAACTGCTTGACAGTCTGTGAACTGTCAACAACTGAACTGTCAACCACAACAGGTGCGTGAGGACGCACAGCGTCCACTCGAGACTGCTTTGACTGCCTAGACTGAGCAGTCAAAACAACTCTAGAATGCGGAGGTTGACGCACAGCGTCAAAACAAGTCAACTCCGATTGTTAGTGAACGTCTTGAACGTCAACAGGAGCATCAGCAAGTGGCCTAACGTCCAAATGCGGCTGAAAAACCACACGAGACCGCATCGAGTGTGGTTCTAAACAACCTGACTAACGTGACTAAGCTACTCCAACGTCAACAGTAAGTACAAAGGAACGTTAGGTTGGCTGAAAGCCAGGATATCGATGAGATAAACGGCTAGACTCAACGGACTAATCGGCAGAATAATCTTCCATAAGGGAGGCAAGCATATACTGCATGTCTTGCCATACAACCCATTAAGGATCAACGGAAATGGTTGTGGTAAGAGACGAGGGTAACGTCTGTGACCGCAACACTTTGCCTACAAAAAAAGACTCTCGGAGTCTGTGTTACGCTTTTGTTAGGCGGCGAGCAGTTATCCGATGACTGCATAGGGTCAGAGCTGTCCTAATGGTTGTAACCAGGACGCTGGACCTGTCCTGAAAGGACTGACTTTCGCTTAAGGGCTTCGAAACCTTGTGACAGGTTTCTTATGCGAAAAGCCTTCGGATGACGAGGAGAAACAACGTCTCTCTCGTCTTATGGTAGGGGAGATCTTGGTAAGATACACTCGATACCATAGAGGGAAAACGTCTGTTCGTTGGTCAAGGCCTCTCGAACCCATAAGTCGTTTGACATTACTTCTCCCCTGGGCTTGGGAGCATGTAAGAGGTCCCGGACTAGGTGAACGACAGGCACGAACAGACGAACCCTCGGACGCAACACTGTAACACTTTGCGCATATCACTTTATCACTTCGATTTTCTGTTTTGCACTTATTTCACTGAAATCGAAACTTTTACTGATTTCTACCTGAAACACGCAATTCTACCCTTCATTAAAAGGTAGTAATTGCGAATTCAGTCGTATAATGCAAGCTCATTAATACCAGCAAAAAACAGAAAACATATTTTAAGATAAAAAAATCAGTGGCTGGGAAAGAGACTAAACACTAGTTCATATAACTACGTTTTCAATCTCTCACCGCACATAGCCTGGGGACGAGAATAAAAAACTAAAACGTTTTGTCCTACCTCCCCGTACAGCGACTAGGGACGAGAGTAACTCGAGAACAACGTTACCCGCTTGAACGGAACGTTTTCTCTCCTCTCTCCCTCCGTCTCTATCTATCTCTCTTTCTCTCTTGATTTCGCACCTAAGAGAAGAGCCCAATTATATTTCGTCAAAAAAACATGTTATTTGACTAAAGGAAAAAACTGAAAGGTTTTTTAATTAAAAAGTTCCTTTAAAATAGAATTTAAAACATTTAAGCTAAGAAAGAATGAACAAAACGTCAGAATCGATTTACTCTTACTGCAAAGTGAAACCGTGATACACTCTCTCTCTATCGTAACGATAGAGCGCATGTTGAACGTCCTGAACGTCAACAACTGCGTAGCATAAATAAACTAAACGTTAGTTCATCTTTGAAAACAGTACGAAGACTATCAAAGAAATTCTTTCATAAAATATTACATTTAAAAAGTTTTAAATCCTTAGCTCTTTAAAAGCTAATTACGATATAAAGGGCTCAACGTTGATTAACTTCGGTTTCCAAGTTAGGACCGCCTACTCTCAGGAAAGGTCTATATAAACAAAACATTAAAATTATTTTTATATGTTTATAATAAATGGAAAGTTAATCGAAGAGGCCTAATAAAGGCGGAGAGATATAAAATATATAGAGGAAAATCTATAACGTGATATAATTACTAAAAGCCTAAACACACTTCCGTCTAAGGGAAGGGTCGGCCATTTAAAAGTGAAAGAAAGTCCATACTCTCTTTGTCACCATAATTTAATCTATCCAAAACGAGTTCAAGATTTAAGATGAAGATAAAACACCTGCACAGCGAAAGCTCAAAACTAGAATAGTGTACTTCACCAATTAGTTGTGAAAACAAATCCAGTTTAGCAACAGCGAATAAGCACGTCTTGTCGGGAGCACGACAGAGAGAAAATTGAGTTTTTTGTTTACATTGAGTACTGGGTATCTGGACGACAGATGGCGCTGTTGGGCACACCCGCAACCTGTGTAGCGATCGCTGGCGAATTTTACCTTAGCGTTTTCTGTCGAGCAACAGAGTTGCAGCTATTATAATCACCGGCTAAGTTAAATATTGAAAAAAGTTGATTTTCAAGTATCATTCCATAAAAAATATATATAACGTTATCTAATTTGAGAGAGAGAGAGAGAGAGAGAGAGAGAGAGAGAGAGAGAGAGAGAGAGAGAGAGAGAGAGAGAGAGAGAGAGAGAGAGAGAATATGTTTATACTGTACCAATATTGTAGTTAAAGAAATTATTAGATATTTTTTCATTGCTGATTTGAAAAAAAATGGAAATTAAAATCATACCCATGATTCCAGCAGCATTTGGAGCGCGATGAAGATGGAGGAGTATCATAATAAACACAACCAAAGTGGACAACACATCTGTGTAATACAAAAATGTGAACCAGTACATCACTGGTAGCATGGATAAATTCACTGCAGATAACATCAGTTTCCAATGATCGACCTGAAAGGTAGAAAAATGTTATTTTGATAATAAAATAAATTTTTGAATATACTTACCCGGTGATTATAATAGCTGCAACTCTGTTGCTCGACAGAAAAACTCTACGGAAAAATTCGCCAGCGATCGCTACACAGGTAGGGGGTGTACTCAACAGCGCCATCTGTCGTTCAGATACCCAGTACTCATTGTAAACAAAGAACTCAATTTTCTCCTCGGTCCACTGCGTCTCTATTGGGGAGGAAGGGAGGGTCCTTTAATTTATAATCACCGGGTAAGTATATTCAAAAATTTATTTTATTATCAAAATAACATTTTTCAATATTTAACTTAGCCGGTGATTATAATAGCTGATTCACACCCAGGGGGGTGGGTAGAGACCAGCAAAATATGTTTACATCATATGAGCTAAGAATTTTTATTTCATTTTAGAAGTTATCAAAATAACAAAAACAAAATAAATAGGTACCTGGTAAGGAAGTCGACTTGAACAATTACTCTGCCTTTTTAAGTACGCCTTCCTTACGGAGCCTCGCGATCCTCTTAGGATGCTGAGCGACCCCTAGGATCTGAAGTATCAAGGGTTGCAACCCATACAACAGGACCTCATCAAAACCTCTAATCTAGGCGCTTCTTAAGAAATGACTTTGACCACCCGCCAAATCAACTAAGATGCGAAAGGCTTCTTAGCCTTCCGGACAACCCAAAAACAACAATAAAAACATTTCAAGAGAAAGATTAAAAAGGTTATGGAATTAGGGAATTGTAGTGGTTGAGCCCTCACCCACTACTGCACTCGCTGCTACGAATGGTCCCAGAGTATAGCAGTTCTCGTAAAGAGACTGGACATCCTTAAGATAAAAAGACGCGAACACTGACTTGCTTCTCCAATAGGTTGCATCCATTATACTTCGCAGAGATCTATTTTGTTTAAAGGCCACGGAAGTTGCGACAGCTCTAACTTCGTGTGTCCTTACCTTCAGCAAAGCTTGGTCTTCCTCATTCAGATGGGAATGAGCTTCTCGTATTAACAGTCTGATAAAATAGGAAAAAGCATTCTTTGACATAGGCAAAGATGGTTTCTTAACTGAACACCATAAAGCTTCAGACGGGCCTCGTAAAGGTTTAGTTCGTTTTAAATAGAACTTAAGAGCTCTTACAGGGCATAAGACTCTTTCTAGTTCATTTCCAACCATATACGATAAGCTTGGAATATCGAACGATTTTGGCCAAGGTCGAGAAGGCAGCTCGTTTTTGGCTAGAAAACCAAGTTGTAGAGAACATGTAGCCGTTTCAGATGAGAATCCGATGTTCTTTCTGAAGGCATGAATCTCACTGACTCTTTTAGCTGTGGCTAAGCATACCAGGAAAAGAGTCTTTAAGGTGAGATCTTTCAGGGAGGCTGATTGTAGCGGCTCGAACCTGTCTGACATAAGGAATCTTAGTACCACGTCTAAATTCCAACCAGGTGTAACCAAACGACGCTCCTTCGTGGTCTCAAAATACTTAAGGAGGTCCTGTAGATCTTTATTGTTGGAAAGATCTAAGCCTCTGTGACGGAAGACTGATGCCAACATGCTTCTGTAACCCTTGATAGTGGGAGCTGAAAGAGATCATTCTTTCCTCAGATATAAGAGGAAGTCAGCTATATGAGTTACAGAGGTACTGGTCGAGGATACAGATACTGACTTGCACCAGTTTCGGAAGATTTCCCACTTCGATTGGTAGACTCTAAGGGTGGATGTTCTCCTTGCTCTAGCAATCGCTCTGGCTGCCTCCTTCGAAAAGCCTCTAGCTCTCGAGAGTCTTTCGATAGTCTGAAGGCAGTCAGACGAAGAGCGTGGAGGCCTTGGTGTACCTTCTTTACGTGTGGCTGACGTAGAAGGTCCACCCTTAGGGGAAGTGTTCTGGGAACGTCTACTAGCCATCGAAGTACCTCGGTGAACCATTCTCTCGCGGGCCAGAGGGGAGCAACTAGCGTCAACCTTGTCCCTTCATGAGAGGCGAACTTCTGCAGTACCTTGTTGACAATCTTGAACGGAGGGAATGCATATAGATCTAGATGTGACCAATCTAGGAGAAAGGCATCTATATGAACTGCTGCTGGGTCCGGGATTGGTGAGCAAAATATTGGGAGCCTCTTGGTCATCGAGGTTGCGAAGAGATCTATGGTTGGCTGGCCCCAGGTGGCCCAAAGTCTCTTGCATACATCCTTGTGGAGGGTCCATTCTGTTGGAATTATTTGTTCCTTCCAACAGAGACAATCTGCCATGACATTCAAGTTGCCTTGGATGAACCTCGTTACTAGTGATATGTTTAGACCTTTTGACCAGGTGAGGAGGTCCCTTGCGATCTCGTACAACGTCAGAGAGTAGGTCCCTCCTTGCTTGGAGATGTACGCCAAAGCCGTGGTGTTGTCCGAGTTCACCTCCACCACTTTGCCTTGAAGGAGAGACCTGAAGCTTTTCCAGGCCAGACGTACTGCCAGTAGCTCCTTGCAGTTGATATGCATTGTCCTTTGACTCGAGTTCCATATTCCCGAGCATTCCCAACCGTCTAATGTCGCACCCCAGCCTACGTCCGATGCGTCCGAGAAGAGAACGTGGTTGGGAGTCTGAACAGCCAGGGGAAGACCCTCTCTTAGGTTGATATTGTCCTTTCACCAAGTCAGACAAGACTTTATCTTTTCGGAAACCGGGATCGAGACCGCTTCTAGCGTCTTGTCCTTTTTCCAGTGAAAAGCTAGATGGAATTGAAGAGGACGGAGGTGTAGCATTCCTAGTGACACAAATTGTTCCACGGATGACAGCGTCCCTACCAGACTCATCCACAGCCTGACTGAGCAGCGTTCCTTCTTCAGCATCTTCTGGATGGATAGCAGGGCTTGATCTATTCTGGGGGCTGATCGTCTTGTTGTTCAGCAACGTCCTCATCAGAGGGTTCCTCATCTGAAAACTGATGAGGAAACGGCAACGGAGTGGGCAACGTCTGGCTCGCTGAGTTCGGTCGCACTGGTGCATGCGTGACGGAGCCGGACGCAATATCATGGAACTGCTGCACAGTCTGTGAACTGTCAACAACCATGGGTGCGCGAGGAAGCACAGCGTCGACCCGAGACTCTCTAGACCGTCTGGGTTGTGCAGTCAACACCCTACCGGGTTGCTGAGGTTGACGCACTGCGTCAAAACAAGTCACCTCTGCTGGTTGTTGAACGTCCTGAACGTCAACAACCACCTCCGAGCGTCGCTTAACGTCAACGTGCGGCTGGCAACCCACACTGGGTCGCATCGGTGGAGGAACCACCTCAACTGGCAGACGCGAGTAGGTTACCTCAGCGTCAACAGGGCGCACAACCGACCGGTTGGAAGGTTGTTGGCCAGAAGGTTCGGTAGCAACCTTCTCCGCATTTAAGTCCTCTATCAAGGACGCAAGCTTGGACTGCATGTCTTGCAGCAAAGCCCATTTAGGGTCTACGGGAGCAGGTGTGGCAACAAACGGGGTTAGCGACTGAGGCGGAACCGTTTACCATCCCTGAAAGCCTTGTTATGCGTGACATAATTGTACAGCAAAACTTCAAAGGCTCGAAAACAGCTGTGAAGTTGACCTGTAAACAACTTGGAGCGTCTCCTGGCTAGGCGCCAGGGAGAGTCTACCAGAATTGAGAAGTCTATCTGGGCAGAGGCATGAACTCCCAAGCCGAGAACTTCTCTCGTGTCATATCAGACTCTCGCTCTATAAACCAGTTTAAAAGAAGGGAAAGCAAAGGCTGTATCCCCCAAACTCCTCCTGGTGAAAAACCAGTCGCCTAGCCAACGTAACGCTCTCTAGGAGAGCGAGAGAGCACTAGCTTAAAAACAACGGCTTCGAAGTAGCTAGGCCTAGTGTAAGCTCTGACGTTTAGGCGAACGAGGAGCAGCAGTTACAAAAAGATCCGGACGAAGATCCTTAAAAAAATCATCATGATTTAATTAAAGTCCATAGGAGGCTAAGCAGCTTTAGGCTCCTCTCCATCTGACAGAGTCCTCAAGGGAATATCAGTAGGAGGGAGAACAGCAACTTCCTCATCTACAGGAACCTTGTCCGATAAAAGCTGAGTCTCAAGCAAGGGAGAGACCTACCGTGGTGGCAATGCTTTACAAGCAGAGTCCACACTCACTGGTGCATTAGTAGCGGACCAGAACGCAACGTCATGTAACTGCTTGACAGTCTGTGAACTGTCAACAACTGAACTGTCAACCACAACAGGTGCGTGAGGACGCACAGCGTCCACTCGAGACTGCTTTGACTGCCTAGACTGAGCAGTCAAAACAACTCTAGAATGCGGAGGTTGACGCACAGCGTCAAAACAAGTCAACTCCGATTGTTAGTGAACGTCTTGAACGTCAACAGGAGCATCAGCAAGTGGCCTAACGTCCAAATGCGGCTGAAAAACCACACGAGACCGCATCGAGTGTGGTTCTAAACAACCTGACTAACGTGACTAAGCTACTCCAACGTCAACAGTAAGTACAAAGGAACGTTAGGTTGGCTGAAAGCCAGGATATCGATGAGATAAACGGCTAGACTCAACGGACTAATCGGTAGCATAGTCTTCCATGAGGGAGGCAAGCATATACTGCATGTCTTGCCATACAACCCATTAAGGATCAACGGAAATGGTTGTGGTAAGAGACGAGGGTAACGTCTGTGACCGCAACACTTTGCCTACAAAAAAAGACTCTCGGAGTCTGTGTTACGCTTTTGTTAGGTGGCGACCAGTTATCCAATGACTGCAAAGGGTCAGAGCTGTCCTAATGGTTGTAACCAGGACGCTGGACCTGTCCTGAAAGGACTGACTTTCGCTTAAGGGCTTCGAAACCTTGTGACAGGTTTCTTATGCGAAAAGCCTTCGGATGACGAGGAGAAACAACGTCTCTCTCGTCTTATGGTAGGGGAGATCTTGGTAAGATACACCCGATACTATAGAGGGAAAAACGTCTGTTCGTTGGTCAAGGCCTCTCGAACCCATAAGTCGTTTGACATTACTTCTCCCCTGGGCTTGGGAGCATGTAAGAGGTCCCGGACTAGGTGAACGACAGGCACGAACAGACGAACCCTCGGACGCAACACTGTAACACTTTGCGCCTCGGACGCAACACTGTAACACTTTGCGCCTCGGACGCAACACTGTAACACTTTGCGCCTCGGACGCAACACTGTAACACTTTGCGCCTCGGACGCAACACTGTAACACTTTGCGCCTCGGACGCAACACTGTAACACTTTGCGCATATCACTTTATCACTTCGATTTTCTGTTTTGCACTTATTTCTACCTGAAACACGCAATTCTACCCTTCATTAAAAGGTAGCAATTGCGAAATCAGTCGTATAATGCAAGCTCATTAATACCAGCAAAAAACAGAAAATATGTTTTAAGATAAAAAAAATCAGTGGCTGGGAAAGAGACTAAACACTAGTTCATATAACTACGTTTTCAATCTCTCACCGCACATAGCCTGGGGACGAGAATAAAAACCTAAAAACGTTTTATCCTTCCTCCCCGTACAGCGACTAGAGACGCGAGTAACACGAGAACAACGTTACCCGCTTGAACGGAACGTTTTCTCTCCTCTCTCTCCCTCCGTCTCTATCTCTCTCTCTCTCTTTCTCTCTTGATTTCGCACCTAAGAGAAGAGCCCAATTATATTTCGTCAAAAAAACATGTTATTTGACTAAAGGAAAAAACTGAAAGGTTTTTCAATAAAAAGTTCCTTTAAATTAGAATTTAAAACATTTAAGCTAAGAAAGAATGAACAAAACGTCAGAATCGATTTACTCTTACTGCAAAGTGAAACCGTGATACACTCTCTCTCTATCGTAACGATAGAGCGCATGTTGAACGTCCTGAACGTCAACAACTGCGTAGCATAAATAAACTAAACGTTAGTTCATCTTTGAAAACTTTCATAAAATATTACATTTAAAAAGTTTTAAATCCTTAGCTCTTTAAAAGCTAATTACGATATAAAGGGCTCAACGTTGATTAACTTCGGTTTCCAAGTTAGGACCGCCTACTCTCAGGAAAGGTCTATATAAACAAAACATTAAAATTTATTTTTATATGTTTATAATAAATGGAAAGTTAATCGAAGAGGCCTAATAAAGGCGGAGAGATATAAAATATATAGAGGAAAATCTATAACGTGATAAGAATTACTAAAAGCCTAAACACACTTCCGTCTAAGGGAAGGGTCGGCCATTTAAAAGTGAAAGAAAGTCCATACTCTCTTTGTCACCATAATTTAATCTATCCAAAACGAGTTCAAGATTTAAGATGAAGATAAAACACCTGCATAGCGAAAGCTCAAAACTAGAATAAAGTACTTCACCAATTAGTTGTGAAAAAACTCCAGTTTAGTAACAGCGAATAAGAGCGTCTTGTCGATAGCTCGACAGAGAGAAAATTGAGTTCTTTGTTTACAATGAGTACTGGGTATCTGAACGACAGATGGCGCTGTTGAGTACACCCCCTACCTGTGTAGCGATCGCTGGCGAATTTTTCCGTAGAGTTTTTCTGTTGAGCAACAGAATTGCAGCTATTATAATCACCGGCTAAGTTAAATATTGAAAAAAAAAGAATTGAAGCTTTGACTAAAAGTTGACTACAGAAGTCTGCTTAATTGTCAGTGAATGACTGATAAATTTTAACAGGAAAATAAACTAACTGAAAAAACTAAAGGCTAAAGAACTTTTTAAGCATCTATACAGAAACCCATTTTTATTACAAACACATATCAGTTACTTTATTCTGTGAAGTAAATATTCCAGTCATACAAGACTACTTAAAGAAAAAAACTAATGTTCTGCAGCATCCTTTATTGAGTTGTACCAGGGTCAATCCAACACAGTTCAAGGATAAAGAGGAAAAACTATCCACATGACCATTAGATTTGTATTAAAAACATAATTTGGTTCACAAAAAAATGACAAATTCGGAGATAATTTGTATTTTCCCTAACTATACAAACCTTAGTTATTTAATAGGGGTTATTACTTTCGGCGTAGCTGAAATGACGAGCCATTAGAATTTTAACGAGGGTTTACTACCCCACCGCTAGTTTTGCCCCCCGCCCCCCCACACACACACACAACTGTGTTTGAGCTCAGGGGGATAGGGCTGGCAGGCAAGTTTGATTAAATAGCCAAGGTTTGTATAGTTAGGAAAAATACAAATTATCTACGAATTTGTCATTTGTTCCGTAACTGAAATACAAACCACTCTATTTAATAGGGGTGACTCACCCATTAGGAAGGGTGGAAAGTCCCGGCCAGTACTGGCTTTTGGCTTTGCCCGGGGACTCAGTATCTGAGTGTGTCAGCACTTAACAATAAGGAGTCCCTGCACCTCGCTAGAACCTTGCTACGCAAGGGCTGCGGCCTACGTAAGCTGTGTGTGAAGGTATAAAGTGTGACTCGTCCTAGGAAGTTGACCTGTAGTCCTTTAGATGAAACTTTAGGCTAGGACTCTCCCAATACCACCTCATCAGGGTATGGGGACGCGACAGTATTAGCTTAATACTAGGAACACAAGGAAACATGGTTTACCTGCAGTGGTTTGAGGTCAGCTGTGCAGAGAACCCAGGATGCTGCTTTCCCCAAGAGAGAGGAGGATGAAGAAAAGAGTAGGGGCCAGACATACCTTTTCATTCATGCAGACTAAGACTGGGTAACAATGCCCTCAACCTTCTGCTACTTGTCCATTAAGGAGCCTGAGGTTTTAAACCAGCTGTTGTGCAGCCACCACAGGGTCGATAGAAAACGTATCGAGCCTCCTGTGGGTCACGTCTTGCAGGTAGTGGACTGTGAAGGTCGTCTGACGCTTCTACACCCAAGCTTGGAGCACCTGCGTCACTGAGAAATTTTTCTTGAAGGCCAGGGACGTAGCTACGCCCCTGACATCATGTGCTCTAGGGCGATGTGATGGAGTAGGGTCTGGATTCAGGGACAGATGAATCACCCTACGAATCCATGCCGAGATGATTGTTCTTGGTGACCCTCCTCTTAGTCCTCCCAGTGCTCACAAACAATGCCTGCCCCTGGGGACGGACTGCAGCCGTTCTTTTGAGATATAGCCTCAGACTCCTTACTGGGCACAGTAGGAGATGGTCTGGGTCATCTGTTACAGAACGAAGATTCGAAATCTGGAAGGAGTCGAACCGAGGGTCCGGCACCCCCGGATTCTGAGTCTTAGCAATAAACTCAGGGACGAATTTAAACGTTACCTCCCCCCATCCCCTTGAATGGGCGATGTCATAGGAGAGACCATGAAGTTCACCGACTCGCTTGGCCAAGGCCAAAGCTAGTAGGAACACCGTCTTCCAAGTTAGGTGGCGATCTAAAGCCTGGCGTAATAGTTCGTAATGAGGTCTCTTAAGAGACCTGAGAACTCGAACCATGTTCCATGGAGGAGGTCTCACTTCCGACTGAGGGCAGGTAAGTTCATAACTTCGTATGAGTAGGGAGAGTTCCAGCGAGGAAGAAATGTCCACTCCTTTGAGCCTGAAGGCTAGACTAAGGCTGAGCGATAGCCTTTCACCGCCGAGACTGAAAGGCGCATTTCTTCCCTCAAATACATGAAGAACTCCGCAATTGCTGGAATAGTGGCATCGAGTGGAGAGATACCCCTTCCACGACACCAACCACAGAAGACTTTCCACTTTGCCGGGTAGACAGATGCGGATGACTTTCGCAGATGTCCAGACATCCTAACTGCAACTTGTTGCAAAAATCCTCCCTCAGCGAGATGCTGGATAGTCTCCAGGCGTGAAGTCGTAGCGAAGAACCCGTGTGGGCGATGATACCGTTAGGCGCGCGCACAGGAGACACATCTCTTGCGCACAAGAGAGACATCTCTTCCGCGCGGGCGTGCATGAGTACGCACATCAGGCTGGGTGGGAGACTGCACGCAAAGGCGTGCTGGCGAGGGATGGCGCGCAGGTGGAGATCGGCGGCGCGTTGGTGAGCGCTGACGAGCAGGGGAAGTATTCAACTTCCCTACTGCGCCCATATCAGAAGATCGTGGGCGCGCAGGCGAGCAGGAGAGCACTAGCGCGTTGGTGAGCGCTGACGCGCAGGAGAACGATCGCGCGCAGAAGGTTGAAGGCGATCAGGAGAGCGCTGGCGCGCAGGTGAGCATTGGCGTGCAGGTGAGCGCTGGCGCGCTTTAGCAGCAACATCGTCGGCAGTAGATGAGCGCTTGCGCGCAGGTGAGCACTGGCACGTAAGGGATGTATGTGCCAACTTGCGCATATGCCCTTGTTGCCTGTTTCACAGCAGGATGTGTCGGCGCCCACAGCGCATCAGCAGACAGGAACAGCGACAGCAGGTCAGCGGGTCTGACGGGTGGAAGGTCGACGTGTCCTTTGTAAGGACGACCTTCCACCGAAGGGGATTGCGAACGATCCGCAGAGAGGTCCAGGGTTGTAGCTGGGAGAGTCGGAGAACAATGGCGAGGCTCCTCTGCGGCGGAGACGATAAACCGAAGAGGCGCCTCTTCACACCCTTGTGAGGTGAAGGAAGGCCTCTCCGGCGAAGAGGAAGGCAAGCTTTACGCCGTATGCGCCCTCTGGGGGCCCGTGGGTCCGTCAGCAGTCCTCCGAAGTGGAGTCTCTGTGAGTGAACTCCCCCGCGGGGGAGAATCACCGGCAGGAGAGACTGTTGGACTTAGTTCCTCCCTCGAAGGATGAGCAGAGGGAAAAACTACAGCAGGTTGATCAGGTGCAGAGGTCGGAGATACCACATCGGAAGCCTCTGCCACCACAACGTCGACGATAGACAGAGGATCAACATCTGCCAAAGTCAGCGATTGTTTGACAGCGGATCATGTCAAACAAGGCTTCCTTGGAGGGCGAACCCTCAAGCCCCAAGGAAGACCAAAGCTGAAACAAATCATTAGTGCACAAATTGATATTCAAATCCTCCCCCGGGGGAGGAGGAGCTCCCTCGCTATGGGAGGCAACTCCCTCTCCCGATCCCCGAGTTCGGGCAACCGAACTATGGCCTACGCTACCACTTGACAGTTTCTCGGAAGAAACCGATCGAGCGGGAGCTTCGGAGGAGGTTTGGGCAACGGAAGACGAGTCCTTGGGATTTTCTCCTTTCAAAGAAACCTTCGAAGGAGAAATATCCAGCTTGGACTTCTTCTTCCGTCGCCGAGAAAACCTCTCCCACTATGAGGTAGACGACTCCGTACACTCACCACACTTATTAGTTCTATCACACCGTTGGCCCCTACAATAAGAACAAAGGGTGTGAGGGTTCGTATCGAACGCCGACATAAACGTACCACAAGGGTGGTCGGGTAATCCAGGACACTTTCGCATGATAGCAGAGGCCAACTTCAAACACACCTGTAAAAGAAAAAGCAAAAACCATTAATGGCTGTCAGAAAGGCAAGGGTGAAAGCGGACACGTCCGACTACCACCCGAGCCGAGAGCAAAGTGAGCTCAAGCACAGGTGTGTGTGAGGGGGGGGGGTGGCAAACTACCCTCCCTACCCCCCCGCTAACTAGCGGTGGGGTAGTAAACCCTCGTTAAAATTCTAATGGCTCGTCATTTCAGCTACGCCAAAAGTAATAACCCCTATTAAATAGCGTAGTTTGTATGTCAGTTACGGAACAAATTGTGTTTACTCTTTCTTCTTTTTCTTTCAGCTTCTCCCATCCAGTGATCTTCACAACAGAACATGTCTCCATTTACTTCTATCTACTGATCCTCTGTCACACAAACTGCCCTCATATCTTTCAATGAATTCATTAATCTCCTCTTAGGCCTTCCTCTCTTCCTTCTACCTGGTGGCTCCATACTTATCATCCTCCTCATGACATGCTTTTCCTCCCTTTGCTTTACTTGCCCAAACCATCTTAGTCTTGCTTTCTTTCCAAACTGATTCACATATGGATATTCTCTAATGAATTTACTTTTGATCTTATCCTTCCTCATTACCCTTTCCCCAGTGAGAACCTCAAAATTTTCATATCTGCAACTTCCATCTCTGCTTCTTGGTTAAAGGTACAGTTTCCAAACCATACAGCATAGTTGGTTTTACCACCACCTTATAGGTCTCCACTTTCAGACTTGATGATAGCTTTTTGTTGCATGCCAAACCTGATACTCGTCTCCAGCCATTCCACCTAGCTTGTGATGAAGTCATACCCCTATTTAAAGGACGGTGATTTGTATAGCCTATGTGTAGAAACAAATACTGTATACAAAAAGTATCATACCTTTTTTCCATGTAAGTACACCAACAACTTGTGTATAGTTGACAACATGAATGCTGATGCAACCAGGTTTGTGATTCGCAGTGAAAAGACATCACAAAGTCGTCTTCCCAGAATCCATGAAACAGGTCCATTTAGTCCAATAGAGAACAGGTACAAACCAGGAAGTGTTGTTATTTTACCATCCCACTGAAAGATATAAACAGATGATGCTTATGACTTTTATAAATGATAAAATACAATATTGTTGAATTACATATTACTACTAGGAAGTAACCAGGCTAAATAATTCTATGTGCATACTGCAATACAGTAAGTCCCTGCATAAGTACAAGATACCTTTCAAGAGTGGGTTCTTAAGTAGGAAAGTTCTCAAGGCAAATATACTTGACCTAGGCACCAACGTCCCTACTCTCAATTAGCTTAGTGAGATACCTATAGCAATTTGAACATAATATAATGCTATTAAAAGTTAATTAACTTGTATTCTGTTTTGTACTTATTCTGATTTTTTTTATTACCCACAAAAGTTATTATTATTATTGAAAGTTCTTAAGCTTATTATTCTTATACTGTACAGGCAACTTACTGCATATTATTCTTAGGATAATGTAAATTCATTTCATGTTTGTTCAAATTTATCTTTAAGCTATGGAACATGACAAATTCGTAGATAATTTGTATTTTTCCTAACGATACAAACCTAGCTATTTACATGGGGTAATTACTTTGGCGACAGCCGATGATGAGCCATAAAGTTTTAACAAGGGTTTCCTACCCCACCGCTAGCTAGCGGGGGGGTAGCTAGCTACCCCTCCCCCTCACACACACCGGAGAATACTCCACTTTACTTAGAGGTAGGACTTATCTTGGGGGACAGGGCTGGCGGACAAATAACTGTAAATAGCTAGGTTTGTATCGTTAGGAAAAATACAAATTATCTACGAATTTGTCATTTGTTCCGTAACTGAATACAAACCACACTATTTACATGGGGTGACTTAACCCTTAGGAAGGGTGGTAAGTCTCGGCCATACTGGCTTTTGACTTGCCCGGGGATTCCATATTCGAGTGGTCAAGTACTCGGACAATAGGGAATCCCTGCTCCTCGCTGGCGGTTGTGAAACTGCCGCGGCCTATGTAAGGTGTGTGCGAAGGTGAAAAGTGACTTGTCCCAGACAGTTGCCCAGGAGTCCCTCAGAAGGAAATCCAGGCTAGGACTCTCCCAATACCATTTCGTCAGGGTATGGGGACATGACAGTATTACACATAATACTAGGAACACAAGGAAGCATGGTTTACCTGCAGTGGTTTGAGGTCAGCTGTGTAGAGAACCCAGGATGCTGCTTTCTCCGTGGGAGGAGAGGATGAAGAAAAGAATAAGAGCCAGACAGATCTTTTCATTCATGCAGACTAACACCAGGTAACAATGCCCTCAACCTTCAGCCACTTGTCCATCAAGGAGCCTGAGGTTCAGACTAGCTGTTGTGAAGCCACCACAGGGCCGATAGAAACGTATCGAGCCTCCTGTGGGTCATGTCTTGCAGGTAAGGGGGGTGAGAAGGTCTGAGGCTTCAACATCCCTGCTTACAGGACCTGCGTCACTGAAGATGCTCCATGAAGGGTAGGGTTGTATCTAATTCCCTGACATCATGGGTTCTAGGGCGATGCGACGGAGAAGGGTCAGGATTTAAGGCAGGGTGTAGCACCCTGCGAATCCAGGCTGAGATGGTACTCCTGGAGACCCTTCTCCTCGTTACCCAGGATTCTCGAACTAGACTTGGACCTGGAGACGACCTGCAGCTGTTCTCTGAAGACACCAGGTCGGACTCCCTACCGGCATGGTAGGAGATGGTCTGAGTCATCTGCTACAGGACGGAGACCCGAGCCCTGGAAGGAGTCAAAGCGGGTCCGGCACTCTCAGATTCTGAGTCTCGGCAACAAACCTCAGGGACGAACCTGAAGTTGTCTGCCCCTAACCCCCTGAATGGGCGAAGTCATAAGAGAGACCATGTGACTCGCTTGGCTGAAGACAGGCTAGCAGGAACACTGTCTACCCAGAAAGGTGGTGGTCTGGGGACTCGTAGTGGTTCGTCAGGGGGGGGTCTCTTTAGAGACTCGAGGACTCGAACCACGTTCCAAGGAGGTCTCACCTTTGACTGAGGGCAGGAGAGGACAAGGCTTCGCATGCGAAGGAAGAGTTCCAGCAGGGGAGAAATGTTTGTCCCTAGAGCCAGGAGGCAAGCCTTAAGGCTGGGGGATAGCCTTTCACAGTCGAAACTGAAAGGCACACTTATCCCGCAATCCCACTAGGGGCTCCGCTATGCTGGAAGCGGTAACGTGTGGAGGGATGCCCTCTCCCCAACACTGGTTACAGAAACTCACCCAATCGCCTGGGAGATTACTTGCGGAAGACTTGCGCAGGTGTCCAGGCCTCCTTTTCGCCATTTGTTGCGAAAATCCTCTCTCTTTGAGGAGGTGCTGGATAGACTCCCGGCGGGAAGAGGAGTAAGCTACGGAGGCAACACATCGATGGTGTCCCACCGTTGCTGGAAGGCCTCCTACCAGAGGGCCTTGGGATCCGTGACCGGGGAGCAGTACAGCGGGAGATTGGAGCTCAGTGCTGTAGCGAACCGGTCCACCGAGGGAGCCCCACCGAGGCAGGACTTATAGGCTACTTGAGGATCCAAAGACTACTCGGAATGTGGTGTTCATGTCACACTGCTCAGATGGTCGGCGAGCCCATTCCTTTGCCTGGAATCAAGCGAGCTGCCAAGGAGACCGAGGGGGACTCGGACCAACCCGGTATCTCCACTGCAGGATGGGATGGTTGTACTGAAAAGTACCTCCTTGTCTGGGCCAGAAAACCATCACTGTGGTGTTGTTGATCCTCATAATCACAGAGTAGTCTGCCAGGCTAGGTGGAGCTACTGAAGAGCCAGAAACACAGTTTCCTCCTCTAGTAGGACTAGAGAAGGTTCTTCCTGGTTCTGACCCCCGGCTTGAGGACCTCTGGATCAGAACGTGGGCCCCCCCCCTTCCTTTGACGCGTCCGAAAATAGCATCAAGTCAGGGGGAGGACGAGAAGGACCACTCCCTCTGTAGGCCCTCGTCAGCTTCCCACCCCTATGGGTTCGTCTGTACCGGTTGTTCCCTAGGGGCCTCGGCGTCTGGGGAGACGCGCCCCCAACTCCCCCGCGCCCTGAGTAGCCACTGAAGAGAACTCAACCTGGGGCGACTGTGGAAACCAGACGGGCCAGGGAGGGGAGACGAAACAACCTTGGGGTGGAGGGTCTTCTCGTGTGAGGAAAGGTCTCGCGACCTTCCTCTGCCTTGGTACCCTGACGTCTGAAGGGAAGGCTACGGGAGATAGGCGCCTAAGAGCAGGCTCGGTATACCAGACTCTGAGAGGGCTGCGGGGAGGACTCCTCGAGGACCACCATGATCTTTAGAACTTGGAAAAGTCCGAGGAACTTGTCCCGATGATGAAGAAGGGAAGCCTTCGAGACTGCCAGGATCGGCCAGCCACCCAGGAACGGAGTGGCTGGATGCCGATGCTGAGCGCCCGTGAAGAGATCCGAGAGGAAGTATCGGAGAACTGTTGAGGTGCCGTGGAGAGGCCGAAGCACAGCCCTTGAACTGGTATACACGCCTTCCAGGCGGACTCCAAAGTACTTCCTTGAAGATGGGTGAACCAGGACCGGAAGTACGAGACCTACCGGACCAGTGTACCCATGAAGACTTGTGGTCTCACAGCAAAGCAGACCGAGTCTGCTGTCGCTATGCTGGACAGAGACTGTTTGACAACCCTGTACAGAGTCGAGGAGGGAAGGAGGCGACTACGGAGGCCTCGAAACCCGTTGGCCACCTCTTGGAGGGGGAGCCTCTCCGACCTGGACTGGACTTCCGCCCGGAGGACCCGTCCCCTCACCGATCCCTACCCAGAGCGGGGCTCGAAACCAACCAGGACTGTTGAAGGAGACAAGCCCGGAGAGCTGGCCCTTGGCCTAGTCTCTGGCGCTCTCCATTTTCTAAGACCAGGGCAAGCTGCACTGGCGTAAGGGAGCCCTTGGATAAGTAGAACTCGGTCCAGGACCGAATCCTTCCCTTACCGGAGAGGAATCTCTGAATCTGGGATCCCCTTGAGGTTTTCTCCTGAGGGCCAGAACCCGCCAGAACGCAAGTTCTGACCCCTGGAGCTCATCCTCCTGATGGACTGGCAGCAAGGTCTCCCATTCCCGGAGGCTCTTCCTGGGAGACTCGTAGACATGCCCCAAGGGTCCAACTGGATCCTAAACAGGACCTCAGGATCCCTCCTAGGCGGGAAACAGGACCCCAGCGATGAAGGATGTAAGGCTTCGCCCCCTCAGTAAGATAGGACCCTCAAAAAGAGGCGGAGATTCTCCCTATGGAGTGAAGGGGGAGAGGACCGGGTCTTCCGACCCTCCTGGGGATGGGCAAAGCTCATCCGCGGGGGAGGGGAGATGGAGACTAAGGAGGGCTCATCGCCTGCGTAAGGACTCGCGAAGGGACAGGATAGTCCTTGGAGAAGATACCATGCCAGGGATTCCTCTCACCCCTTTCAGGGGGAGAGGAAGCTGCCACTGATTAGTGACCCCAGTCAGAAGGCACAGGCTCATTGCCTGTTTGAGCGCTCTGACTACGCGACCAATCCTCGCGCTGACAGGGAGTCCCTCTGGAGGGAAGAGGATCGTTCGATCCTCTGGGGGAGATGACACATGAGGGTTCGCCCGTAGAGAAACTGCAGTGAAGGGAGAAGAGACCTTTGACCTGACCGGAGACCTCCCCCCCTCCGGAGAGGGCGCTACTCTGCGCTGTGGGGGAGGGAAACGTGGAGGTGGCCTGACTGCCATAAGCCCTGACATAAACAGGGCGTGGCCGTGCTGACGATCGCGCGAAAAGCACAGATCTGGGTAGCGCGTGAATAAAGCATGCGTAGCAGATAACCGTGCCCGCATGCCCGTGAACCCGCGAGAGCGTGGGCGTATCGGCGACCGCATGAACGATTCCCACGTCTCCGCGCGTATGAAAATCACTGGCGCTTACGCGTGAAAGATCGTGGGCAAGGGAAATCATCCCATGCGTGAACGATCTCGGCGAAAAAAGATCGCCGGCGCCAGCGCCGACGGCGATTGCATGTGGGGAATCATCCCACGTGCGGAAGCATAACGCAGAAGAAACGCTGACGATCTTCAGTGCTTACGCGGGTACGAAGATCGTCGGCGCTAGCGCGAGAAAAACCGTAGGAGACAGTTGGCGGGGACCCATAGTGACCGCATGCGACAGATCTCCAACTATTTAAGGCGATCGTCGGCGATTCGAGCGAGCCCGGACGATCTCCGACGCTCCCGCGTAAGCGACGATCGTCGGAGCTCGCGCACGATTGAAGATAGTCGGCAATCACGAGTGGGAACCTCGGTGCCCGCGCGCGGACGATCTACGACGATCGCGAGCGGGAAAACCGCGCGCGGACGATTGCGTGAGCCTCAATGGTCGCACGCGGGAAACTATCCCGCAAACGGAACGATCTTCGGCGCTCACGCGTACTGTGAAGATTGTCGGCGCTCGCAGATCGGCGGCGAACGGCCGTAGGCGATAGCGTGCGGAGAACCGCGTGCGGATGGTCTCGTTGTAGTGTGTGGGAACCATCCCGCGCACAGAACGAACATAGGAGCTTAAGCGTACTAAGAAGATCGTCGGCGCTTCCGCTTAGCGCCGGATCCGAAGATCGCCGGCTAACGGACGTTGATGATCGCATGCGAAAAACCGCGCGCGGGAAACCATCCCGCGCACAGACTGATTCTCGGCGCTTACGCACACTAAGAAGATCGTCAGCGCTTGCACGCCTAGCGCTGAATCCGAAGATTGCCGGCTAACGACCGCTGCCGGGATGACGATCGCAAGCGAAAGGGGCTGAAGGTCGTGCGCGGGAAACTATCCCGCGCGTGGGCGATCATCAACGCTTACGCATTAGCAAACAGAAGATAGTCGGCTAACGACCCTCGACGATAGCGCGCAGGAAACCATCCCGCGCGTGGGCGATCATCAACACTTACGCGTTAGCGCGAACAGCAGATCGTCGGCTGACGATCGCGCGTTCCTCGACGATTGCGAGATAGCGCGCAGGAAACCATCCCGCGCGTGGGCGATCATCAACGCTTACGCGTTAGTGCGAACAGAAGATCATCGACGATCGCGAGATAGCGCGCAGGAAACCATCCCGCGCGTGGGCGATCATCAACGCTTACGCGTTAATGCGAACAGAAGATCGTCGGCTAACGATCGCGAGATCGCGCGCGGGAAACCATCCCGCACGCGGGCGATCATCAACGCCTACGCGTTAGCGCGAACAGAAGATCGTCGGCTAAACCATCGACGACCGCGAGGTCACGGGCGGGAACCCATCCCGCGCGCAAGCGATCATCAACGTTTATGCGTTAGCACGAGCAGAAGATCGTCGGCTAACCGCCGACGATCGTCAACATTTATGCGTCAGCGCGCATCAGAAGATCGTCGGCTAACTCGTAGATCAGGAACTGGGATATGTCCCGAAAAGGGAGGGCATCCCCTGAAGAGGACCCAGAGGTCTACTTCAGTGCCGACGATCAACTGAGGGACTGCTAAATACTCCGAGGAGTTGTCTCTGTGAGGTACCTTTCCCGCGAACGGGAGAGGTGTCCTTCGTAGAAGAGACTTAGAGACACCCTAGGCTGAAACGCTGGTGAGCGCCAGTGCGCTAACTCAGGAACCCCAACGATGTGCGCAAAATGCGCAGGGAACGTTGGTAGCAGCCTAACTGAATACTGGAACGGGGTGTCTCTGAGGGCAGACTCAGGAACAGCAGGAACATCAGTCGAGCGCAAGCGCATAAGGGAACGTTGGCGCACAGGTGATACCTGGCACTTAAGGGACTGACTCAAGGTGTGAGAAAGTCTCTCCTGCCCTGAAGGGAGGAGCCCGTTAGATAACGGGGGCGTGGGCGCCCAAGGTGCGTCTGCAATCAGGAACGGATACAGCAGGCAACAGGTACACTGAGGAGTAGTTGCAAGACCCCGAAGGATCAAAGCAACGAGAAACCGAAGTTTCTCCGTCACTAATCACCGAAGTGTAGAAGTGACTAAAGTTATGAGAGCCCGAGGGAACTGCGTAACTAAGCTCCGAGACACCGAAGGGTCAGGGAAAAAAGGAAACCGAAGTTTCCCTGTCACTAAACACCGAAAGTGTTAGTGACTGAACAGCAAGCTGTTGTAAACAGGAACAATCCTTCGAAGTGGAGTCTCTATGAGTGGCCTCTCTCACGAACGAGAGAGGTGAGCACTTCGTAGAAGAGACTGTCGATGGAGCCCCGAAAGGCCCTGAAATCAGCAGACGTAACAGGAACAATCCTCCGAAGAGGAGTCTCTGTGAGTGTCCTCTCACGCGAACGGGAGGGGACACTTCGTAGAAGAGACAAAAAGAGCAATCCTCTGAAGAGGAGCCCTTAGTGAGGCCTCCCTCGCGAACGAGAGAGGGCCAGACTGAACCTGCAGCTGCTCAGCCCCTTGAGCGTAGCCACAGAAACGACCGCTCAGCCCCAAGAGCATAGTCGCTAGTACCATGGTCTAGCCTTGCAACCGCTCAGCCCCTTAAGAGAGTCACAAGGGCGGCCGCTCAGCCCCAAGAGCATAACCGCCTAAAGACCAAGGAAGTAAAAAGGGAAGTTAATTAACTACCCTGGAGGTGAACCTCCTTATCTTCTAGGATGCAATGAAGAGCTGGCAGTATTCATGGGGGAACTTCTAAGAAAAGAAAAAGCCCCTGATGAACGCCTTGAGACGGCGGAGAAGCCGACTCCCCAGGATAACAGGACAGCTCTGCTTCGAAGGCACACAATAGGCATGAAGAAACAGCATCGCAAACTGGAAAATAAAACAAAATAATTATTTAACAGAAATTCCCCCCAGGTGAAACTCCGAAGAGAAACCCCGAGGAAAAAAATATAAGAAAGAAAGAAGGTATGCGCTTCCCCCTCCCCAACCTGGCATGCCCAGGTGAGGGGGGGGGAACAAAGTTAACAAACAGAATTATAACATTATAATTATGCAACTGACTTTGAATGTTCCAAGGATCACTGACCCCCGATGGGACGTGAGCCCTGAACTGAAAAGTTAAAACACAATTATGTTCATAAAAATAATTGAGACAAATAACGAAACAGCGACTCGGACTGAGAAGCTATCGTAGGCGTAGTACGAAGTAAGAGGTGAACGACCTCAAGAGAAGGGCCGGACTCCACGAAAGGCAACCATGGTGGCCTAGAAGTGCAAGGCCGAGATCACGGAAAGATCGTGGTGGCCTAAGCCGGCGAACTCTAGCAGACGTACACAATACACACCGCACAACACCGAAAGCAAAGGAAACTTACATTTTCTATACACAAAAATATATATAAACATCAGTAATGTTTAAATATATCCAGTATAAGAAAAGGAAAGTTAAAAGACAAAACAATAATGGCCGTCAAGAGAGCATAGGAGCGGAAACCTCCGATCACTATACTGTACGAGCCAAAAGTAAAGTGGAGTATTCTCCGGTGTGTGTGAGGGGGAGGGGTAGCTAGCTATCCCTCCCTAGCCCCCCGCTAGCTAGCGGTGAGGTAGGAAACCCTCGTTAAAACTTTATGGCTCGTCATCGGCTGTCGCCAAAGTAATTACCCCATATAAATAGCGTGGTTTGTATTCAGTTACGGAACAAATTATTATTGAAGCATTTTACATTATCAACTAAAAGCTCTCTCCTTTTTTTCATTTAAAAAAGGAAGCCTACCTTAGTTCATCACAACACCAACAAGGGACAAAATTCTTAAAACAATATACAGTAATTCAGTAGTTACTAATATGCAACTCATTCTTTTTACATAAAACTGTACAGTATTGAACCTAACTTTAAGGAATGAAAAAAAAAAAGAATTTAACAAATAAATATTCATACAATATCACAATTTTGAACATCAATCTAAATTTATTCTAGTTATACAAACTTGATTCCTTTAAAAGAAGTAATATTTCTGTGAAGTTGGAACTGCCGTTAAAATTTAATGAGGTAGTTATAGGAAGTATATGTCACTGCACCCGACTACTAATTGAGCCAGAACAAAGCATGGAAAGAGGGCAAAACCAAAACCTCCATGTCACCGACTCAGCGGCCAAGAATGATGTACCTTCAGCCTTGAGTCTATCCAGCGGGAGCCCACGTCAGAGTGAAAACAGACGGGTCTACTTGCAGAGGCGCAAACATGTTTTCAGGCATATAAAACCTTCGTTGCCTTTGGCACTAGCTACCCATTGAGATATTACCGCTAAAGAGTTATGGGGTCCTTTGACTGGCCAGACAGTACTACATTGGATCCTTCTCTCTGGTTACGGTTCACTTTCCCTTTGCCTACACATACACCGAATAGTCTGGCCTATTCTTTAGAGATTCTCCTCTGTCCTCATACACCTGACAACACTGAGATTACCAAACTAATCTTCACCCAATGGGTTAACTACAGGACTGTAATTTTTCATTAGCTACTTTCCTCTTGGTAAGGATAGAAGAGACTTTAGCTATGGTAAGCAGCTCTTCTAGGAGAAGGATACTCCAAAATCAAACCATTGTTCTCTAGTCTTGGGTAGTCCCATAGCCTATGTATCATGGTCTTCCAATGCCTTGGATTATAGTTCTTTTGCTTGACGGTACACTTGGGCACACTTTTCTATCTAATTTCTCTTACTCTTGTTTTGTTAAACTATTATAGTCTACAGTATATAGGAACTATTTATTTTGATATTGTTACTGTTCTTAAAATAATTTATTTTTCCTTGTTTCCTTTCCTCACGGGGATATTTTCCCTGTTGAGGCCCCTGGACTTATAGTATCCTGCTTTTCCAACTAGGGTTGTAGCTTAGCAATAATAACAATAATAATAATAATAATAATAATAATAATAATAATAATAATAATAATAATAATAATAAAAATACAGAGCGAAAAAGACAAGATCTTGTTCGACCTGCTTGAACGAAGCAAATTCCCAGATCTGATTTTCCCCCTGGTACAGAGCGAGATCAACAAGAACCGACCACTGCAATGCCAACAAGGCTACAATCCTAGAGGGGCACCATCGAGACACCAAAGTACAGATTGATGACTGAAATCCTCCAAGAAAGCAGAACCACTGTTGTCACCCTAAGGTCATTGTAGTCATGGATGAGTGCATGGACTCCAGCAACAAACTCTCCGACTCAGGGTAGGCAGCCTCCGTGGGCTTCGGACCGCGATCCAAAATCCCGGCGACATTCTGACCCTGAGCACCCCAGGTGAGGGAGAGACAATACACGCCGGAATCTCTGCTTCCACAACGAAAACATCCGTTCTGTCCCCAGGGCAGAACCAAGCACATAACCAGGGGCAGATGAAGTCCCGGGAGGCTGCAGGAGGAGTAATCCGGGCACGAAACCTGGTAATGCTAGACGAAGCAAATCATGCTCCCAGCACCACAGGCCAGGGCGGAAGGACACCAATGGTTTCGCGTTCATGGACAAAAGAAAACGAGCCCTCCAGCCACCATTCTCTGTCTACTAGAGAGTACTGTACAAGCCCTCTAGTATGGCATCGAATAGTGCCACCCTCTCTTACAGGATCAAATTCATGCAAGAGGGGGAAGACGCCATCCAACATTCAGGAAGGATGGGTGATGGAGGCCATAACAGCTTCTTCGTCATCCAAGAAACCGACTGAGAGCCATGCCCATGTTTGTTCTGTCAGACTAACAGAGTAAACAGATCAGCCGAGGTTACCATAGTAGCCGGCGCCACTCGGCAGGCCATGGCTACTGAATAGCTGAGTAAACCGGAATGGTAAGGTACCATCCACCTTTCCCCCACAAAAAAAAAGGTGGTGTCAGAGGGAACGTGTCCCCCATGACTACAGTTGGCCTTCCTGGATTTCTTCAACCCATTCCTTTGATGGGAGGACAAATTGGAATTGGCGAGGAGACATAGCACGTACATTTCTTCCACTTCCTACCCTTGCGCAGTTAAGATCAGAGCGGTGATCAAAGATGAAGCTCCCCAGGAGAGGCTCTGGCAGGAGCCACAACACTGGGGTGCACTGACACTGGGGAAGAGGAAAGCACACTCAGTGACACTGAAGGAGGACACAGAGACCCCAGACCCCTTGCTACAAGTGTCGAGGCGATGGACACGGGAAGGGGTGGGGAGCATTATAGGAAAAACAGTTTGTCTCTAAAGGAAAGTTTTTCCTGAATGAAAATATAAATTTCGGGATTCGTTCAAAAGACCACAAAACCTAACACACCCCACCTAACCTAACCTAGTAGTTCCCAGGTCACAAACCTAAGGGGGGCAAGCACCCACCAGACCCACCTTCCCAGGTCATAGGCCTTGCCAGGGGGCAAGACCCAAGGACCTCCCCTTCCCAGGTCACAAACCCTAAAAGTAAATCACAAATAATGCCATACCTTATTTCCTTTATATACACTAACAGTGTAACTACCACCAGGTCCTAAAAGTAAATTAAAAACAATAGCTTACCTTATTTGTGAACCGTATGATATAAACAAACGAGAAATAACTCAGCACAGAAAGCCAATATTTTTTCATTTTTTGTGAATTTATTATGTGTCCCATACAATTATGGTTATTATTTTAGAAAGAGGAACCAGCTTAGCGACCTATAAATACTTCAGAAATGCATAAATCGCACTTTTCTGAATATGAATATACTATTAGTTATGCCCGGAGATGAATAGAACATAATTAATCGATTTTTGTTACGTTTACAAAAATTGAGGATTCTGTTTTTTACTAAGGCGAGTGGCTATTAAAGAGAGATGTTCACCCTTTGACTCCCGCCAAAAAATTACTTCATAGCTCCGCCCCCTCTTTTTGTTCCACTTATACACTTCGTTTGATTGCCCCACGTGACTTGATACTTTGAAATAATTGGTTCATTTTAAACAAACGAAAGCCAATTTTATTTAAATATTCCTCCTACCACTTTTAATTCTTCTAATGTTACTAATAATAGAATGCAACGACTGAAGCCATTGTCTGGCCCTGCCAGGATATTTCTTTTAATTCTTCTAATGTTACTAATCACTGTGGCCTTAAGGGGGGGGGGTCGCAGAAGGGGGGGGGGGGGGGGGGCAGAGTAAAGTCTAAAACCGTTCATTTTCGAGGAAAATAAAGGTGATATTCGTGCAAAATCACCTAGAAAAACATATTTTCATGTCATTTTGGGCTGGTTCCTCTTTCTAAAAATGTACCCAATTATGTATAAAAAAGAAAAGGTTAGTTCCTACTGGGTGGCCCCCATTACCATAGGATATATTTAGGATATTTCTTGTTAACTATTATCTTGCGACAAAAATAAAAGTAACTTTTCTGGAGAAAACATGAGTTTTACATAAAAAAACCGGTTTCATTGTAGTGTATTACATAGCAATGTATCCTAGTATTCTAACTACTTTTTCTTATAGGAAAACTTACGCTCCCTTCGAAAATAACAATCGTTCCCGTCGCAAATGAATAGTTACAGAAATATATATACTGTACATCTATATCCTCCGATAATGGGGGACCCCCTTTGGGAACCCGGGGTTTTGGGTGGGGAAAACATACTGGGGAACCGATATATAACCGTAAATCAGTCCTTTTCTTCTCTATACATTTCCTTCTTGTATTTATTATAACCGTAGGAAAATACAAATCAGTATAACTGGATATATTTGGGAGGAGCCGTTTCAAAGGTTATTTCTTGTAGTAATACAATAACCAGTGCTGCCAACGCCTGATGTAGATTAAATGTTAGCATTCCATACCTGATGTAGATCAAATGTTAGCATTCCATGCTAACATTAGCACCCATTTGTACGTACGTTCGTTCGCACCAGTTTCCGACCTGCGCATATATAACCCCCCCTGCGCAGGAGTTTCTCTCCCTAATTACTCTTTTTTTACCGTATTATTTTCTCATTGTATATTCCAATTCACTATTATTTATCATACATTCCATTTTCCCTTCCTATATTGGATTTATTTGTTTGGTTATTTCCTTTCCCATTTGTACGTACGTTCGTTCGCACCAGTTTCCGTCCTGCGCATATATCACCCCCCTTCGCAGGAGTTTCCTCTCCCCAATTACTCTTTTTATTACCGTGTTATTTTCTCATTTTGTATTCCCATTCAATATTATTTATCATTCATTCCATTTTTCCTTCCTATATTGGGTTTATTTGTTTGGTTATTTCTTTATCTCTTCCCTGTTGCACATAAATACTTACTCTGAACTAGTTTTTTTATCCAGTTAATTCTCGGTATGATCACCTCATTTTATATTCCCATTCAATATTATTTACCGTTCATTCCATTTGATCTTCCTCTATTGTTTTTATTTATTTTTGTTGGTTAGTTCCTTTTCTCTCCTCTGTGTCTTATAAATCTTTTCTTTGGTCTAGTTTCCGTATTTAGTTCATTCATGTTTACCCCCTTGTGTTCTTTGTTTTTCCCTTAACCAATCACCACTCTAGGCCTATGCAGGTATCTCCCTACCACCCCCCCCTTCCTTTATCTCTTTGACCGCTCTTTTCATACCCTTTGTTCCAATGCCTTTCCCGTTGTAACCTTTGACCTGGTGAGACGTTCTTCATTACAAGTGCGGTTTCTTTTTTCGTATTTTGCGATGGATCATATTATAGAAACTTGATCATATTATAGAAACTTGTACCGGCTGCAGTATTCCGTACCTAAAAGCAGTGGCTCAATTCCATGGTGATTTTTTTTATGCTTCAGGTAATATTGAGCATTTTCTTAAATCTCACAACGTTATTCATTAAAGTAAGTCATTCCTAAATAGTCATTATTCGTGTTTTGTGACCGGGGTACTTCTAGGCAAGGTTAGGTGGGTTTGTTAGGTTCTGTGGCCTTTCTGTACTTTTTATATATTTCGTAACAGTTATATGGAAAAATTATTTAATATACCTGTGGAAATATTTAGTAGTTCTACCACTAGTAATGTCATCGTGTCGTTGGTAGTTCTGTGTACCATTCGTCACCGTTGGTAGTACTGTGAATCAAGGTAAGTCATTCCCCTATTCTTATTATATGTGTTTTGTGACCGGGGTACTTCTAGGCAAGGTTAGGTGGGTTTGTTAGGTTCTGTGGCCTTTCTGTACTTTTTATATATTTCGTAACAGTTATATGGAAAAATTATTTAATATACCTGTGGAAATATTTAGTAGTTCTACCACTAGTAATGTCATCGTGTCGTTGGTAGTTCTGTGTACCATTCGTCACCGTTGGTAGTACTGTGAATCAAGGTAAGTCATTCCCCTATTCTTATTATATGTGTTTTGTGACCGGGGTACTTCTAGGCAAGGTTAGGTGGGTTTGTTAGGTTCTGTGGCCTTTCTGTACTTTTTATATATTTCGTAACAGTTATATGGAAAAATTATTTAATATACCTGTGGAAATATTTAGTAGTTCTACCACTAGTAATGTCATCGTGTCGTTGGTAGTTCTGTGTACCATTCGTCACCGTTGGTAGTACTGTGAATCAAGGTAAGTCATTCCCCTATTCTTATTATATGTGTTTTGTGACCGGGGTACTTCTAGGCAAGGTTAGGTGGGTTTGTTAGGTTCTGTGGCCTTTCTGTACTTTTTATATATTTCGTAACAGTTATATGGAAAAATTATTTAATATACCTGTGGAAATATTTAGTAGTTCTACCACTAGTAATGTCATCGTGTCGTTGGTAGTTCTGTGTACCATTCGTCACCGTTGGTAGTACTGTGAATCAAGGTAAGTCATTCCCCTATTCTTATTATATGTGTTTTGTGACCGGGGTACTTCTAGGCAAGGTTAGGTGGGTTTGTTAGGTTCTGTGGGCTTTTGGTACTCTTTATTTTTTGTGTAATAGTTATATGGAATAATCATTTAGTTTACGTATGGAAAGATTTATTATTTCTACCTCTAGTAATGACATCGTGCCGTTGGTAACACTGTTATCGTCCCCTACATCTGTTGTTTAAATATTTTAACTCAATATATATGTCAACAGTGTTAATATTTATATGGTTCATTTGTATTGTATTTCATTGTGTGATTTCGCACAGGAAATATATGATTTCCTATAGTAGATATCGTGATTTAACTGGTTTTCACATTCATTTCATTAGTAATAACATCAACCAATTCGCCAACTTATAACTAACCGAATTGGTTGATCTGTTTGTTTGCGATTGAAATGATCATCAAAATCGGTTAAATCACGTTATTTGCTATAGGACATCATATATTTCTTGTGCGAAATCACACCATGTAATTCTATACAAAATTACCAAAAACCAAATTTCGTTATTAGTAAAGCTTGTTCTATATCAATACCCAAAGTCCTAATAAATACACCAGAACACTTAAAATCCTCATTATGAACATAGTACTACAGTAAACAATTAGCCAAGTCCAACGCTGAGCAATTCAAGTTGACGTCGAACCCAAACAAGGAAAAAGTCATACTATCAACGATAGCAATTAATAAGTGTCATATAGTTAAGGTAAATGTATATAGCTATTTGTGACATGTTATGGTAAGGAAAAGATAGTCTGGCAGCGGAAAAACTTGACGGCCTACGGAAACCTACCTCGTGAAAATTCCCGTCACAGATTCTCTGTGCTTGAGGTATATGGAAAATTTCATCAACAAATTCTTTTGGCTGCACTGTATACACTATAACAAAACATACGTATGTTACAGCTGTAAAACAGCCTATGACCAATGGAAAAATGAACGCTGGTTGCGGCGTTCCCATCTCTGTTGTTTACAAATAATACAAGTTAAATTTAACCAACCGATAGTTTTAGTCAAACAATAATGTGCATATTCTTTCAACCAATATGGTTAAATTCAACAGGGTTACTTTTGTATCTTTTACAAAAAAAAAAAAACTCTTTTAAGTTACTATTAATTAATCTAAAAACTACATGATAACGATAATAAATGTGTTAATGAAGATCATAATCGCTGAGCTCTAATTTTGTAGGTGCAGTCACCCAGCTTATTTTCTTCATTTGATAGTACTGTATGTAGCTTACATACATACATTGGTCATTTGAAATAAGATATATTGCTGTACGGTATGTTTTCTGAATATTTGCTATCTAAAGTTTAAGAATGGAAAATATCAATTATTGATAGCGGTTCAAATAGTTTTATTATGTGCAGGCCTATTTATGGTAATATCTGACGGTACTGATTGTTTTGTTATAAAAAAAAAAAAAAAAAAAAAAAAAAAAAACAATATGTATGTCATTAACTGAGGTGATATAGTGGATTTCGTAACTTAAATTGAATGAATGGCACGGCTACGTCAACGGAATTTTAGATTTAAGTGTGTGAAAATAGGAGATACGGCCATTCAGGGTGCTGTGCTAGTGCCGGCCGTGAAAAGGTTCTGATTTTAGTATTTGAATATCTTCACTCAATGACTACAAGAATTTGCTGAACATTTAAGACATTTAACAGAAACTGTCCACTGTTCACAGGTTAAATTTTAAGGGAGAAATATTGGATAAATAGGGATGTGTACACGTGAAAAGTAACCCAATTCCTCCATGAAGAATGTGAACCAATTCTAAAATCGAACATTACGCAATGCATGTTCGGTAATGTAATTACAATAAAACATTTCACGCAAGTTGCTCAGCGACAAATTCAATCTACACTTCGTGAAATTGCAAAGATGACAAGCATTGTAAGACATTTAGGACATAAACAGCACATCTAGTTATAATATAGATCAGTGATTACAACCTTATGATGTATGATAGAAACAGTTGCTAGAAAAGTAAAGATCGCTTAAGTTACTAAAATGTCGTAAACTATCTGTCATTCTGAATCCACTTTGAAAAGATATATATAGTATATGTAAATTGGCTTGACATATAAAAGATATTCAGTAATTCAACAATATACTGCTTATATGTGTATCCTTTCCCGTACCTAGATGGGTTATGCTTAAAAATGAAGTATACTGTCAAGCCAGGAATAATGTTCTTTCCCACCGTTATCCATACATCAAGAGGTCGGTTGCCTGATGCACCCTCTATCAAAGGCCTCCATACCTTGAAGATTCTTCTTTCAATATAGTCCTTCACCTTCTAATTCTGTCTTCTTGTTGATCTCCCTCCACCATAACAGGTTCCTCCCAATCCCCACTATCCATCCTCCACAGTGCCCACACCATTTCTGTTGTGTCTATTATCATATCTGAAAACTTTACTAAGACTGTAATTGTTGGTATTATTGTACTGTATTACAGGGTAATTATTTCATCCTTTTCCAATCTTTCATGCTGTGATATACCCATAATCGCCCTCAACATTCTCATCTTTCTTCTCTCAAGATTTGCTTCCTCTTTTCGCCTATAATATTATCCCATTTTACCTTGAAATCAGTTAGGATAATACCGTTATCAGTTTTGGCTACGTATTGTGGTAAGTTTGATATTCTAGAATTCTACTTGTGTATACTGTGCAACCAGCTTCCTATTAGGATTTTGCTACATACCAACCTTATATCTCTCTTGTTCCTGATCACTCGCAAAATAAGTTTGTGGGCACTCTCATATATTACGTCGGTGCAAAGCTTCTGACCTACTCATTACTGTAATTGAGCTTTTTCATCTGTACCATAAAAACTCTTTGATTTTTAATTTTATCTCATTCTACCTTTAACTGTCTTAATTTTGGGTATAAAATAAATGTTGTATTATCTCTTTTGCATAGGTTACACACATCATGTGTATTTTCCCCTGAAATTTGCTTTTAGTTTAAGCATATTTAAACTTGCCTTCATGATACTGAAATGTTTGATATGATAAAGAAATAATCGACATTCTTGGCAGCACAGGCAACCTTATTGTAATGGGTGACTGAAACAGTGTAATTGGTGAGGGTCTGGGAAGAGATGGCAATGAAGTAGGAAATTTTGGGTTAGGGGGGCAAAATGATAGATGAAATAAACTAGTCGAGTTCTGTAGAAGACAATAAAGGTAGTAACACACACTTCGTTTCAAAACCACAGGAGGAGAAGGTACACATGGAAAACACCAGGAGATTGTGAAAGGTACTATATTGACTTCATCCCCATAAGACAAAGGTATGTGAATGCTGTTAAGAATTGAAAGTGTATCCAGGGGCAGATGCTAATTCCAACCACAATCTTGTGGCTATGGAATTGGCAGTTATGTTGAAGTTCTGGGGAAACTCAAAGGAAAGAAAAAATGCAATACAGAGAAAATGAAAGGAGAATGCAAAGAAGTACAGTATATGCTGAAAATGTCAACAAGCATAATCAGAACAACATAAATGTAATTGATGCTGAAATGACAAGTAATGAAAGATGGGTTAGACTAAGCAAGGCAATAAAGAATAGTGCACAGGCAAATATTGGATATCAAAAGAGAAAATCAAAGAAACCATGGGTTACAACAGAATTAATTGGGAAAATGGAAGAGAGGAGAAAATGGAAACATTCAGGTACAGAAGCTGGATGTAGGAATTATAGGAAGTTGAACAATGAGCCAAGGAGAGAAACGGACAAAGCAAGGAAAATCCAAAGAAGTAGATCTTAAGAAAGGTGGATGACCAGACCTAATCCTTAAAAAGGTTAAATAATCTAATAGAGAGAGGAGGTGGAATGAGAAGCATTGGACTCAAAGGGAAAATTGGAGAAAAGCTGAATACACTAATTCCTAAGATGGAGGGAAAAGATGTCTGGAACACAATGAAGACTTATAAGATAAAAAGAACAAACCTTTTGTGCTCAGAAACTTTGGTTTTTAATATGAGGCACTCATCTGAGCTCCTTATAACTGATTTTAAGAAGCCAATAATGTTGAAACGTGATGCCATCCCTAGGGCCAGGGGAATGGCGGTGTATATTAGGACCGAGTACCCTGCTTCTCATAAGTCCTGCTATCAATGTGGATGTCATGAGATTCAGGTAATAAAAGTTTGTGGCAGGCATAACAACTTTTATTTATGTTCGATCTACCGGAATCCAGACATGGATGATTCTATCTTCGATTGTCTTCTTACCATTATGGCTAAGATACAAGAAGATGATAGAAAGGCTTCTTTTGTCTTTGTTGGTGATTTTAATGCTCACCATAGGGAGTGGTTAAGTTCTATCTCTCCTACCGATCGCCATGGCTTAAGAGCTTTAGACTTTGCCTCTGAATCAGGCTGTGAGCAAATCATAAATGAAGCTACTCACAGGTCTGGTAATTGCTTGGACCTTGTATACACTGACTCCCCTGGCGTTATAACTGGTAAGGTTGGTTCTCCAGTCGGGACATCTGATCATGCCTTGATTTCATTATTAGTGAAGACTGAGCAGCCTGTCCCTGATATATCATATTCTTGTAAAATTTATATGAAATCCCAAGCAGACTGGAATGGGATTTTACATGATCTTTTGTTCTTGAATTGGTCACAATTATATAATAGTGTAGATCCTGTTGTCCCTTTGAATGAGAATTTAGTCAACATAATTGATAGGCGTATCCCTTCTCGTGTGCTAAGGTACCGAGTGAAGGACAAACCGTGGTTCAATGATGATTGTAGACGTGCTTTTTTGGAGAAGCAGGAGGCCTATCAACTTTGGAAGGGTAACAGATCAGATTTGACCTGGAACAACTATACTCAGCTTCGAGCTTTTGCTCAGAGAGTTTATGCCTCAACTGAAAAGGAGTACAATTTAACCATAAAAGAAACCCTTTCTGGTACAACTCAGGAACATAAATGGTGGTCTACCCTTAAATCTGCACTCTTTGGTGTAGATGCAACAGTTCCTCCTTTACTTAAACCAGATGGCTCAGTCACTCACTGTCCAAAGGAAAAGGCAACCCTTTTGGCTGATGTTTTTGACAGTAAACAGAGTAATGAAAAACTTGAACTTCCTCATTCCTGTTTTCCTGAGGCTAAACTAACTAGTTTAGCTTTTCGATCTCGTGAGATTAAAGCTCTGTTGATGGACCTTGATGCTTATGGAGGTGTAGACCCAAATGGTATTTTTCCTTTGTTTTTTATAAAGACAGCAGATTTCTTAGCTCCAAAGTTATCTGTTATTTTGCGCAAGTTAGCAAGAAGAGGAGCTTTTAGCACTAGTTGGAGAATTGGTAATGTTACTCCTCTATGTAAATGTGTTTGTGGTAGCTCAAATCCCACTGATTACCGCCCAATTTCCATAACTCCCATATTATCTAAAGTTTTTGAACGTCTTCTGGCAAAACGTCTTAATAGGTTTGCTGAAGGTAATCATCTCTTCCCTAGTTTGCAATTTGGTTTTCGTAAAGGCCTTGGAGCATGTGATGCCCTTCTTACAATCTCCAATGCTGTACAGAAATCCCTTGATTGTGGTCGGGAAGTTCGTATGATTGGCCTTGATTTTAGTGCTGCCTTTGACCGTGTTAATCATGAGGCCCTTGTTTTCAAACTGAAACAGTTGGGAGTGGGTGGGTCGTTTCTTAGCATTATTATTGATTTTTTAAGTAATAGATCTCAAAGAGTTGTTGTTGATGGGCACCATAGTGATTATAGGAATGTGATATCCGGTGTTCCACAGGGTAGTGTTCTTGGCCCATTACTTTTCATACTATATACACATGACATGTGGTTTGGCCTAGAAAACAAGCTTGTTGCATATGCAGATGATGCTACTCTCTTTGCATCAATTCCATCCCCTGAATGTAGATCTAGGGTTGGTGAATCCCTTAATAGAGATTTAGCTAGAATTAGTGCATGGTGCAAATTATGGGGTATGAAGTTGAATCCTAACAAAACTCAAAGTATGATTGTAAGTAGGTCAAGGACGGTGGTTCCTCAACATCCGGATCTCAGTATTGATAATGTTTCTTTAAATATGTATGACTCTTTCAAAATTTTAGGTGTGATTCTCGACAGTAAATTTACTTTTGAGAAACATATAAGGTCTGTGTCTTCTTCAATTTCACAAAAAATAGGCTTATTGAGAAAGTCTTTCAAGATTTTCGGTGATCAATCTATTCTGAAGAAGTGTTTTAATTCTTTCATTCTACCTTGTTTTGAGTATTGTTCTCCTGTCTGGTGTTCAGCTGCTGATTCTCATCTTAATTTGTTGGACAGAAACTTACGGTCTATTAAATTTCTTATTCCTGATCTAGATATTAATCTCTGGCACCGTCGTTCAATTAGTTCATTATGTATGTTGCATAAGATTTTTCACAACTCTGACCATCCTTTACATTCAGATCTCCCTGGACAATTCTATCCTGTTCGTAATACTAGGCAGGCAGTTAATTCTAATAGCCAGGCCTTCTCCATCACGAGGCTCAATACTACGCAGTACTCTAGAAGTTTTATTCCAGCTGTGACCAAGTTGTGGAATGATCTTCCTAATCGGGTGGTTGAATCAGTAGAACTTCAAAAGTTCAAAGTTGGAGCAAATGCTTTTTTGTTGACCAGGCGGACATAGTCTTTTTATAGTTTATTTATGACATATTTGTTTTTGATGTTGTTGATAGTTTATTATATGACATGTCTGTTTTGACGTTGTTTCTTATTTTAGAATGATTTATTGTTAATTTGTTCTCTTCATTTATTTATTTCCTTATTTCCTTTCCTCACTGGGCTATTTTTCCCTGTTGGAGCCCCTGGGCTTATAGCATCTTGCTTTTCCAACTAGGGTTGTAGCTTGGATAGTAATAATAATAATAATAATAATAGAAATGGAAGAGGAGGAAGTAGACAATGACTAAATTGCCCCCTGATATATTAGACAGAAATCACAGCAGCTATAAAGGAATTAAAAAAAAATAGTAAAGTTCCTGGAACAGATGATATTCCAGCAGAACTATTAAAAAGTCTAGTGGGAGATGCCAAGGAAGAACTGAAACTATTATGCTACATGATTTATAAGAATGTAGGTTGCCCAGATCACATAAAACTCTCCAAAATTGACTTCCTAAGAAAAAATTCTAGATGTTAATGAAAATTTTTTTGTTTGTTTCATTGACTTTGAGAAAGCATTTGATATGGTTCAGCGGACATTACTACTGGAAATTCTAAAAGACGTATCCATTAATTGGAGAGATAGGTTAATTAAGAATTTAAAACCAATTCAAACAGTAACAGGATATGTTGCAGGTGAAGATTCAAAACCAGAAACTGTTGTTAGAGGAGTCAGACAGGGATGTTCCCTTTTACCAATTCTGTTCAACATCTATGCAGAAGAAATGATGAAAGAGCCACAGGAAGATCTGGAAGATGGCATTATGGTGGGAGGAGAAAAAGTGAAAACTATGAGGTTTTCTGATGACAAGGCAGTTGTCTGTAGCACAGGAGAGGGTTCACTGAGGATGATAGATAAGCTTAGATGGACAGCAAAGAAGTATGCAATGAAAATAAATATATCTAACACCAAGGTAATGAGAAAGGATATAAGGTTTTCTGATGACAAGGCAGTTGTCTGTAGCACAGGAGAGGGTTCATTGGGGATGATAGATGAGCTTAAATAGACAGCAGAGAAGTATGCAATGAAAAAAAATATATCTAACACCAAGGTAATGAGAATTGTTAAGGGACAAGGACTTCCAATAAACATGCAGATTGGAGATGAAGCTGTCGGGGAAGTCAGTCATTTCAAGTAATTGGGAAGTATTATGACACAAGAAGGAAAATGCAGTATAGAGATGAAGAGCAGAATGGCCCAAGGAAAGGTGGCTTTTGAGAGAGACGAACATTAACGGAAAACTGAAAATGGAGCTGAAGAAAAGATTTGTGTAAAAAAAAAAAAAAAAAAAAAAAAACCACACACACACACACGGAGTGTAGTGTTATACAGTTCTGAAACATGGGCTATAAAAGCAACAGACAAGAAACATCTGGAAGCATTTTGAAATGTGGATATGGAGGAACATGCTGAAAGTAAGTTGGTGAGACTACAAGACAAATAGTACTAGTTACTAAGAATAGCTGGAGAAAAGAGAATCCTAATTATAACAATAAAGAGAAGGCAGAAAAACTGGATAGGGCTTATTTTAAAAGATGGGTTACTGAAGGACATTATAAAAAGTAAATTTAATGGACAAATACCCTGAGGAAGGAAAAGGAAGTCAATGCTAGACGATTTGAATGGACAGAGAACGTACTAAGAGGCAAAAGAGGTGGCCACGAATAGGGAATTATGGAGGGCGACTAATCTATTAAAGGACCTGCTTTAGGGGAGAACACTATACAGTAGTAGTATTTATAAAGATTGCCTTGCAATTGGGAAGGAAAGACCGAGAGTGTTCAAGTTCAGGGTCGAGGCATAATGCCTGCAATGGCCTTCTAATAATCTAGCAATTTGAGTTTATCCTTCTTATATTTATTTTTCTCTACAGATATAAAGTTTCTTTCTTTTCTATATTTCTTTCAGTAATATGTTATCCTAATATTTTATGCATGTCTTTTTCATAGGGTTGATGTAGATCAATTAATTTTTTTCTATAGTCCTTGCTAAAAAATTTGATTAATCTTCTTCCTTCCTCAAAAAAAATTTATACTTCTCCATTTGTCCATTTATAATGTTTAGTTTTCACGTATGTCCTTGCTCTAAAGGATATTACTAATGCAAATGTATTGTCATATATTTGTTTTTTAACTTTTCTTCCACTTCCCGTATATTTCTAAGATCACTTTACTTTCCATTATTCAGCATATCACATTCTGGTTTCTTATTATATTTTGGTCTTGGTCCTTCTTTTCATTTTCTTTATATTAAAGTTTAATTCTTGCAGATATTTTCCTAGTTGTTTCTACCATCTTCATTTATTTTTCTTGTATGTCCAGGATCATTGTTTTCAGTATCTTTTTTCCCATTTAGAGTAGTGCAGCTAACCATTTATCCCCCCCCTTTTTTTTTTTTTTTATAAATGCCTCAAGCTCTCCCCATAATGTAGTATTAGCTGTACTTTTAGTGACACCTATTTATCTATCTATATACAGTACCCTATTCTTTATCCTTTCTAGCTTCTCTATATCAGTTTCTGTAGTTTATATTTGAACCATTATTACAAATTTTCTCCAAGATTAATTAAATAAGGTTAGCTAGTTTTTGCACCTTTTCCATTTACCTCTTGTTAGTTTTGAACATGTTCCTAATAATGTTTAGTTTAATTTCTAAGTATACTAAATTTTCTACTACTTTTGATTCCCTCTATGTACTATAGCTTTCCCTTTATAAATTTTGTATTCTCTGCCTCCTGTTAATCCTACTTTACTCTCATTTAATCCTTCCAATTCCCTATTTACCCTTTATCGATTGCTCGATGTTTGTAAAGTCAAGAAGGTAGATTTCCATGGCGCTGCCTTTGTTGTCTTTATGAAATATTTAGTGGTTCCTATTTCCTTCAGCATTGTATTTTAGGATTATTTACTCCTTAACCTATAATGTAAGCTGTACATAAGAATTTATATCTCTGCTTAGTTCCGTGTCTGTGTTAGTTAAGAATTTTGTCTGCACTTACCGCCTATTTATTTGTTTTCTTTGGCATTCAAACAATTATTGTATACTGTATGCCAGACAGTTAGGTTTTGTTTGCAGGTATATTCACCTGGAGCTGCAAGATTACTCCTTGTTATAGACACCCTTCAAGACCTCTGTTTCTACAGAGATTGATCCTGATCTTCAGATCAGAAATCTTGCCTTCCCCCAGTGGCTAGGTTCCAGTAACTACTGAAACCTCACTATGAATTTTAATAGCCGAGTTTTAGCTACACTGAAATCATACTCCTATCAAAGGATGAAGGTTTGTATTTGTGTAAGAACATAATGGAGTCTAGATGGCATAAACCATACAAACCCAATAATGAAGGTTAATGAAACTCAAGAAAGGAATAGTTATTGATTATTTCCAGTCGAGTGATTTTTTTGGAACATTACAAAATTTAAAACAGTGGACTATGGAACTTACTGAAAAATAGTTGTTACGACTTCTCCCTTCATTTAACACATACTGTTTGTGGTTCATTGCATAACAAACAAAATAACATAGAACTGCAGTAAGCCTCTTTAAAATAAATACTCGAACTCAAATAATATACCTGAATTGGGGATTTAGTCTAAATCATTCTTTTAATTTGTTGCTTTTAATATTGATAGATATATATATATATATATACACACACATGTATGTGTAGTTTTACTATGCTCTTAACAGCACCATATGATAAGATCATTTCTATAAATACTAATAACTGATATAAAATTACATGTGTAGAAAACCTAAATATATAAATAAAAATATTGATAATAATACTAAATCACATTTCAGTTCAAAGGAATGTTTAAATCAGCTTGATGAATACAGAACTAAAAATAAACAGATTTACAAAAGAAATCCTAAGTAATATACATCAAAGCTGCTAGTCTCCTAGTTTGCTTAATCATCACAGGAAACTTTAATTTATCAAACATGCAAATTGATAAGTCTAAAAATAGTGACATTTGGAAACTTATCAATCTATTTGTTTGGTTAAAGCAGAAAATTATATATACCAGTCTCTTCAAAAAATGCCTTAGGGATAAGGGAACAAAAATTTGAAATAATTAAAATATATCTTACATACCCTTTTATAATTCACCTTTTAGTTCAAAGGCAATATGAAAAGCTATAAATATTTCATGGCAGTGCAGGTACAGTATTGAAAACTAAAACTGAATGCCCAATATCCTCATAAGGCCTACTCCTCAGCACTTTCTCCCCTTCCAGTAGTAGTATTTTCATTTTCAACATTAACTACCTCTTGTTCTCCAATAGCAGGTTGCTCCTCTTCTTCAGCTCCAACCTCCTCCTCCTCCTCCTCCTCATCGCTAGCACCTGGATTACCATCACAGGAACTAATACTTGAGGCATCACCATCCTCAGCTTCAGACATTCCACTTTTAGGAGTTGTGGGAAAATTAGGGATAGAAGGTATTCCACATGCAGTTATGGTTTCCTTCAACTTTTCTAATTGTTCAAGCATTGTGCCATACTGAAACTTTCCTCTCACTTCTTTACTAATGGGATCCTGAAAGACAAGAGAATTTCAAGAAAATATGAAATTTTCATAAAATTTATAATGTACTGTAACTTCTATACTCAAGTGATGTTTATATTGTTTCTTCTTCAGAAGCTCTGTTTATCGACGTTTAACACCACCCACCCCGAAAATTTAATAAAAATCTTCCCATTTTCTTTCATTTCAATAGATACAGACCCCTAGGAAAGTAGTAAAGTACTAGTGGTTAATGGCAAGATAGCCAGGGGTTCTTCGAGATTCAACTTTGAAGACAAAAGTATTCCCTATCCCTTGACATCACAAGTCAATGAGGAGGTGGGTGGGCATGTATGCGAACATCAGTTGAGTACAGAAACAACAAATTTAATTATTGAAATTTCACTCATTTAAAATTTTTATAGCCATATGCCAGATGGGGCTGATTTCTTTTCTTATGTAAACAACGTACGGTTTTTTCTGTGTAGGAACAAATCTTTAGTTGTTCATAAGGCAATCTAAAAGGCTACTAATCTTCATAAAAAATTCAAAACTCTATGCTCATAAATTTTTTTTTATTAAACACAAGTAAAAAAGCAACACAGTAAGAAATGAAAGCTTACCTCCATTACTGCTCCATCTTTGTGCACATTAGTTTTGCAGATATCTACATAGTGATCATAATATTCTAAAAATGACGCTTTCATGAATTTCATCATTTCTTCGGGAGCTGCAGGACGTGAACAATTCAGCTGTTCCAGTACAGATACCCGTATGGTTTCATGTTCAATTATTGTATTGTAAGTCTTGCTGGCTCCTGGTTTTCGTTCCTGTTACCATTTTGGAGGAAACAATACGAAAAATATCACATAAAAATAAATACTGTATAGTAGTTTACAAGAGGAGCCTTGCAGTATGGGTGACCTACTACTGGTCTATATGTCTTACAAACTAGTAACAAATGAGAATTGGGCAATTATTAAGTTTTAGCATTATACTATGTATCAGAACCAAATATGTATTAGAATTTGTTATGCATCAAGTTATTTGTCAGATAATATCAATAGGAAGCTCTTCTAGTCTACTTGAAGTATCTGTATGACATTCTTGAATTGCAGAAAAAGGCCTTTTCCATAATAATTCAATGTTGATAAAAAACACCATGTCACAGGAAAAGGTTACAAAAATTGTAGCTTGTATTTAATCAACATACTATATGTCTATCTATAAATATAGCAATTTCATATATACGTACAGTATAATGATAAATGAATAACCAGTGCTTCTTTGTGTAACAGATATGAGCAAACTGACAGCTAATAAATTACAAATTTGGAAGTAATTTGTATTTTTCCTAATTATAAACACCTGAGTTCTTTACATAATATCGAAATGCTCCTTTCAAATTCACGAAGGGTAAGGTTTGTGCTCTCAGTGATTTCAAAATGATATTTTCACTATAAAATAAATTTTTGAATATACTTACCCGGTGAATATATAAATAGCTGACGTCTCTGACGGCCCGACAGATTCCAAAAAACTCGCGAGCGATCGCCATGAAGGTAGCGGGTGTGCCCACCAGCACCGACTATCGGCCAGATACCGCATATACTTCTCAACCATTCCAGTTCTTCTCAGTCCGCAGGGTCTCTATCGGGGAGGAAGGGAGGGCATTTAATATTATATATTCACCGGGTAAGTATATTCAAAAATTTATTTCATAATGAAAATATCATTTTTAAAAATTAAACTTAGCCGGTGAATATATAAATAGCTGATTCACACCCATGGTGGTGGGTAGAGACCAGTATTATAACAATAAAGGCGTATATGCTCTAGAGTTTTTGACAAATATTTCATAAAAACAAACTTAAGTATAGATACCTGGTAAGGAAGCTGACTCTGATGATTACTCTGCCTCATTAGTCCGCTTTCCTCACGAAGCCCAGCCATCCTCTCAGGATGCTGAAAGACTCCCAGGAGCTGTTATATCCAGGGCGAACACCCCTATAACAGGACCTCGTCAATACCCTTAATCTGGGCGCTCTCAAGAAACAACATTTTGACCATCCGCCAAATCAAAAAGATTGCGAAAGACTTCTTAGTCTCCCGTACAACCCAAAATAAGATAAAAAATTTCAAGAGTAGATTAAAAGGATATTGGGATTAAGGGAATGTAGTGGTAGAGCCTTCACCCACTACTGCACTCACTGCTACGAATGGTCCCAGTGTGTAGCAGTCCTCATAAAGAGTCTGGACATCTTTCAAGTAATATGAAGCGAATACCGACTTGCCTCTCCAAAAGGTCGCGTCCATAATACTTTTAATGGATCTATTTTGCTTAAACGCTACTGAAGTTGCTATCGCTCTAACTTCATGAGCCTTGACTTTAAGTAAATTACGATCCTTCTCACTTAAATGAGTGTGCCTCCCGAATCAAAAGTCTAATAAAATAAGACCACGCATTCTTAGACATGGGCAAAGAGGGCTTTTTAACGGAGCACCATAAAGCCTCTGAACAACCTCGTAGCGGTTTAGCTCTGGATAAATAAAATTTAAGAGCTCTAACGGGGCACAGCACTCTTTCAACTTCATTCCCCACAATCTCAGAAAGACTGGGGATTTCAAATGATTTAGGCCAAGGACGAGACGGAAGTTCATTCTTGGCCAAAAAACCAAGTTGAAGAGCGCATACTGCTTTATTAGTGGAGAAGCCGATGTTCTTGCTAAAAGCATGTATCTCACTAACCCTTTTAGCCGAAGCCAAGGGAGGCTGAATTTAATGGTTCAAACCTATCTGACATAAGAAACTGTAGGACCACGTCCAAGTTCCAAGCAGGAGTCAAAATATGACGCTCCTTGGAAGTCTTGAAAGACTTAAGCAGGTCTTGGAGATCTTTGTTATTAGAAAGATCCAAACCCCTATGCCTGAAAACAGAAGCTAACATGCTTCTGTAGCCTTTAATGGTGGATGCAGAGAGGGAGCGACCGTTTCTCAGATAAAGCAGAAAATCCGCAATCTGCGCTACAGAGGCACTGGAAGAGGAAATAGAGGACGACTTGCACCAGTCTCTAAATACCTCCCATTTCGACTGATAGATCCTGATGGTAGAGGATCTTCTAGCCCTCGCGATCGCTCTAGCTGCCTCCTTCGAAAACCCTCGAGCTCAAGAGAGTCTTTCGATAGTATGAAGGCAGTTAGACTAAGCGTGGGGAGGCTTTGATGAAATCTCTTTACGTGAGGCTGTCACAAGAGATCCATCCGCAACGGCAGACTTCTTGGAACGTCTACCAGCCATAGAAGTACCTCTGTGAACCACTCTCTCGCGGGCCAGAGTGGAGCAATCAACATCAACCTGGTCCCTTCGTGAGAGGTGAACTTCTGCAGCACCTTGTTTAGGATCTTGAAAGGTGGAAAGGCATAAACGTCCAGGTAAGACCAGTCCAGCAGGAAAGCGTCTATGTGGGCTGCCTCTGGATCTGGAACTGGAAAGCAGTAAGTCGAGAGCCTCTTTGTCAGTGAAGTCGCAAAAAGATCTATGGTGGGTTGAACCCATGTCATCCATAGCTTCTCGCACACAGTCTTGTGCAACGTCCACTCCATGGAGATGACTTGTCCTCTTCTGCTGAGGCAGTCCGCCAAGACATTCATTTTTCCTTGCACAAATCTCGCCAAAGGAGAGATGTTACTTGCCTTAAATGGAGTTCCTTCTGATCCGTGGACCAAAGACCCGAGCATTCCAGACTGTCCAGTGGAGCTCCCTAACCCAAATCCAATGCATCTGAATACAACGCATGGTTTGGGTTCTTGATCGCAAGAGAAAGACCTTCTCGAAGTCTGATGTTGCTGTCCCACCTAGTCAGACATGTCTAGACTGAGTTGGAGATTGGGAAAGAGATACTCTCTAAGCCCTTCTCCTTGTTCCAATGGTTTAGGTGAAATTAGAGAGGGCAAAGGTTGAGTCTCCCCAGAGATAAACTACTCCAGCGATGAAAGAGTTCCCACGAGGCTCGTTCAAACTCTTACAGAGCAACTGTTTTTCTCTTGCAAGTGAAGGACTTTTAACAGAGCTTGTTCCATTCTTGTGGGAGACGAAAAGGCCCGAAAAATCCGACACTGTATCTCCATTCCCAAATAAAGAATAGTCTCGGATGGAGTACTGTAAGTTACGACTTCTCTACGTTCACTATGAGACCTAGCTCCTTGGTTAGGTCTAATGTCCATTAGAGGCTCTCCAGACAGCGATTTAATGACGACGCCCTGATTAGCCAGTCGTCAAAATAAAGGGAGGCTCTGAATCCTCAAAAAATGTAGAAAGCTTGCTACATTTTGCAAGGGCCTTGTAAAAACAAGAGGAGCAGGAATGAGGCCGAAGCACAGTGCTCGAAATTGGTACATTACTTTCCCGTCCACAAACCTCAGATGTTGTTGAAAGTTTGGATGAATCGGGATGTGGAAGTATGCATCCTGAAGGTCGAGAGAGACCATCCAGTCGCCTTTCCTTACTGCTGCCAAGACAGATTTGGTAGTCTTCATCGTGAACTTTGTCTTGACAATGAACACATTGAGCGCACTTACATCTTAAGTACTCCTGCAGTGAACGTGGCTGCCAGATCATTGGAGCCATCCCTGATAGCCTTGTTTCTGCAGTGAACGTGGCTGCCAGATCATTGGAGCCATCCCTGATAGCCTTGTTCATGCATGACATAATTGTACAGCAATACATTGACAGCTGGAGAGACCTTCTTACTTAAGGCTCCCAGGGACCAATCCAACAAATAAAAACTTCAAACGCTCGAAATAACTCCTAACAGGAGATGGTCTAGCTCTGAAGCAGACCATAAAATCTTGGAGCGTCTCATGGCTAGACGACGAGGAGAGTCCACTAGGCTTAAGAAGTCTCCCTGGGCAGAGGCAGGTACTCCCAAGCCGAGAACTTCTCCTCGAGCTTCTCCTGTGTCACACCAGACGCCCGAGCGAGAAGCTAATTAACATACATACATATACCAAAGGCACTTCCCCCAATTTTGGGGGGTAGCCGACAACAACAAGAAACAAACAAAAAAGGGGACCTCTACTCTCTACGTTCCTCCAGCCTAACCAGGAACTCAGCCGAGTTCAGCTGGTACTGCTAGGGTGCCACAGCCCAACCTCCCACATTTCCACCACAGATGAAGCTTCATACTGCTGAGTCCCCTACTGCTGCTACCTCCGCGGTCATCTAAGGCAACGGAGGAAGCAGCAGGGCCTACCGGAACTGCGTCACAATCGCTCGCCATTCATTCCTATTTCTAGCACGCTCTCTTGCCTCTCTCACATCTATCCTCCTATCACCCAGAGCTTTCTTCACACCATCCATCCACCCAAACCTTGGCCTTCCTCTTGTACTTCTCCCATCAACTCTTGCATTCATCACCTTCTTTAGCAGACAGCCATTTTCCATTCTCTCAACATGGCCAAACCACCTTAACACATTCATATCCACTCTAGCCGCTAACTCATTTCTTACACCCGTTCTCACCCTCACCACTTCGTTCCTAACCCTATCTACTCGAGATACACCAGCCATACTCCTCAGACACTTCATCTCAAACACATTCAATTTCTGTCTCTCCATCACTTTCATTCCCCACAACTCCGATCCATACATCACAGTTGGTACAATCACTTTCTCATATAGAACTCTCTTTACATTCATGCCCAACCCTCTATTTTTTACTACTCCCTTAACTGCCCCCAACACTTTGCAACCTTCATTCACTCTCTGACGTACATCTGCTTCCACTCCACCATTTGCTGCAACAACAGACCCTAAGTACTTAAACTGATCCACCTCCTCAAGTAACTCTCCATTCAACATGACATTCAACCTTGCACCACCTTCCCTTCTCGTACATCTCATAACCTTGCTCTTACTCACATTAACTCTCAACTTCCTTCTCTCACACACCCTTCCAAATTCTGTCACTAGTCGGTCAAGCTTCTCTTCTGTGTCTGCTACCAGTACGGTATCATCCGCAAACAACAACTGATTTACCTCCCATTCATGATCATTCTCGCCTACCAGTTTTAATCCTCGTCCAAGCACTCGAGCATTCACCTCTCTCACCACTCCATCAACATACAAGTTAAACAACCACGGCGACATCACACATCCCTGTCTCAGGCCCACTCTCACCGGAAACCAATCGCTCACTTCATTTCCTATTCTAACACATGCTTTACTACCTTTGTAGAAACTTTTCACTGCTTGCAACAACCTTCCACCAACTCCATATAACCTCATCACATTCCACATTGCTTCCCTATCAACTCTATCATATGCTTTCTCCAGATCCATAAACCCAACATACACCTCCTTACCTTTTGCTAAATATTTCTCGCATATCTGCCTAACTGTAAAAATCTGATTCATACAACCCCTACCTCTTCTAAAACCACCCTGTACTTCCAAGATTGCATTCTCTGTTTTATCCTTAATCCTATTAATCAGTACTCTACCATACACTTTTCCAACTACACTCAACAAACTAATACCTCTTGAATTACAACACTCATGCACATCTCCCTTACCCTTATATAGTGGTACAATACATGCACAGACCCAATCTACTGGTACCATTGACAACACAAAACACACATTAAACAATCTCACCAACCATTCAAGTACAGTCACACCCCCTTCCTTCAACATCTCAGCTTTCACACCATCCATACCAGATGCTTTTCCTACTCTCGTTTCATCTAGCGCTCTCCTCACTTCCTCTATTGTAATTTCTCTCTCATTCTCATCTCCCATCACTGGCACCTCAACACCTGGAACAGCAAAAGCAGACTTTCCTAAACTTCTCCTGGATTCCAATCAGTCTCCCAGTAAGAGCATGGCCCTCTTGGAAGAACAAGAGAGAACTGACTTCGTAAATGTAGGAGTCGAAGAAAGTCATGCCAAGAGTAAACTCAGACGGCGGAGCAGCCGTTACAAAACGAGTAGGACAAAATTTCACTAAAGAAATTCATAATTAAAAAACAAGGGATTGTTGGACCACCCTAGGTTACTCCTCTTCTGAATGACTCCCCAAAGGTACATTAGTTGAAAGGGGGTCATCAACTTCTTCAGAAGGCACATCATCTGATAAATCTAAAGTCTTGCGAGAAGGAGATTTATATTCAGAATGACGTGAAGGAAAAGCCTGACAGGCTACATCAACTTGTATATGAACAGAAGTTAAAGTTGGAGGGTCGATGTCAGGTTGTGACTGCAGAGAATGTTATTCTACTACACGTCGTGACAGAAGTAACTGACGTTCAAACGTCCCGTAGTAACAGCGGTGACTGCTGTTCGATGCTATATCATGACTACGATGACTGACCCTCGACGTCACGTCATGTCTACGGTGTCTACCGCTCAACGTCACGTCGTGTCTGCGGTGTCTGCAGCTCAACGTCACGCTGTGACTGCGGTGGCTGACGTTCAAAGCGATCAAAGTTACATCGAGATTTATGCTCCGCATCTCGTTTAACAGCAAAGCTGTCCCTAGGGATAACGTCAGCGAGGCGTAACAAAACTCGTCTAGACGGTTGAAGACCCGAATCACGTATCCCAGAACCGTGACGTACAAAAAGCAAAGGATCCTTTCGCACAGGAACAGGATCGAAAGATTCTATTAAAGAAGAAAGCTTTAACAGCATATCTTGCAAAACACTTAACTTTGGATCAACCTGTGACTGCGGTGGCTGACGTTCAAACATCACGTAGTAACAGCGGTGACTGCTGATCGATGCTATATCGTGACTACGGTGACTGACACTCGACGTCACGTTGTGTCTACGGTGTCTACCGCTCAACGTCACGTCGAGTCTGTGGCAGAAACGTCTGTACATGAACGTCATCGCTATGAACGGGACTCTTATGATGACTACAGCTAGGACGTTGAACTTGTTCTGAAGGAACTAATAAACGTTTCAACCATCTCGAAACTTTACGCCCAGGCTTTTAAAGAGACGAAACATCGGAAGACGAGGAGAAACTTCGTCTCTCCTGTCTTATGGCAAGGATGTGCTTGACGAGCAACGTCTGATACCTTTGAGGGAACGTCTGTTCGATGGTTTAGACTCCTCACTCCCTTAGGTCCTACGACATTCCTTCTCCCTGGTGCAGGGGAGCCTGAAAGAGGTCTCGGACTAGGCAAGTGACAAGCACGAACAAACGAACCCTCCGCAACACAGAACATGTTTTTTGCACTTATTTCACTGATATTGCATTTTTTAATAATTTCACATTAGACATGAATAAAACTGATTTCTACCTGAAGCATGCAATTCTCCCTTAAATCAAACGGTTAGAATTGCGAAATGAGTCGTATAATGTAAGCACATTAGTACAAAATGAAACACACATGCAAAAATCAATAAACATAAACATATATATCGAATAAAACGGAAATATATAAAGTTAAAAAGATCAGTAACTGGGGATGAGACTAAACACTAGTTCACTAAGGACTACGTTTTCAATCTCTCACGGTACAGTGCCTTGGGACGAGAATAAAAACTAAAACGTTTTATCCTCTCTCCCCGTACAGAGACTTGGGACGAGAGTAAAAAAACTGAATCGAGAACAACGTTACTCGCTCCCAAACTCCTTGTACAGAGACTTGGGACGAGAATAAAGATCGGATCGTTCTCTCTTTTTTCTCTCTCTCTCTCTCTCTCTCTCTTGTCACTCACAAGAGAATGGCCCACTCACCCTTCGTCAATAACAGGTTATTTGACTAAAGGAAAAAACTAAAAGGACTCAGAAATTGAAAATTAACATGTTCCTTTAAATTAGTATCGAAAAAACTTCAGTTTGAAAGAAGAATGAACAAAACATCAAAATCGATTTACTCTTTCTGCAAAGTGAAACCGTGATTCTCTCTTTCTCTATCGTAACGATAGAGCGCCAACTGCGTAGCATAAATAAACCAAACGTTAGTTCATCTTTGAAAAACAGCACGAAGACTATTCAAAGAATAAATTTCTTAAAATATTTTCTAAAAATATTCATCTCATCACTCTTACAGAGCAACTGTTTTAATCTAAACAAAAATAAAAGTTGACTGGGCTCAACGTTGTTTAACTTCGTTTTCCAAGTTAGGACCGCCTACAAAGAATAGGTAAAGGCCGCATATAAACAAAAACATAAAATTTATCTCGATGTTTAGTAAAAATGGAAAGCTAATCGAAGAGGCCTAATAAGGGCGGGTGAGATATAAAATATATAGAGGTAAATCTATAAATATCAACAATAATTTATAAAGTGATAAATAATTACTAAAAGCCTTTAACACACTTCCGTACATTGAGGGAAGAGTCGGCCATCTTTTCAGGGCAAAAAACTTTTCCTCTCCTTTCAAAAGCATTTCTTTAGAAGATAGTATTGAATAATCCAACACGGCGAAAGTAATAAAACCAAAAACAAGTACTTCACCAATTCGGTGGAAAACTCGAGGTCTAGAGCGAGCGGAACCAATGTTGTCGGTGACACCGACAGAGAAGAACTGGAGTGGTTGAGAAGTATATGCAGTACCTGGCCGATAGTCGGCGCTGGTGGGCACACCCGCTACCTTCATGCCGATCGCTCGCGAGTTTTTTTGAATCTGTCGGGCCGTCGGAGACGTCAGCTATTTATATATTCACCGGCTAAGTTTAATATTTAAAAATATCTTTTGAAGAGATATTTCATATAATTTCTTGAAGTTGGAAATCACTTGCTGGTCCATGGGATGGAGGAGAGGGGTGTGTTAGGCAAAAATAGAGAACCTTGACAAACAAATGCTCTTCTAGGATATCTTCCTCAAGGGCAGGAGGGTGAGCAGGGACATTGTCCAACACCAGCAGGCATTTCAGGGGGAGATGCTTCTCTTCCTAATATTTTTTCACAGTTGGTTAAATCAAAGGTTTACCCATTCGGTGAACAAAGTTCTTGTTACACAGACTTTTGCATTAACCATCCACAATGCCTGAAGCTTCTTAATCACTTTGTGGGCCTTGAAGGCTCAAGGAGTCTCGGATTGATACACTAGCAGGGGTTTCACCTTACAAACCCCAAGGGTGTTTGCACAGAGCGCAAGGTTAAGTCTGTCATTCATAGGCTTATGTCTGGGTAGCTTCTTTTCTTCAGCCGTGATGAACGTCCAACAAGGCATTTTCTTCCGAAAAAACCCAGTTTTGTCACAGTTGAAGACTTGCTGGGGACTGTAGCCTTCCCGGACAGTCAACTTGTCGAACATCATAATAAAGGATTTGGCCGCTTTTGTCTGAACGTACAGCCTCACCATGACGCACCACCGAATGAATGCCAGACCATCACTTAAATTTTTCAAACCTCCCCCGAGAAGCCTTGAACTATGGGGGTGCCTGCTTCAATGTCCCTTTTCCTACATCGGCTTCGACCTGAGCACGCACGAGATCACCGAAAATGGAGCTGGCTTTCTAGCAGATTATCGCTTCGGTGATCATGATCGTGTCTCCAACAATTTCCTTATCCTTAATCCAGACAAGCAGCAGTTTCTTCGTCTCATCGTGGACGTGGCTCCTCTTGCTGGAAAAAAGTCACGCCCCTAGAAGGCGTTGCTGCTTTGATGGCTTCCTTCTGTTTTAGGATCGTTCTTATCGTATACACATTTTAGCCATATTCCTTCGTGATCACACTTACCCGCAAGCCAGCCTCGTATTTCTTGATTACTGTATTTCTATCTTCGTCTTCATAGACAGCATTATCCTCTTCTTTCCCTGCACATCAGCAACTTTCTTGGGACTCATGGCTAATAAATTAATGTAATATCACAACACAATACAGTACAATAGTCATAAAAGCAAAATCACAAACACAAAGTCAAAGCGTATGATACTGCTGCTGAAACGAAATGGAAGAGGAATGCCAATGCGTAGATGCATGATGGGATACAGTACAATAGATGATGACCGATAGGAGAGCAGGATATACTATTATGGTGGTAACTAGCATCTGAATAGGGAGATAACCAATGGGAGCGAGGAAGGATGATGGCGAGTTGACGGGCTGGCAGCGTGTGAATTTTAAAATGATATTTTCATAATAAAATAGATTTTTGAATATACTTACCCGCTGGTTATATAAAAGAGCTGAAGTCCCCTGACGCCAGGGCAGAAAATTCAAATCTCGCGCTATCGAAGATACGCCAGGTGTACCAACCGCACCCTAGCGGTAGAACAGGTGGAACCACACACCAACTCCAGTTCTTCCATGCCTCATAGCCATACCATAGGTAGTCTCTAGAGGGGAGGAGGGTGGGTGTTAAATTTATATAACCAGTGGGTAAGTATATTAAAAAATTTATTTTATTATGAAAATATTTTTAAATATAAAACTTACCCGCTGGTTATATAAAAGATCTGATTGACACCCCTTGGTGGCGGGTGAGAGACAGCTACATATAGAAAATTCACTTAAGGGTTACATACAATAAACTTAAGCGGTTCTCACCTGATAAGGAAGCTGACAGCAATGATACTCTGCCTCATTTCGTCCGCTATCCTTAAGAGATCCAGTAATCCACTCGGGCTGAAAATCTCTAGGAGCTGTCAAACGGTACAACCACCTATAACATGACAGAACCTCAACCAATACCCTTGTTCCAGGTGCACTCAAGGAACAAATTAACCACCTAACCAAATCAAAGATTGCGGAAGACTGACGCCCAATCTCCACAAACAACCATCACAAACGAGTTCCAAGAGATAGAAAAGGGGTATTAGGAAAAAAGGGAACGTAGTGGTAGATCATTCACCTACTATCGCATTTGCCGCTATAAAAGGACCCAACGTAAAAAAGCCCTCATAGCGAGTCTGAACATTCTTCAAATAATGGGATGCAAAATCAGACTTACTTCTCCAAAATGTTGTATCCATCAGACTTTGCAGAGAACGGTTCTGTTTAAAGGCCACTGAAGTCGCTACCGCTCTGACTTCATGTGTCTTGACTTTGAGGAGCCTCTGATCCGACTCATCACACTGAGCATGAGCTTCTCGAATCAACAATCTAACGAAAAAAGACAAGGCATTCTTAGACATGGGCATCGAGGGTTTCCGGACTGCACACCACAGAGCGTCTGAGTTACCTCTCAGATTCTTAGTCCTGTCCACATAAAGCCGTAGCGCTCTAACTGGACAGAGAACCCTTTCCAATTCACCGCCAGCCAAATCAGAAAGGTTAGAAATCTCGAAGGATTTGGGCCATGGCCGAGAAGGGTTTTCATTCTTGGCCAGAAACCCCAGTTGCAAAGAACAAATGGCTTTCCCATTCCGAAAACCAATGTTCCTGCTTAAAGCGTGTACTTCACTAACTCTTTTCGCAGTGGCGAGGGTAACCAGAAAAAGGGTTTTCAAGGTAAAGTCCTTAAATGAAGCCGAGTGTAAAGGCTCAAATCTGTCACTCATGAGAAATTTAAGGACAACATCCAAATTCCAGGTGATGGGAGCTGTTTGGATCTTCTTGGTTGTATCAAAAGACCTAAGTAAATCTCGTAGATCTTTATTATTAGAAAGGTCTAGGTTCCTGTGTCGAAAAACCGTCACCAACATACTCCTGTAACCTTTAATAGTAGATGACGAGAAGTTATGCTTAACTTTAAGGTCCAAGAAAAAATCTGCTATTTGGGAAAGCGAGGTACTGGAAGAGGAAATCGCGCTAGTCCTACACCACTCCCTGAACAACTCCCACTTGGACTGATACACCTTGATGGTTGAAGACCTTCTTGCCCTTGCAATTGCCTTGGCTGCCTTCTTTGAAAATCCTCTGGCTCTAGCGAGTTTTTCGATAGTCTGAAGGCAGTCAGACGTAGAGCTCGAAGGTTTTGATGATTTTGGGCCAAGTGAGGTTGTCTGAGAAAATCGGGTCTCATGGGAAGGCTTCTCGGAACATCCACCATCCATTCCAGTACCTCTGGAAACCAGCTCCTTGACGGCCAGAACGGAGCTATCAGTGTCATTCTGGTCTCCTCGTGCGAAATGAACTTCTGAATCACTTTGTAAAGGATCTTGAACGGAGGGAAAGCATAAACCTCCATGTGTGACCAGTTCATCAGAAAAGCGTCTATGTGCAAAGCTTCGGGGTCTGGAACCGGAGAGCAGTAACACTCTAGTCGTTTGGTCTTCGCGGTGGCAAAGAGATCCACGAGAGGTTGACCCCATAACCGCCACAGACTCTTGCAGATGTCCGGGTGCAGAATCCATTCTGTGGAGAGAACCTGACCTTTCCTGCTGAGTCTGTCTGCACTCACATTGTTGACCCCCTGGATGAACCGCGTCAAAAGAGTCACCTTCCTTTCCTCCGCCCAGACGAGAAGCAGTCTTGCAATCTCGTACAGAGGCCAAGAGTGGGTCCCGCCTTGCTTCACAATATAGGCCAGAGCTGTCGTGCTGTCCGCATTGACTTGGACCACCTTGCCCTTGATCTGCTTTTCAAAGCCGATGAGAGCCAGATGAATAGCTAAAAGCTCCTTTTGATTGATGTGGAGAGAGGTTTGCTCCACCGTCCAAGTCCCCGAAAGCTCCTGCTTCTCTAGAGTGGCTCCCCACCCCGAATTGGAGGCGTCGGAACACAACACGAGGTCTGGGTTCCTCTGAAGTAAAGACCAAGCCTTCTTTCAGTCTGGGATCGCTGTCCCACCATTGAAGATGAGACTTGATGGAAGCCGAGATGGGAATGCAATCCCTGTCGAGGCTGTCCCCTTTCTTCCAATGGCGGTTGAGATGAAACTGAAGAGGACGCAAGTACAACCTCCCCAGGGTCACGAACTTCTCTAACGACGAGAGTCCCCAGAAGGCTCATCCAATCTCTGACGGAGCAAAGATCTCTCTTCAGGAACGTTTGGACTTTTAGGAGGGCTGCTTGGATTCTCACCGACGACGGAAAAGCCCAAAAACTCCGACTGTGAATCTCCATCCCCAAATAAAGAATCTCCTGGGATGGAATCAGTTGTGATTTTTCCGAGCTCACCAGGAGACCCAGTTCTCTGGAGAGATCCAAAGTCATCTTGAGGTCCTTCAAACAACAATCGGCTGAGGAGGCTCTGATCAGCCAATCGTCCAGATACAGAGAGGCCCTGATTCCCCTCGAATGCAGCATGCTTGCCACGTTCAGCATGATCTTGGTAAACAATAGAGGAGCCGTGCAGAGTCCGAAACAAAGAGCCCTGAACTGGAAGACCTTGTTTCCGTCCATGAACCTCAGATAACGTCTGCAGCTGGGATGAATCGGAAGGTGGAAATAGGCATCCTGAAGATCTAAAGAGACCATCCAATCGTCCTTCCTCACAGCTGCCAGAACTGTTTTCTGAGTCTCCATAGTGAACGTCGAGTTCTGGACGTAACAATTTAGCACACTACGTCCAGAACCAGTCTCCACCCCCCGGAACTCTTGGGTACTAGAAAAAGGCGGTTGTAAAACCCCGGAGACGTAACATCCTGCACTTCCTCTATTGCTTGCTTCTCTAATAAAAGAGACGTCTGCAGAAGCATGGCTTGCTTCTTGGGACCCTCTCTGTATTTGGGCGAAAGATCCACTGGATCTGTGACTAAAGGAGGATTGGCCAGGAAGGGGATCTTGTAGCCTTCCAACACTTGGACGGACCAGGGGTCCGCTCCATTCCTCTCCCAAGCCTCCCAGGAGTGAGTCAACCTGGCACCCACTGCTGTCTGAAGGAAAGGGCAGTCAGACTTTACCTCGGCCGGACTTGCCCCCTCTGCCTCTAGGCTTCCTTCCTTCTGGTTTAAAAGAGCCTCTTCCAGAGGACTTCCCACGAAAGGACTGAGGTCGAAACCCAGAAGAAGATTCCTTAGGATTACGAGAGGAGAATGACGGAGGCAAAAATTTCCTAGTCGAATGAGTAACTAAGTCATGTGTGGCCTTCTGCGTGAGGGCAGTAGCCACCTCGCCTACCAATTCCTGCGGAAATAAGGTATTAGACAAAGGTGCGAAAAGAAGGCCCGTTTTCTGGTAGGGAGACACTCCTGCAGAGAGAAAAGAGCACATCGTGGCCCTTTTCTTGAGAATTCCAGCTGTAAACAAGGCAGCAAGTTCGTTGGAGCCATCCCTCACACCTTTGTCCAAGCAGGACATCAAATGAACCAAACCACTAGTGACCGTTTCCGTCATATCAGAGACCCTCTTACTCAAAGCCCCCAAAGCCCAGTCCAAGAAATTAAAAACTTCGAAGGCCCTGAACAGACCTTTAAGCAAATGGTCGAACTCTGGAATGGACCACCAAATCTTCGTTTTCCTTAAGGCAAGACGACGAGAAGCATCTACCAAACTTGAAAAATCCCCTTGGGCAGACGAAGGAAAACTCAAGCCCAACACTTCACCAGTCTCGTACCACACACTAGATTTAGAGGCTAACCTAGCGGGAGGAAAGGCAAAGGCCGTCTTGCCAAAAGATTTCTTGGAGTCCAACCAAGAACCCATTAATTTCAAGGCCCGCTTCGAGGATCGAGAAAGAACCATCTTGGTATAAACTGGAACCTTGGTAGCTTTACCTAAGATGAATTCAGAAGGCGGAGAACGAGGGGCCACGGGTAAATTGATCCGGGAAAATTCCAGTCAGAATAAGCATAAACTTGCGAAGATCCACAGCATGCTGATAATGCTTCTCCTCCTCATTCTTAGAGACTTCCTCAATAGGATCATCCTCATCCGACTTTTCCTCAGGCTCGTCTTCTGGCAGTGCAGCAACAGCTGCAGCCTGAACCGCAGGAACAACGTCTGGATGGGACTGCCTGTCAAGGCCAACATCTGCGTCAACCTGATGGGGAGGAGTAGAAGTAGATTGATGCAAAACACGGACGGGTAGACGATCTTCCTCAACCAACAACTGCCTAGACCGCTTCGAATCCGACTGCTGTTGAACAGAAGAACGCTTGAAATCAGAAGGTAACTGTCGAAGATCGCCGAGAGGTCGCGTAAAGTCCGAAGACTGTTGACGCGAACGATCAAAGTAGTCAGGATGTCGACGCTGCGAATCAATGTTTTGACGCGAAGCGTCCAAAAGTTGTTGACGCGGACGATCCACTACTTCAAATCGTTGCGCTGAGCAGGGGAGGAGTCGGCCATTTTGAATGCTAATGTGAGAGACCGACGAGCAAAAAGTAAGGGAAATATCAATAAAGAAAATCTCAAACAAAAAGATTTCAAGATAAGTACCAAGGGAAAATAATCAACGATAGCTTAAACTCAAAAAGAACGTTGTACATCACCAAACAACTTCCCAAGAGAGTAAAACACGAGAGCGAACTTCTATATGTCAGCCAGCTATGACGGCAGAGAGAAGAACTGGAGTTGGTGTGTGGTTCCACCTGTTCTACCGCTAGGGTGCGGTTGGTACACCTGGCGTATCTTCGATAGCGCGATATTTGAATTTTCTGCCCTGGCGTCAGGGGACTTCAGCTCTTTTATATAACCAGCGGGTAAGTTTTATATTTAAAAATCAGTCTTGGACATGGTCTAGCTCTCATACTGTACCTCCTATTGTTGCACAAAAAAATTTTTATGATGCGAGTCGTGAAATTCTTCGCATCTCGTTTCACAGCATGAAAATTCCATAAGCAGATTTTTTCGCGCCGAGAGGTATAACTGTACATCTCCATAGTGTTTGGGGTTAATAACAAGTGACTTTGCGAAGTACATGACTTGTGGGGCCAACAGGATCCCGCTTGGCATGCTGGATCTCCATAGTGTTTGGGGTTAACAACAATTGACTTTGCGAAGTACATGACTTGTGGGGCCAACAGGATCCCGCTTGGCATGCTGGATCTCCCAAATAACAAGTGACTTTGCAAAGTACATGACTTGTGGGGCCAACAGGATCCCGCTTGGCATGCTGGATCTCCATAGTGTTTGGGGTTGATAACAAGTGACTTTGCAAAGTACATGACTTGTGGGGCCAACAGGATCCCGCTTGGCATGCTGGATCTCCATAGTGTTTGGGGTTGATAACAATTGACTTTGCGAAGTACATGACTTGTGGGGCCAACAGGATCCCGCTTGGCATGCTGGATCTCCATAGTGTTTGGGGTTAACAACAAGTGACTTTGCAAAGTACATGACTTGTGGGGCCAACAGGATCCCGCTTGGCATGCTGGATCTCCATAGTGTTTGGGGTTGATAACAATTGACTTTGCGAAGTACATGACTTGTGAGGCCAACAGGATCCCGCTTGGCATGCTGGATCTCCATAGTGTTTGGGGTTAACAACAAGTGACTTTGCGAAGTACATGACTTGTGGGGCCAACAGGATCCCGCTTGGCATGCTGGATCTCCATAGTGTTTGGGGTTAACAACAAGTGACTTTGCGAAGTACATGACTTGTGGGGCCAACAGGATCCCGCTTGGCATGCTGGATCTCCATAGTGTTTGGGGTTAACAACAAGTGACTTTGCGAAGTACATGACTTGTGGGGCCAACAGGATCCCACTTGGCATGCTGGATCTCCATAGTGTTTGGGGTTAACAACAAGTGACTTTGCGAAGTACATGAATTGTGGGGCCAACAGGATCCCGCTTGGCATGCTGGATCTCCATAGTGTTTGGGGTTAACAACAAGTGACTTTGCGAAGTACATGACTTGTGGGGCCAACAGGATCCCGCTTGGCATGCTGGATCTCCATAGTGTTTGGGGTTAACAACAAGTGACTTTGCGAAGTACATGACTTGTGGGGCCAACAGGATCCCGCTTGGCATGCTGGATCTCCATAGTGTTTGGGGTTAACAACAAGTGACTTTGCGAAGTACATGACTTGTGGGGCCAACAGGATCCCGCTTGGCATGCTGGATCTCCATAGTGTTTGGGGTTAACAACAAGTGACTTTGCGAAGTACATGACTTGTGGGGCCAACAGGATCCCGCTTGGCATGCTGGATCTCCATAGTGTTTGGGGTTAACAACAATTGACTTTACGAAGTACATGACTTGTGGGGCCAACAGGATCAAGCTTGACATGCTGGATCTTAGTGAATTTTCAGATCCAGATCTGACGTGATCATCTATTCGATCCACGGCCAAGCCCATGAGATCAGACATGGCAACTTCTAGGAGGGCTTCAATTCTTGCAGGTCCTCTAAGTGCCAATTAATGACCGAAGGCCCCCCTCCCCCCAATAAAAAGTGGAACCACGATTGCCACCCCAAGCTACTGCACACACAAATGAACATAAGGACTCTTCAGCTCAGGTTAGTCTGGCTAAGCGGGTTCTGGATTGCGGGCTATAATCCTTGAGAAATCCTGCCCCTAAGACACCTCATCCATTGCTAAGGCTGGATGTGAGGCAGCATGTTCTGGAGACTCTCCAACCCCCTCACAAGTCCAACGGTTTTGTGGCAAGGAAAGCACCGGGAACGTAATCGGGAGCTGATGAAGGTCCAAACAGGTTAATGGCAGTGGGAGAACTCCTGGTATGGGACCCAGGAGAGATGGGAGCATCACCATGTACTTCTCCTACTGAGGATTGGGGCAGAGAAACAACATCGGTTCCGTGCTTCAAGGCACAGGGAACAAGTACCCCTCCTAACATTCTCAGACTATCAAAGAGCACATGCCATCCCACATAACCACTCAAGGAGTTCGATGGTAGAAGGAGGCGTGAAGTCCAGTGACCCGGAAGGAAGAGAGTCAAGATTGCCACAGCTACTCCATCAACATTGGAGCAGAAAATCTATGGAGCCGTACACTTCTGTCCTGGTCAGCAAATGGGGCAGCAGAGGTTGTCAAGAAGCTGGAGTCCGCTGCATCCCAGAACCAGCCTAGTCCCATGCACGAGACCTGGAGGGCCATGGTTCCAGCAGGTACCGTCCACCTCCATCAAAAGCAAAGTGTTGTCACAGGGAGCCCTATCCCTGTGACTACAGCTGTTCATCCTGAATTCCTAGGTCTCTTAATCTTCTTCCTACAACAGGAGTTGGAATCCGAGTGGGAGGATGAAGAGGAGGATGACAAGGAGGAGGAAGAACAGCGGGTATGCTTTTATCTCCTCTTGGCTCTCCATCCTGGTTTTGCAGGCAGAGCAACCATCGACTGTCACAAAGGAAGGGGAAGGCACACTCGCAAGACCCATTGACCCCGCAACTTACAGGGCCGAAGTAACACCCACTGACACTGAGGGAGGGATGATAATAGTCCCAGATCCCCTGGCACATGGGCTGGGGGAATTGCCACAGGGGAAGGGGTGGGGATCACCGGGACTGGGACAGGAAATGGGGAGCCCTGGGGATAGGGGAGCACTAACATGGCCAACCATTCGGGGATCCTGCCTCCCAGGACCGGAACCTTCTTTGCCGTGCTGAGTGACCAAATAAACTTACTGTCTTCTAGTGCTAAGGGGGAACCACATGCCCTTCACAGCTGGCATCACCAAGAATACTTGAGATATAAGTAAGGAAAGGGGATACCAAGGAGAACTAGCCTCAGCTACCAACTCCTTCCCATTATGGAGGACATTACCCAGTCCAACTCCTCTTAACTCCTTGCTCGCTTCATCCAATCAGAGTGAAGGTCTGTTACTGCCCTTGAGGCCATAACCTACACTCAGCACATGGGGATGACTGCAAAATGTCACACCCCCAAGCACAAAGGGAGTGTGTACAGTACCTACAGCCAGTTAGACCAACTGGCTGCCAATTCTACAACACTTCCCCATTCCCGCCAATGAGCTCCTTGCTTCCATTCCACAATTAACAACCAACATTCACTTCCTGTAAAAGTGAAGAAAATCAATAAGTTTTGATAAGGGCTGTCTGCCCATCTGTACACAAGAGCGGCCAAAGTAAAAGTGAAGGCTCTTCGACTGGAGAGGGGGTGCGGCTCCTGGGCTCCCCCTCTCACCAGTTGTTATAGAATTTTAATGACCAATTAAAGGTTGCGCTGAAGTAACCTCCATAATTAAAGGATAGGGTTTACTTGAAGGGTAAGTACAAAATGAGCTTACATAAAACACCAGCCTTTCTAAACTTACATATTTGGTGCATTACTTTCAGACTCTTTCTTCTTTCCCACCGCTATCCCTACATTAAAGGGTCGGTTGCCTGATGCACCCTCTCCAATACCTTAATACCTTTAATCAAAGGCATCCTCTTCCAGACTGAAGTTGTCAAAATGTAAATTTTTGTAAACTAAATTATCTCTTGTGAGATTAACCCCAAGATAAACTATCTTGTGTCATTGGCATTAGGAACATGGGGGGAGAAGTAGCCTATGCTACCAGCTCCTTCAAAAATGACATCAAGGGCTTATCCGCAAGACCTACGTAAGGGGCTTTCATCACATGTTGGAGTAAGGCTATTACCTTGCACTTCACCAACCCCTGAAAAACCTCCCTAATGTAGATCCAAGTCTTCCCTGCTCCTGAAGCATACTATCCTGGACTAAGCCAGGGGTGCATACCCAGAAGTTTCAGCAAATGGCAATCTCGATGAGGAGAGCAAAGTGATAAACACTCTCTCTGACATTGTCAAAGGGGTTGCCAAGTCTAAAATGTACAGTGAGTGGATCTATTGCTGCTTTAGACTTAAACTAATGCAATGTCCATTCTTCACTTGCATGCAGATTCCTGCTTTATTTTATCAATAACATGAAGTACAAATCAACCATTCAAGCCAAAAAGTATGAAAGATTAAACAGATTTGGATAACATGTAATAATACATCTGTAATCATTGTAGTCCAATACAAAAGTGAAGTGTTTTTGACAAGAGACTGGGTTGGGGGACTAGCATATGCTCATCACCCTCCGTTAACTACTGTATCTTGTTAACAATTTCATTGGCCGTTCAAGCCCCGCTGAAGACATTCACCATTTTGAAGGATTAAAGGTTTGTATACTATACATGCAGGAACAAATGCTAGGATTTAAAAAATGAGTTGGCAGGGAAGATTAAACGAAAATATGAAGCTCCTGTGAGATGCAGTGCCAAGAAGCTAGTAAATAAACATAAATTTCCAAAACCAACGTGCCACTTTGTCAGATAATGTACAAAACAACACAGTGGAAGGAACTCATGTCAATTGTTAAGGATGGGGATAATGAAGTGATATACAGTATCAATCTTAATAGAATCATGGCTTATGTAAAACAAAGTCTGAAATTGTGCAAGAACACTCTCCTTTTAACCTCGTTATTTATTTATCTTTAAAATCAAGACATGCAAAAAATCTGAAAAAGTAACCTAGTTTCATACCTGCATACATTAGTTACATACCTTGTCAAAACCAGGCTCATTGTGGTAAGGGTGTTCATTCATAAGGCTCTGGACTGACAACAAAACACTTGACAGATTGGAAGCTGGACTCCATGCTGGACCTGACCATGTACTGTAAATGAATTGTCAGTAAGAAAATGAACTTATTCCTTTTAGTTGTAATTTCTTACTTTGGACAGGATACCATGGTAACAAAAATGTCTCAGATATCAATCTGGGCACATTTCACCAAGTAAAGCAATCCATAAAAGGGATTACAAGAATTCCAATCGAATAAACATGTTAATAGAGATTCTGTATCTGTGGTACAATTCAAATTACCAACTTAATAGTTATGAAAGCTATTTAAATTACAGCAGTTTAACTACGCTGCATTTTCAGTTCTGCGTAAAGGTAAGTACAATATAGTACTGTATTCCAATTATTATCAATTCATGATCTATCTATTTCATTTATTACAAGTATATAATTTACCTTCTTAGTAATTTCCCAGGTAAATGGTCATAACCCAATATATAACAAGCAAAATAATAAAAAACACAATGAGTAACCAGCGAGAACTTGTGAAAAACTTCAAGATAACTTTATTAAAATAGGGCTATGATTTTGATACTAAAGAAACTCACCCTAAGATACTGAGGCAGACTTTGCCATTCTTATAAAGATTTGGGTTAAATCTAACTTTTCCATGCCCTGTTGTCATGAGACGAACTCGAGGCGGATGAAGAGGATACTGAGGTCCAAACCGAACGACAAAATGAAAGAAACCCCCTTCATATGGAGTATCGAAAGGTCCAATAATTAAACAGTGAACTGTGTACAAGTTTTCTTCATCAGGTACAATAAATATGCCAGGTAAGGGATCGTGGAAAATACTTTTTAAATCTCTGTAAAAAAGAAGAATAAAATTACTTTAAATACATTTTCAATACCTGAAAATACTACACTATACAAATGTAGCATTTCATAAAATACTGTACAGTAATAACATAAAAGGGTAAAGAGCATCAATTTGAAAAAAAAAAAAAAAACATTTAGATTGTACCTGTACTACAAGCATTATGGCAAAATAAATCGTACAGTATTTCATAATTTACTTTGATTACAGAATGAAATACTGATGGAAACAAACTTCTGTCTCTTGAGCTGATGTATTTCCTAAATGTCAACTTTTCATTGCATTTAAATTTTACTATAATATGTATATGTCAATCCAGTTTTATTCCAAAAATTTTGATTGTTCATTTATCAAATTTTTCTACTTCTATTTTCATTTTAATGTTATAGTTATACAAAATAAAAAAACCATTATGAATTTAAAGATAATTCATATTTTTCCTAATTTTACAATCTTGATTCCTTTACATAGGAGAGATAACAACAAAGTTGAAGAACACAGCAGGTAAAACTTTTATAACAAGGTGTAAACAGGTGGCCAGTCATTACCTGGACGGGAGTGAGGAAGCCCCGCCCCTCTGTTTGCTTACTGAGTAGGCACTTCGATTGTAACCGAGACTTTCTAGTGGGGTTGGTGATTATTATCATCACTATTATTACTTGCCAAGCTACAACCTTAGTTGGAAAAGCATGATGCTATAAGCCGGAGGGCTTCAACAGGGAAAATAGCCCAAAGAGGAAAGGATATAAGGACACAAGAGAAATAATTAACAACCAAAATAAAAATTTTTCAGAACAGTAACAATACCAAAATAAATCCTTTATATATAAACTATAAAAACTTAACATAACAAGAGGAAGAAAAATAAGATAGAAGTTTGACCGAGTGTGACCCCAAGCAAGAGAACTCTACCCCCAAGACAGTGAAAGACTATGGTACAGGGGCTATGGCATTATCCAAGACTAGAGAACAATGGTTTGATTTTGGAGTGTCTTTCTCCTAGAGGAGTTGCTTACCATGGCTAAAGAGTTTGAGTAAGGGACTCATGTTTTCCTTTGTCTATTTTTATTCCTTAATTTTGGAGTTTAAAAATATTTTTGTATCAAAATTTTCATCACCATACCATTATATTTAAGAATAATTCCATCAATCTACTAATGTAGTCCTAATGAAGGGTGTGAAGTGATTCGAAGCGTGTTGACACCAAATAATAAAAGGAGAACTGTAATGCAGTTTTCCTGTTATTTAGAAAACTATCTGAAGAACAATTTGTTCGGAGAGATGCTATCTTTGAATTTTGGATGCTAAGACATTATCTTTTCATTATAAAGTAAAGTAATATGACCAAATACCATCATCATCATCATCATCAGACATTATTAGTCCATTGCAGAACAAAGGCCTCAGATATGTCCTTCCACTCCCATCTGGATTGGGATAGAAAGACCATAAGGTCTTTCTATCCCGATCCACATCTACAACCTTTCTTAGTTTGTCAATCTATCGTCTTCTCTTCTTGCCCTGCTTCCTTTACAATCTCCAATGACCAATTCTGTTATTCTTAATGTCTATCTATTATCTGTCTATCTCATTATATGTCCTGCGTATGTCCATTTCTTTTTCTTACATGTTAGAATATCCTCTACTTTAATTTGCTCTCATATCCATGTTGGTCTTTTTCTGTCTCTCAGTATTATTCCCATTATTATTCTTTCCATAGCTCTTTGAGTTGTAACTAGCTCGTGTTCTAAGGCTTTCGTAAGGCCCTAAGTTTTTGATGAATAAGTTAAAACTGGTATGACCATCTAATTATATACTTTTCCTTTCAGAGAAAGTGACATTTTACTTTCCATAACCTCATTTTGTTTACCAAAAGCTCTCCAATCCACGCTTATCCTTCTTTTGATTTCGGTATCATGTCCTTGGGAAACACTGTCTGTCGTAAGTGCAGTACCTATGTTCATTAACAATCTCTAAAGGGTTATCCATAACCCTCATTTGTTGTCCCCTTGCATTTTCATTGAACATTATCTTAGTTCTAATCATACTCATTCTAGTTATAATCATACTCATTTTCAGTCCTTTTTCTATTCAAATCTTCTATCATCGTTTGCAACTACTCTCATGATTCACTTAACACAGCCATGTCAGTTGTTGAGGTATTCCCCTTTATCATAAATTCCTACATTTTTAAAAACTACAGTACTTCTAGGCATGCTGTGAATAATCTAAGAGATATGAGGACTCCCTATCTAATTCCTTTCTCAATCAGAAGTTTCTCACTGTCTTTCCTTAGTTTCAGGATTGCTATACTGTACTTCATGTACTGTATAGACATCTTCAAGTGTTCTAACATAGACTCATCTATTCCTTGTCTTTGAAGGGCTTTCACTACCGCTGAGGTTTTGACAGAATCAAGTTTTCTCATAGTCTATAAATGCCATACATAGTGGTTTGTCATACTCTGTTGATTTTTTCATTAGCTTGTTAATTACAGGGATAAGGTCAGTTGCTGAATACCCACTTCTAAAGCCTGTCTACTGTCTTGGTTGATAAAAGTCTAGCAGTCTTTGACTCGGTCTGTTAGGACATTTCTCTTGCTTGGAATAAATCTTGCTTACTGCTCTCAAGCTTTCTCCACTGCCCAGTTATGCACCTGCTTTATCACTCGCAAAGACTGTATGAGACAGTCACTCCACGCTTGTAGATATACACTATGACAGTAGTCTTTTAAATTATCAGCACTACTGAGTGCTTTATCAAATTCTGTTGGAAAGCTTGTAGTGCTAGAAATGCAGCTTGTATTTCCTATGGGGACAACACCCCTCAAGCCACTTGAGTCATTTTAAGTGTGTGCTGCACACCTATTTGGATGCGTCTAAGAAAAGAGGCAACACTAGAGGTGGGAAATTAATTGGCATTTCCCTGGAGAGTTTCATCATTCAACAACTAAGGAAGATCATTCTGCTTCATCGGAACAATATGGATGTTGGAAAGCATCCTTGAGAGCCAAGTCTTCCTTAGGTCACTTAACATTGGCAGCCTTTAAGGAAGAGCTTTCAGTGCATATTGAAATGTAACGATCACCTTACACACCATAAGACCTGAAAAACTCCCTGACATAATTCCGAGCTCTCCCTCCTCCTAAAGCATACTCCCCTGGGTCTAAGCCAGGGGTGTATAGGCAGAGCCTTCGGCAAACATCGAATTTAAAGAGGAGAGCAAGGTCCTAAGTCTCCCTGGCAATTCATGGGAGTGCAAAAATTAAAACCAGGGAAGACTTGGCCTTCTCGGTCTTAAACACAAATGACCGCCTAAAGTCTATAATCTACACATAGTAATAAAGGGGATAATTGTGACAATTTTGCCCATCAGTAATGATTGGCGTTATCTCTGTCTTATCAAAGCTGAAAAAAGGTCCAAATTACACTTGCAATCCCGCTTCGTTCCATTATTACATACGAAGCAGATATCACCATTCAAACTAGAGGTTTAAGAAGAAAAACATTAAACAACCTTGGATAGGATGTAACAGTACCTCTGTACTCGTGAGTAAACACATTAGTGAAGAGTTTTCAACAGGCAAGTGAGCTGAGCTACTCACCCGCATGCATTACCTCATTAATGAATTCAATTGCCATTTCAGCTCTGCTGAAGCCATTTCCAATTTTAAAGGACAAAAGTTTTGTAAATGCATAGAAACAAAATACTTGTGATATTTGACAATGTACATTAATGCTTACAGAGATAAAAACTAATAAAAGTGAAACTCAAAACTTACTTTTTAACTCTGTGAGTACACAGGATTCCTGGTGGTCCTGCCAAATCCCAATCTGGAGATCTCAAAGGGTCAAATGGATTATATATTGATAATTCAGGAGGAACAGCTGCTGTTGAATTACTAGCAGGTACTGATGTTGATAATAACTGAGTAAAAGGATCTGTGGTGGGAGACTGAGAATTTGATTGCGATGATGAGGCTGATGACTGAGTGGGAGACATCATCGTTGGTGTGCTATTGGTAGATGTATACAAGGCTAGTGATGACATATATGGTGGACTGTGAACCAATGATTGAGCTGAGGTGACATTTGGGTTAGAATGTTGTGGTGACACAACCGGAGAGGTTTCAGCATCAGCACCTGAACACTCAAGCTCCATTTTAGGCCTTCCAATACTTCTTGCAAACTTCTCTAGAAGGAAAAAAAAATCATGTCATATCTGCTGTAACCACAGAAACCTAAAGAATAATTTGAATCAAGTAAATATATATTCTGAATTTCTTAACTATGGTATTATCAAACTTAAAATATTTTTAAATAATACTCTATAGCCATGAAGAAAAAATAGAGAATAAAATTACACTACAACATTACTATACAGTTTTACCATTACTGTACAGCATAAAAAAATTAATTCTTTTTGTATTTACACAAAGTGTTACATATGTCAGTGTATAAGCCTACATCAAGTTTTATTTTCAAATGAACAATAAAGCTACTGGAGACGGGGTTATAATTATTGCCAAGTACAGGGGAACCTAGTAATGCAATAAGTAATTTTATTCATTATAATTCAATATTCTAGCACTTTTAGCATGAATAATTTATTATTTCTTACGTACAGTATCTACAAAATAGCATACAGTAACTCTTAAATGTAAAGGAAACATGACAAATTCATAGATAATATGTTATTTTCATTAGTAAAATAAATTTTTGAATATACTTACCCGATGATCATGTAGCTGTCAACTCTGTTGCCCGACAGAAATCTACGGTCGGGATATGCCAGCGATCGCTATACAGGTGGGGGTGTACACAACAGCGCCATCTGTGAGCAGGTACTCAAGTACTTCTTGTCAACAAGAACTCAATTTTCTCCTCGGTCCACTGGTTCTCTATGGGGAGGAAGGGCGGGTCCTTAAATTCATGATCATCGGGTAAGTATATTCAAAAATTTATTTTACTAATGAAAATAACATTTTTCAATATTAAACTTACCCGATGATCATGTAGCTGATTCACACCCAGGGTGGTGGGTGGAGACCAGCATACATGTTAACAAAGAAGCTAAGTATCCCGTATCTTATTTTAGCCGTTATTCAAAATAACAAACATAAAATAAATAAGTACCTGGTAAGGAAGTCGACTTGAACCATTACTCTGCCTTTTTAAGTACGTCTTCCTTACTGAGCCTAGCAATCCTCTTAGGATGCTGAGCGACTCCTAGGTGCTTAAGTATTAAGGGCTGCAACCCATACTAAAGGACCTCATCACAACCTCTAATCTAGGCGCTTCTCAAGAAAGAATTTGACCACCCGCCAAATCAACCAGGATGCGGAAGGCTTCTTAGCCTTCCGGACAACCCAGAAATATTTCAAGAGAAAGATTAAAAAGGTTCTGGAATTAGGGAATTGTAGTGGTGGAGCCCCCACCACTACTGCACTCGTTGCTACGAATGGTCCCAGAGTGTAGCAGTTCTCGTAAAGAGACTGGACATTCTTAAGATAAAAGACGCGAACACTGATTAGCTTTTCCAAAAGGTTGCGTCGAAAATATTTTGCAGAGGTCTATTTTATTAAAAGGTCACGGAAGTTGTGATAGCTCTAACTTCGTGTGTCCTTACCTTCAGCCAAGCTTGGTCTTCCTCATTCAGAAGGGAATGAGCTTCTCGTATAAACAGTCTGAAAATAATGGGATAAAGAATTCTCTGACATAGGCAAAGATGAATTCTTAACTGAACACCATAAAGCTTCAGACGGGCCTCATAAAGGTTTATAAAATAGAACTTAAGAGCTCTACAGGACATAATACTCTTTCTAGTTCCTTTCCAACCATATCGATAAGTTTGGAATAACGAACGATATTGGTCAAGGCCGAGAAGGCAGCTCGTGTTTGGCTAGAAAACCAAGATGTAGAACATGTAGCCGTTTCGGATGAAAATCCGATGTTCTTGCTGAAGGCATGAATCTCACTGACTCTTTTAGCTGGTAAAGCATATCAGGAAAAGAGTCTTAAAGGTGAGATCTTTCAGGAAGGCTGATTGAAGTGGTTCGAACCTGTCTAACATAAGGAATCTTAGAACCACGTCTAAATTCCAACCAGGTGTAACCAAACGACGCTCCTTCGTGGTCTCAAAAGACATAAGGAGGTCCTGTAGATCTTTATTGTTAAAAAGATCTAAGCCTCTGTGACGGAAGACTGATGCCAACATGCTTCTGTAACCCTTGAAAGTGGGAGCAGAAAGAGATCACTCTTTTCTCAGATATAAGAGGAAGTCAGCTATTTGAGTTACAGAGGTACTGGTCGAGGATACGGATACTGACTTGCACCAGTTTAGGAAGATTCCCCACTTCGATTGGTAGACTCTAAGGGTGGATGTTCTCCTTGCTCTAACAATCGCTCTGGTTGCCTCCTTCGAAAAACCTCTAGTTCTCGAGAGTCTTTCGATACTCTGAAGGCAGTGAGACGAAGAGCGTGGAGGCCTTAGAGTACCTTCTTACGCGTGGCAGACGTAGCAGGTCCACCCTTAGGGGAAGAGTTCTGGGAACGTCTACTAGCCATCGAAGTACCTCGGTAAGTTATTCTCTCGCGGGCCAGAGGGAAGCAACTAGTGTCAACTTTATCCCAACGTGAGAGGCGAACTTCTGCAGTACCTTGTTGACAAACTAGAACGGAGGGAATGCATATAGATCTAGATGAGACTAATCTAGTAGAAAGGCATCTAAAAGAACCACTGCTGGGTCTGTTGAGAGCCTCTTGGACATCGAGGTTGCGAAGAGATCTATGGTTGGATGGCCCCAGGTGACCCAAAGTCTCTTGCATACATCTCTGTGGAGGGTCCAATATGTTGGAATTATTGTCCCTTCCTACTGAGACAAACTGCTAAGACATTCAAGTTGCCTTGGAAGAAATTTGTTACTAGTGAAAAGTCTAGACCTGTTGAACAGGAGAGGAGGTCACCAGCGAACTCGCACCATGTCAGAGAGTAGGTCCCTCCTTGCTAGGAGATGAACATCAAAGCAGGGAGTTGTCCGTGTTGACCTCCATTACTTTGTCTTGAAGGAGAGACCTGAAGCTTTTCCAGGCCAGACTTACTGCCAGAAGCTTCTTGCAGTTAAAATGCATTGTCCTTTGACGCGAGTTCCATAATCCCGAGCATTCCCTACCGCCTAAGGTCTCACCCCAGCCTACGTCCGATGCGTCTGAGAAGAGAACGTGGTTGGGAGTCTGAACAGTCAGGGGAAGACCCTATAAAAGGTTGATAAAGTCCTTTCCTCAGGTTAGACCAGACTTATCTTCCGGAAACCGGGATCGAGACCGCTTCTAGCGTCTTGTCCTTTTCCAGTGAAGAGCTAGATGAAACCGAAGAGGACGGAGGTGTAGTCTTCCAAGTGACACCAAATGCACCACGGATGACAGTGTCATAACCAGACTCATCCACAGCCTGACAGGGCCGTATTCCTTCTTCAGCATCTTCTGGATGGATAGCAGGGCTGGGGATTGATCTTCTTGTTCAGCCATGTCCTCATCAGAGGGTTCCTCATCCGAAACTGATGAGGAAACGGCAACGGAGTGGGCAACGTCTGACTCGCTGAATCCGGTCGCACTGGTGGATGCGTGACGGAGCCGGACACAAGATCATGGTACTGCTGCACAGTCTGTGAACTGTCAACCATGGGGAAGCGAGGAAGTACAGCGACAACCCGAAACTGTCTAGACTGTCTGGGTAGTACAGACAACCCCTTATCGGGTTGCTGAGGTTGCCGCACTGCGTCACAACAAGTCACCTCTGCTGGTTGTTGAACGTCTTCCCAGTGACACACTGAACGTCCACAACCACCTCCGAGTGTAGCATAACATCAACGTGCGACTGGCAACCCACACTGGGTCGCACCGGTGGAGGAACCATCTCAACTGGCGGACGTGAGTAGGATACCTCAGCGTCAACAGGGCGTACAACCAACCGGTAGGAAGGTCGTTGGCAAGAAGGGTCTTCTCCATAAAAAATCCTCTATCAAGGACTAAGCTTGGACTGCATGTCTTGCAACAAACCCCAAGGTCTATGGGAGCAGGTGTGGCAACAGACGGGGTTAGCGACTGAAGCGGAACCATTTACCCTCTCTGGAAGCATGTTATGCTTAAATAAAAGTCCATAGGAGGCTAAGCAGCTTAAGGCTCCTCTCCAAATGACAGAGTCCTCAAGGGAATATCAGAAGGAGGGAGAACAGCACTTTCTCATCTATAGGAACCATATCCGAGAAAAGCTAGGTTCTCTCAGTGAGGGTTTCACTGGTGCAAAAGCAGCAGACCAGAAGGCAACGTTATGAAACTGCTTGACAGTCTGTGAACTGTCAAAAACTGAACTGTCAACCACAACAGGAGCGTGAGGACATACAGCACTGGTGTATAAGTAGCAGACCAGAAGGCAACGTCATGTAACTGTATGACAGTTTGTGAGTTGGCAACAACCAAAGTTGTGTGGGGAAGCCTCAACTCCTGACTGACTAGTTTGCTGCTGGCGAGTGGCGGTAACCACAGTGTGTTGCGGAGGCTGACACACCGTGTCAAAACACGGCAGCTTGTGGTAGCTCACGCACGGCAACGGAGTGCTCTGTGTGTGGGAGTCATCATACATCTGGCAGGGTTGACTGTGCATGGGTGGAGGAGCTCTCACAACAAGAGTGTGAGAGCAGGAAGCCATGCCGGGCGCACAACCGTGGGAGGTGTGGGTCCACGGGTGCATCGTCAACCTTCTCCGCAGTCGGAGTGTGGGAGCTGGCAACAACAAAAGCAGAGTGCTGGTGCATGGGAGGGGCTGCGGTGGGTTGAGGAGCATGCGGTATGGTAAGCGGAGCATGCTGTAAGGTATGCGGCTCATGCTGCATGGTATGCGGAGCATGCTGTAAGGTATGCAGAGCATGCTGCATGGTATGCGGAGCATGCTGTAAGGTATGCAGAGCATGCTGCATGGGCTGCGGAGAATGCCGCATAGTGCTGGAACCCGGCAGCTCTACAGAACCTTCCCACTGCTGATGCGGTAGCTCACGCATGTTAGCAGATGGTGCAGCAAGAACATGCGTCTGGCAGGGTGGACTGCGCATCGGTGGTGGAGCTCTCACAGGTGGAGGGAGGGAGCAGGCAGCCGCAGTATCTGCTGAGCGCACAACCTCGGCGGGTTGTAGGTTAACAGGTGCATTGTCAACCTTCCAGCATGATACTCCTGTATGAAGGAGCAAGCTGAGACTGTATAGTCTGCAGCATGGACCACTAGGGTCTATGAAAGACAACAACAAACGGAGCTACTGTCCGTTGTGACTGAGGGTCTAAAACAGCTGGTGCGGCAACAGACGGAGTTACTGCCTGTTGCGGTACCACCTTGCCTCTCTTGGGAGGTGTGCATTTGTCGTACTGCAGCGAGTCCGAACTGACCCAGTGGCTACACCTAGGCCATTGGACTTGCGCGGAAGGGACCGACTTGCACTTAAAAGCTGCAAGATTTGGTCCATGGTTTCTGCGAGAAACCTCTTCCGCAGACGAGGAATAAATGGGCTCTCTCGTCTTTGTGTGGGTGGGGTGATCACGTCGGCAACGTGTGTAGATACACCCGAAACCACGGAGGGAAACGTCTGTTCGTCGATCAAGGCCTGTGGAACCCATAAGTCCTTCGACATTACTTCTCCCCTGGGCTTGGGAGCTTGTAAGAGGTATCGGACTAGGTGAACAACTGGCACGAACAGACGAACCCTCGAACGCAACACTGTAACACTTTGCGCATATCACTTTATCACTTTTGATTTTCTGTTTGCACTTATTTCACTGAACTCGAAACTTTAAGTGGTTTGTACCTGAAACACGCAATCCTATCCTTCATTAAAAGGTAGTAATTGCGAAAACAGTATTACAATGTAACAGAAAAACATAATGAAAGATAAAGAATTCAGTGGTTGGAAAAGAGACTAAACACTAGATCAAATAAACTACGTTTAAAATCTCTCACCGCATAAAGCCTGGGAACAAGAATAAAACTCTAGAAACGTTTTACCTTCTTCCCCTATAGCGACTAGGGAGAAGAGCAAAAAACGAGAACAACGTTACCCGCTTGAACGAAACGTTTATCCTCCGCTCTCTCCCTCCGTCTCTATCTCTCTCTCTCTCTCTCTCCTGACTTAGAACCTGAGAGATGAGCCCAATTATATATATCGTTAAAACATATTATTTGTTAAAGGAAAAAAACTGAAAGGTTTCCCAAATAAAAAGTTCCTTTATTAGAATTAAAACCATTTAAGCTAAGAAAAAATGAACGAAACGCTAGAATCGGTTTACTCTTACTGCAACGTGAAACCGTGAAATACTCTCTCTCTATCGTAACGATAGAGCGCAAGTTGAACGTTCTGAACGTCAACAACTGCGGAGACTAAACAAAACGTTAGTTCAACTTTGAAAACAGTACGAGACTATCAAAGAAATTCTTTCAAAAACATTAAAATTAAAATAGCATAAATTCTTAACAGGAAAAATGATATGACTGGCTCAATGTTATAAAATAAATCTATAACTTTGTTAAGCAAAAAGTGAAAGAGAGTCTATACTCTCTTCGACACCAACACTTCCGTCTAAGGGAAGGGTCGGCCATTTAAAAGTGAAAGAGAGTCCATACTCTCTTCGTCACCATAATTAAATCAAATTAATTCCAAAAGCTTGCTAAGCTAATGATAAAGCTTCCTGAATAGCGAAGGCTAAACTCTAGAGCAAATACATCACCAAATCGTGAACAATAACTCCAGAATCAACAGCGTATCCAAGTAGGTCTAGCCGGTGGCACGACAGAGGAAAAATTGAGTTCTTGTTGACAAGAAGTACTTGAGTACCTGCTCACAGATGGCGCTGTTGTGTACACCCCCACCTGTATAGCGATCGCTGGCGTATCCCGACCGTAGATTTCTGTCGGGCAACAGAGTTGACAGCTACATGATCATCGGGTAAGTTTAATATTGAAAACTCCTTCTTTAGAAAGGCACAAAGCCTTAGGAGAGCTAACTGTATTCTTGCGGGTGATGGAAAAACCTGAAAAGTCAGACTGTGAATCTCCATCCCCAAATAAAGGATCTTCTGTGAAGGGATCAAATGAAACTTCTCTACGTTCACCAGAAGTCCTATCTCCTCTGACAGACTCATTGTCAGACGCAAATCCTCCAGACAGCGATTGAGTGATGGGGCTCTTAGTAGCCAATCGTCCAAGTACAAGGAGGCTCTGATGCCTCTTGAGTGGAGCATGCTTGCCACATTCATCATGATCTTTGTGAAGACCAGAGGGGCGGTAGTAGTGAGGCCTAAGCATAAGACCAGAAATTGGAATACTTCCTTTCTGTAAACAAACCTTAAGTAACATTTGCAACTCGGGTGAATCGGAACATGAAAATAAGCATCCTGGAGGTCTAATGAGACCAACCAGTCGCTTTTCCTTACTGCCGCAAGAACTGAACTTTGGGATTCCATCGTAAACTTTGTCTTCAGGACGTAGTTGTTGAGGGCACTTACGTCAAGGACTGGCCTCCATCCTCCCGAGTTCTTGGGAACCAGGAGCAGCCTATTGATTTTAAGTCCCGTACCCTCTCTATCGCCTTCTTCTCTAGCAAGAGAGATATTTGAAACTGCATGGCTTGCCTCTTTGATTCTTCCTTGTATTTGGGAGAAAGATCCACCGGGTTTGAAATTGACGGGGGGTTTCGAGATAAAACGGATTTTGTAGCCCTTTTTTAAAACTAGGACGGACCATGGGTCCGCTCCCTTTTTCTCCCAGGTCTGCCAAAATTTGCTTAGCCTGGCCCTCACTGCTGTCTGAAGGTGCAGGCAGTCAGACTCTGCTTCTGCCTGACCTAGAACCTCTTTTTGCTCTGGTCCTTCTACTGTAGGATCTGAAGCTGCCTCTACCGACTGTCCTTCCACGAAAAAACTTTGTTGTTTGAGGGAAGGTAGAATCCTCCTTAAACCCACGGGTGGAGAAGAACCTTCCTTGCCGATTTTGAGACCAGGTCGTGAGTAGCCTTTTGAGTAAGGGCAGCAGCCACCTCCTTTACTAGTTCCTGAGGGAAAAGAGAACGGAGTGACTCCCATGGAGAGAAAAGAGCACATAGTTCCTCTCTTCTTAACAACTCCGGCTGTGAATAGGGCTACCAATTCATTTGAGCCATCTCTTACAGCTTTGTCCATACAAGATATTATATGAATAAGGTTAGGAGTCTCACGGTCCTTTAAAGCAGAGACTTTCTTCCCCAAGGTACCCAGAGATCAGTCAAGGAAGTTAAAAACTTCAAAAGCTCTATATATCCCCTTGAGAAGATGGTCAAACTCAGATATGGACCATAAGATCTTCGGCGAGCGAGAAGAGTCTACCAAACTCGAAAAGTCGCCCTGAGCTGAGGCAGGAACTCCCAAGCCTAGGACACCACCTGTTTCATACCAAACACTAGACTTGGAAGCTAACTTGGCTGGAGGAAAAGAGAAGTTCGTCTTCCCTGAAAGTCTTAGATTGCATCCAATTCTCCATCAACTTTAATGCTCTCTTAGAAGAGCGTGAGCGAACCATTTTAGTGAACCTTGACGTTTTCGATGATAATCCCACTGTAAACTCCGATGGAGGAGAGCGAGGAGCTACAGGAGTAAAGCTGTCAGGAAATAATTCTGAGAAAATCATCATAATCTTCATGAGATCAACAGAATGTTGTGGTGTTTTATTTCCTTCCTCCTCTGAGGCAATGTCCAATGACTTGGAAGCTAACTTGGCTGGAGGAAAAGAGAAGTTTGTCTTTCCTTAAACTCTCTTAGATTGCATCCAATTCTCCATCAACATTAATGCTCTCTTAGAAGAGCGTGAGAGAACCATCTTAGTGAACCTTGACGTTTTCAATGATAATCCCACTGTAAACTCCGATGGAGGAGAGCGAGGAGCTACAGGAGTAAAGCTGTCAGGAAATAATTCTGAGAAAATCATCATAATCTTCATGAGATCAACAGAATGTTGTGGTGTTTTATTTCCTTCCTCCTCTGAAGCAATGTCCAATGGCTCATCCAGGAAGGAATGATCATCATGATACTCTTCAGAAATAATAGCAGCAGGTGTAATCGCTTCTAGTTCTGAAAGGCGCCGCTTGCGAGCGCAGGCATCAGACGCGCGTTGCGCGCGATCAAGTCGTTCAGTTTGTTTACTTACTTGGCGCTCAATAATGTTGCGCTTGGCATAACATTCATGCGCATGCTGTACTGAAATCGACTGACGTTTGGCGTCATGGTCTGCTTGACATGCGACGTCACGTTCTTTTTGTTTTAAGCTATGCTTTGCTAGGCGCGCCATGTCATGTTCAGGCGCCTGACGCGTGACTTCGCTCTCAGCTGCCTGGCGCTTGTCGTCGCGCCTGGAATGATGACTTTCGACGTCACGCTCACTTGCTTGACGTTTGCTGTCAAGGGAAATAGGTACTCTATGAGTACTAGCAGACTTAGTAGAAGCAGTTCCATTACCCCGATCAACATCGCGTGTAAAGGTAGGCCGCCTATGCGACATCGTGTCACGATCGGAATCATGACGAACCAACGCTTTGTTGACTGCGGGCTGATAAGAATGCATGAAAGTTGATAGTTGCTGCTTCATGTCAAGCAGCATAGACCACTTAGGATCAGGTTTTGGCAAAACTGGAGTCGAAACTTCTATAGTGAATTCGCCCTCTTCGTCGCTCTCATAACGCACCACATAAGCAGGAGATGGAATCCAGTCCGATTGAAGCGGTGGTGCATGCACCGTAACACCAGACTAAGGAATAATCCCTGACTCAGTCTGAATTATCCTGTCAATTTCTGACATTTTGTTAGTCCGTTTAGGAGGAGAGCATTGAGCAGGCAATTGAAAATGCTCTGGCGAATCCCAATGGCTACAGACAGGCGCTTGCGCTGATGGATCGCGCCGCTGCTCGCCTTCATTCGCATTTCTTTTAAGGGGTTTGGAATCTTGACGCCAGACTTTGCGATCCGTAGTTTCATCCGAGGATGAGGATAAAAACTAACCTCACCCTTTCCAAGGTGAGGGTGAGCGATCTGTCACATAGTGACAACAGGAACGCTCGAAGCTACGTCTGCGCAATTGATGACGCCTCTCGTTCCCTTTCGCTGATCGACTTTACTTCTCCCATGGGTTCGGGAGCTTGCAAGAGGCCTAAGGCTAGGTGAACGACAAGAACGCGCAGACACACCCTCCACATCATTGAACACATTAATAGCACTATTAATATTACCACTTTTTAGCAGATTAACTTCGGACATAATTTGGTCTCTGTCCGCTGCTAGCGATTCCACCCTTGAACCAAGAGCCTGGATGGCTGTCATCATATCTTTCATAGTTGGCTCAAATTGAACAGGATTAGGTTCAGGATCTACCACTACAGGGGAAGAATTAGGTTCAATGACATTCGAAAATGATAAATCCCTTGATCGAGAGGAACTATGCCTGATTCTATCCCTTTCTAAATTATGAGAGTAGCGTTCATAAGCCAACCACTGACTCTCGGATAATTCAAAACATTCTTGACATCTATCCTCGAAATTACAAATTTTACCCCTACATTTAATGCAAATTGTATGGGGATCAACAGAGGCTTTTGGAAGCCGAGTTTTACACCCTTTTACGCACTTCCTATATGAAGGGGAGAGGTCAGCCATTTTGAAATGTAAATAGAGAGATCAAAATCAAGCAATGGTCAAAAAATAATCCACTTACAATGAGCTCTCGCTACTTCGCGGTTCGACCATCGCGGATTCACGACTTAGCGGACTTTTCTCATTAAATACGGCATCCAATTTCATCAGCAAACAACTATTTTTTGGGGAAACATCATTTTAGTCTAGAAAATTGCTACTCTTTAAATAGTTAATTTCACATTAAGAAAGCATGTAATTTTGTTTTTAAATTTCGGGTGTGTTTTAAAAAGAGTATTGTTGACTTCTTTTTGTTCTACTTTTGGCTCTGATCAGATCAGCTGACGTCTAGCTGCCGGTCTCAAGAATATGCGCATACGAAGTATTGTTTATACCATTTCTTAACTTATTCAAACCATCTATACAGTTGATATTACATAAGCACCAATGTGTTATAACCTATCATATTTTTTTGTTTATTACATTTAAAACAACTCTCTCACTCTCTCTCTCTCTCTGTGGGCTACTTTTCACTACCTCTCATTCCTTACCTCTATCTCACTAACAAATGAAATCTTTGTTGCTTCACAAAGTTTCATTTATATTGAAAATCAATCATGATTCAATTTTCCTTACTTTCTCCAATCTCGCACTGTCACATCGAACGTTATAGCGATAACTTAATTGTTCGAATACTTTAAAAATCGGCCTAGTACTTGCTTCTTCTCTTACTTTTTTTTTTTTTTTTAGATGGTTTCATAATTGAGGGGGGGTACAAGTTGACCTATAACTGAAGTTAGGAAAAGTATTTTGGATATGGAATGGAGAATCATCTTTAGTAACAGTTTAGAATTATCGTAAATTATCATTCGGTCATTAGCGGCAGTTTGTTATTGTTGATTAAACGCCAAAAAAAAAAAAGAAAAAAAAATTGTTTTCCTGCTTTGCTACGTATGTAGGATTTTATATAGATACGGTAAATAATATTTGTAATAACATATTTACTAAAAGCTTTTAATATCATTATTTATCACTTTCATCATGCGCGTTTAATGCCTTCGTTTGTTTACTACGATCGAAAATGGAGCGTAGAGTAAACGAATGGAAGATTTCCATTTCAGGCGGTGTCATAAAGAAAAACATTATATAAATGGCATTCATTTCATTTATTTGGAAGTCCTAAGAAAAATTAAGTAAAACATTGGTAATAACAAAATCAACATATAATCAATACTTGGTAAGATTGCTGTCAATGCAAAAACTAACCTATGCACAGATGTGTAAATGCGTCTGTTTCTTCATTATGATCAGAGAAACGTAATCAAAACATTGGTTGTCATTTTTTATCGTGCTTTTTGGCGTGTTTAGGAAACGCATGATATAAAATCGCCTTTATTATTTGTGCCTGTTTTGTTTAGGGTACTGTAGTATGACAATTTCGAAGATGATTTGTATTTTTCCTAACCATACAAACCTTAGCTATTTACATTGGGTTTACCTTTTAGCGCAGCTGAAATGACGAGCCAATAGTTTTAACGAGGGTTAATTACCCCCGCGCTTGTTAGCGGGGGGTGGGGGAAGGGTAGCTTGCTACCCCTCCCCCCTCCACACACCGGTGACTTGCTTCACTTCACCTAAGAGGTAGGACTTGACTTGGGGGTCAGGGATGGCGGGCACATATGTGTAAATAGCTAAGGTTTGTATGGTTAGGAAAAATACAAATTATCTTCGAATTTGTCATTTGTTCCGTAACCGAAATACAAACCACGCTATTTACATTGGGTGACTTACCCCTTAGGAAGGTTGGAAAGTCCCCAGCCTTACAGACTTCGGCTTGCCCGGGGGCTCGATCCCTCAGTGAGCAGCACTAAAGAGAGGGAGCCCCTGTACCTCACAAGTTCCTAGCATCGCTAGGAACGAGTGGCCTACATAAGCAGTGTGTGGAGGAGAGTGTGACTCGTCCTATGAAGTTGACCTTGAGACCTTCAGATAGGAATTCTAGGATAGGACGTTCCGAATACCACCTCGTCAGGGTATGGGAGACGCAACAGTATTAAGCTTAATACTAGAAGCACAAAGAAGCATGGGTTACCTGCAGAGGTCGAGGTCAGCTATGCGAGGACCAGGATGCTGCTTCCCCAAGAGAGGGGAGAATGAAGAAAGAAGTAAAGGTCAGACATACTCTTTCATTCACGCAGACTAAGACCGGGTAACAACGCCCTCAACCTACTGCTACTTGTCCAAAAAGGAGCCTGAGGTTAGACCAGCTGTTGTGCAGCCACCACAGGGCCGATAGAAAATGTATCGAGGCTTCTGTGGGTCACGTCTTGCAGGTAGTGGGCTGTGAAGGTCGTTTGACGCTTCCAGACCCCAGCTTGAAGTACCTGCGTCACAGAGAAGTTTCTCTTGAAGGCCACGGATGTAGCAATACCCCTGACATCGTGGGCCCGAGGGCGACGTGACGGAGGAGGGTCAGGATTCAGGGCATGGTGGATAACCCTTCGAATTCAAACTGAGATGGTGTTCCTGGTGACCCTCCTCATAGTCCTGCCTCTGCTCACAAACAAAGCTCGCACTTGAGGACAGACTGCAGCCGTTCTCTTCAAGTAGTGCCTCAGACACCTCACTGGACATAGTAGCAGCTGGTCTGGGTCGCTTGTTACAGAACGGAGACTCGCGATCCTGAAAGAGTCGAACCGAGGATCCGGCACTCCAGGATTCTGAGTCTTGGCAACAAACTCAGGGACGAACCTGAACGTTACCTCCCCCCATACCCTTGAATGTGCGATGTCGTACGAGAGACCATGAAGTTCACTAACCCGCTTGGCCGAAGCCAAGGCGAGTAGGAACGCCGTCTTCCAAGACATGTGGCGATCGGAGGCCTGCCGTAATGGCTAGAAGGGAGGTCTCTTAAGAGACCTGAGGACTCTAACCACATTCCAAGGAGGGGTCTCACTTCCGAATGGGGGCAGGTAAGCTCATAGCTACGTATGAGTAAAGAGAGTTCTAGCGATGAAGAAATATCCACGCCCTTCAATCTGAAGGCCAAGCTTAAGGCTGAGCGATAGCCTTTCACTGCCGAGACAGAAAGGCGCATTTCTTCCCGCAGATACACGAGGAAGTCCGCTATTGCTGGAATAGTGGCATCGAGTGGAGAGATACCCCACCCACGACACCAACCACAAAAGACTCTCCACTTTGCTTGGTAGAAAACCTCAGAGGACCTTTGCAGGTGCCGAGACATTCTCTCCGCAACCTGTTGCGAAAAGCCTCTCTCCGCGAGGAGACGCTGGATAGTCTCCAGGCGTGAAGCCAAAGCGAGGCTACGGCCCTGTGAGGGACGCCGGAGTGGGGTTGTCTGAGAAGCTCCCTCGGGAGTTCCGTCAGGAGCTGCAGAAGGTCCGGAAACCATTCCGCGTGATGCCATAGTGGAGCTACCAGAGTCATCGAACAGTTGACCGATAGTCTGGTCCTGTTGAGCACCCTTCTCATCAGACAGAACGGTGGGAAGGCGTACATGTCGATGTTGTCCCACCGTTGCTGGAAAGCATCTTGCCAGAGTGCCTTGGGGTCCAGGACTGGGGAGCAGTACTGGGGCAGCTTGAAGTTCAAGGCTGTCGCGAACAAGTCCACAGTCGGGGAACCCCACAAAGTCAGGACTTTGTTGGCTATCTGAGGATCCAAAGACCACTCGGCACTCACTATCTGCGAGGCCCTGCTCAGACTGTCGGCGAGCATATTCCTCTTGCCAGGAATGAAGCGAGCTGATAGTGTTATCGAGTGGGTTTCGGTCCACCTCAGAGTCTCTACTGCAAGATGGGATAGCTGTTGCGAAAAAGTGCCTCCCTGCTTGTTGATATAAGCCACTACCGTGGTGTTGTCGCTCATCACCACCACGGAGTGACCCGCCAGGGACCGTTGGAACTGCTGAAGAGCCAGAAAGACGGCCTTCAATTCTAGCAGGTTGATGTGTAGGCACTTTTCTGATTCTGACCAAAGGCCCTCTGGTTCAGGACGTGCGCCCCCCACCCTTCTTTTGACGCGTCCGAAAACAGAGTCAGTTCCGGGGGGAGGACGAGAAGACTCACTCCCTTTCGCAGGTTCTCGTCGACCAGCCACCATCGCAAGTCCGTCTGTTCCAGAGACCCCATTGGGATCAGAATGTCCGGGGAATCGGATCCTTGATTCCACCGGGACTTGAGCCGCCATTGAAGGGATCTCATCCTGAGGCGGCTGTTTGGAACCAGACGGGCCAGGGAGGATAGGTGGCCTAAGAGACGCAACCACGATTGGGCGGGGAGTTCTTTTCGCCTGAGGAAGGGTTCCGCCACCCTCCTCAGCCTTGCTATCCGGACGTCTGATGGAAAGGCTTTGTAGAGATTGGTGTCTATTAGCATGCCTAGATAAACCAGTCGTTGGGACGGCTGCAGAGAGGACTTCTCGAGGTTTACCACGATCCCCAGATCCTGGCAAAGATCCAGAAGCCTGTCTCGGTGCCGAAGAAGGGTCGACTCCGAGTCTGCTAGGATCAGCCAATCGTCCAGGTAACGAAGGAGACGAATGCCGTTCCTGTGCGCCCAAGATGAAATCAGGGTGAACACTCTGGTGAACACCTGAGGAGCTGTGGAGAGACCGAAACACAGCACCTTGAACTGGTAGATCTTGTTGTCTGGGCAAAATCTCAGGTACTTCCTGGAAGACGGATGGATTGGGATCTGGAAGTACGAGTCCTTTAGATCCAGTGTGCACATGAAGTTTTGTGGTCTCACCGCAAGTCTGACCGTGTCTGCTGTCTCCATGCTGAACCGGGTTTGCTTGAGAGATCGATGACGGGTCTCCAGCCTCCAGTAGCCTTCTCTACAAGAAAAAGTCGACTGAAGAAGCATGGGGAGCCGTCTACGACCTCCTGGAGAGCACCCTTCTCGAGCATGGTCTCGACTTCGGCCTGAAGGGCCAGCCCCTTTGCTGATCCCGTGACATAGGATCTCAACGACACTGGATTTGCTGTCAGGGGAGGTTGAGATGTTGTGAACGGGACGCGATAGCCTTGGCCGATCACCGAGACCGTCCAAGCATCGGCCACGGGTTGCTGCCACCTGTGGACGCAACGCTGAAGGCATCCCCCCACAGGTGGACACGCAAGGGGACTGCCACCCCTAGGGCTTGCAGCCGCGGCCGCCACCCCTAGGAGTCTTGCCTCCCCTGGAGGACTACTGCCCCTCTTAACCTTGTCTGGAAAGGGCTGGGGCTTAGACACCACCTTCTTAACTGCCGGTGCCTGCCTGGGAGCCTTACGAGGCTGTTGCTGCTGTTGTGGCGGGGCTGGAGGCTTATAGGGCCGATTTGCAAGGGCCCCATGGAGGAGGGAGTCTGTGCTGGATTTCCTCCACCTCTCAGCCGTTCGCTCCATGTCTTGAGGCTCAAACAGGTTCTCCCCTAGAAGGGAAGCATGTCGGAGCCTACACACATCCACGGCGGGGACCTTCGGATGTAATCTCTCTGACACAGCATCGCGACGCTTCAACACCGAGTTGGCCCACTTGGTGGCAACCTGGTGAGCCAAAAACTCGATGGAGCGGGTGCCCGAGAGCAAGAAGGTCTCCCGGGGCTTCCTATTGGTCGTCTTGGACAAGTCCTCCGATCGTAATAGGATGCCCAGAGATCCTAGCCTAAAGTCCAGCCACGAAGTGGCCTGCATGGCACACTTAGCGACCTTCTCGTGGCTAAGGATCTCTGCCGCCGAGAATGACACCTGCCGGGCACAGAGCTTCTCAAGGGGAACTCCCTTCGCCAGCTCCTCCACAGAGTGATGGAGAGGAGGAGCGAGGTTGTGCTCACCCAGGATCTCGAAATACCTCCTCTGCTGAAGACGAGGAGGAGGGATGAGCTTGTTCCCGGCAGTGGAACGACTGGAGGAGGCAAGAAGTGCGAGCTGAGTGTTGGCCCTAGCTCTGGCACTCTTCAGACCCCGAGACCAGGGCAGAGCCGCACTGGTCTTAGGGGCCTTCCGAACGTCAAACACTTCATCCAAGATCGTGTCTTTGCCTTCACGGGGGGCGATGACTGGATCCATAAGCCTGTTAAGTTGCCTTATCAGGCTTAGGACCTGCCAGAAAGCATGTTCGGATTCTTGCTGTTCTCCTCCCTGCGGGCTGGCAGCTAAGTCTCCTGCCCCAGGGATCTCTTCCTGGGGTGACACGTGGACATTCCCCCGGGTAGTCGTGGGTTCCTGACGAATCCTTGCAGAGGATTTAGGGACGGTCTTGGAGTCCTTGGATTCCCTCCTGGGAGGGATACAGGATCACAACAACGAGGTTCGAGGGGCCCCTTCCTCACGAGATGATTCTCCTCCATGGAGCGAAGTCTCCCCCCTTGGGAAAGGCCTCGTCCACGGGAGAAGGAGAAAGCACTCGTGCAGGAGAAGGGACCTTCGCGACCGACCTCTTGGGAACCAACTTCGCCCTGGGGGAAGTCACCACGAAGTCCACTCCTCTCTTTCTCTTCAGCGTAGGAGAGACAGCCGTTGGTTTGTTACCCTGGTCGGCGAGTGCTGGTTTCATAACCCTCACTAACGCCCGTGCCAGAGGACCAAACCAAGTCTGTTGCTCCAAGGACACAGAGTCCGAAATCCTCGCTAAAGGGAAAGGGATCGGGCGATCCTTTGGAGTGGACACCACGGTACCTGCCTGAAAAGAAGGTGGGGAAGAATGATGTACTAACCTCTCCTCGTCCTGCACTACCAACCTGTGTTTGGGTGGAGGCGATCCCGAGCGTCGTCTAGGAACACGCGTTCCTGCTGCTACCACCTGCTGCGGAATTCGCCGCGAACGATGGTCGCGCGGGAGTGCGGGTGCGCAGGCGAATGATCGCGCGGGCGCGCAGGCGAGCAGTCGCGCGGGCGCGAGGGTGGGCAGGTGAATGAACGCGTGTCCTAGGCGGCGAACGATTGCGCGGCGCGAGGGTGGGCAGGTGAATGAACGCGAGTCCGAGGCGGCGAACGATTGCGCGGCGCGAGGGTGGGCAGGTGAATGAACGCGAGTCCGAGGCGGCGAACGCAAGCGTTGGCGCGACGGCGAGGAAACGCGCTGCCGCATGGGTGAGGAAGACCGCTGGCAATGTAGATCCACAGGCGATCGATGATGAGCTGGTGAGCGCTGACGCGCAGGTTGGCGATGGCGCGTTGTGGCATGGCGACGCGTTGGCGAGCAGCATGCGCAGGTGAGCGATCGCGCAATGGCGAGCTAGTAGCTGGCGAACCATGTTCCTTCGGAAGCGTTGGAGAACGTTGGAGCGCCGGCTGTAACACACGCGGGCGGTCCGGAGATCGCCGAGAGACAGGTGATCACTGACGCGTAGAATGCTGTTGAATAGGCGATACCAAAAATCGCCTGTGCGTGCTGACGAGCAGGTGAACGCTGGCGCATAGGCGATCGTTGATGCGTGGGAGAACGCTGGTAAATAGGTGATACTAAAACCGCCTGTGCGCGCTGGCGAGTAGGTGAACGCTGGCGAGCAGGTGATCGCTGGCGAGCAGAAGGTCGACGCGTGTCCTGTGAAAGGACAGGTGGCGCGGCGTGTTCACGAGCAGGAACTGGAAGATTGCTGGCGCGTTGGCGAACATGTGCTTTTGACACACGCGCAGAACGATGTTGCGTAGCCACAGGATCAGGCAGATGGTGAGCAGGGAGCTCAGCAGGAACTGTAGGATGGTCAGAGACCGCAGGGCGATGGTCCTCAAATGAGAGCTGACGCTTAGAAGAGAGCTGACGAGCAGGAGAGCGCTGGCGAGGAGGGCGAACATCAGGAGAGCGCTGGCGAGGAGGGTGAACATCAGAAGAGCGCCGACGAGCAGGAGAGCGCTGACGATCAGGAGAGCGCTGGCGAGCAGGAGAGCGCCTGTGCGCTAGCACTGCTCGTGGAAGGGAAGGATCCCTTTGCCCCGAAGGGACCGTTGCCCGTCGGGTGACGAGTTCTCCAGAAGGCGAAGATCTGGCAGGTGTTGGTGAACGGTCTGCAGAGAGGTCCAAGGAAGACGGAGCTGTAGGTTGAGGCTGACGAGGAGAGTCCCCCTCGGAGGAAGAAGACCCAAAAAGGCGCCTCTTAACCCCCTTGTAAGAGGAAGGAAGGCCCTTGCGGCATAGTGGACGGTGAGCCTTACGGCGGAGGCGGCCTCGGGGAAGATCGTCGGGACCATCGGTCCTCCGAAGGGGAGTCTCCGTCAAAGCACTTCCCTCAGAAGGAAGCTGAGCAGCAGCAGAGACCGAAGAACTCACTTCCCCCTTCGAAGGATGTACGGAAGGGGGAGGAGAGCCCTTAGCACCATCATCCGCAACAGCACCTGCGGAGGATTGCCCAGCCACGTCGGAGGCCTCTGTCACCACGACGTCGACAATAGACAAGAGGGTCTACCTCTGCTACCGCCGGCGACTGCTTAACAGCGGCCCCCAACGAGACAAGGTCAATAAAGGCGACCCTGTAGGGCAAGCCCTTAAGCCCCAGGGACGACCAAATCTGCAAAAGATCATCATTGGTTAAGGCATTATCAATAACCTCCCACGGAGGAGGAGGGGGAACCGCCTCGCTATGGGAGGTGACGCCCTCTCCCCCCACCCAAGGTCATGAAACAGAACTAGGGCCTGCGCTACCACTCGGCCGACTCTCCTTAGGAGACGGACGAGGGGGAGCTTCGGAGGAGGTTTGGGCGGCGGAAGAAGAGTCCCGAGAACCTTCCTCCTTCAAAGCTAACCCCGAAGGAGAACGGTCTCTCCTGGACTTCTTCTTACGCCGACGGCCAAACCTCTCCCACTGGGAGGCAGACCATTCCCTGCACTCACAGCACATGTTCTCCTGGTCGTACCGTCGGCCCCGACATTGAGGGCAAAGTGTGTGCGGGTCCGTAGTTACGTTCGACATGAGTCCCACAAGGACGACCGGCAACTCCAGGGCATGTACGCATTGTAAAGTAATAATATGATATTTTGATTATAAAATAAATTTTTGAATATACTTACCCGGTGAATATATAATAGCTGACGTCTCGGACGGCTCGACATAAACACAAAAACTCGCGAGCGATCGCCATGAAGGTTGCGGGTGTGCCCACCAGCGCCGACTATCGGCCAGATACCGCATATACATGTAAACAGCTCCAGTTCTTCTCATTCCGCTGGGTCTCTATCGGGGAGGAAGGGAGGGCCTTTAATTTATATATTCACCGGGTAAGTATATTAAAAAATTTATTTTATAATAAAAATATCATTTTTAAATAGTAAACTTAGCCGGTAAATATATAATAGCTGATTCACACCCATGGTGGTGGGTAGAGACCAGTATTAATACAATATAGGCATATATGCTTAAAGTTTTTGACAGTTATATCATAACACAACCCAAATAAATATAGGTACCTGGTAAGGAAGCTGACTCTGATGATTACTCTGCCTTGTTAGTCCGCTTTCCTCACGAAGCCCAGCCATCCTCTCAGGATGCTGAAAGACTCCCAGGAGCTGTTGTATCCAGGGCGACAACCCATACAACAGGACCTCATCAAAACCCTTAATCTGGGCGCTCTCAAGAAATGACATTTGACCACCCGCCAAATCAAAAAGTATGCGAAAGGCTTCTTAGCCTTCCGTACAACCCAAAACAAGATTAAAAACATTTCAAGAGAAGATTAAAAGGATATTGGAATTAAGGGAATGTAGTGGTAGAACCCTCACCCACTACTGCACTCGCTGCAACGAATGGACGTCTTTTAAGTAAAATGAAGCGAACACCGACTTGCTCCTCCAAAAGGTCGCGTCCATAATACTTCGTAGAGATCTGTTTTGCTTAAAGGCCACGGAAGTTGCTATAGCTCTTACTTCGTGCATCTTGACCTTAAGCAAGCAACGATCTTTTTCACTCAAGTGAGAATGAGCCTCTCGGATTAAACATCTAATAAAATACGATAAAGCATTTTTAGACATAGGCAATGATGGCTTCTTAACTGAGCACCACAAGGCCTCAGATCCACCTCGTAAGGATTTTGTACGAGCTAAATAAAACTTAAGAGCTCTAACAGGACACAGTACTCTTTCAAGCTCGTTGCCTACGATCTCTGACAGGCAAGGTATATCAAACGACTTAGGCCAAGCACGAGAAGGCAGTTCATTTTTGGCCAAGAAACCAAGCTGAAGTGAACATGTGGTTTTATTTGTAGAAAAGCCGATGTTCCTACTGAAGGCATGGATCTCACTGACCCTTTTAGCCGAAGCCAAGCACACTAAGAAAAGCGTCTTGAGGGTGAGATCCTTCAGGGAGGCTGAATGTAATGGCTCAAACCTGTCGGACATTAGGAACCTTAGGACCACGTCTAAGTTCCAACCAGGAGTTGCCATACGACGCTCCTTAGAGGTCTCGAAGGACTTAAGGAGATCTTGGAGATCTTTATTATTGGACAGATCTAAGCCTCTATGTCTGAATACAGAAGCCAACATGCTCCTGTAGCCCTTAATAGTGGGCGCTGAGAGGGAGCAAACATTCCTCAGATGTAAGAGAAAGTCTGCAATTTGGGCTACAGAGGTACTGGAAGAGGAAATGGATGATGACTTGCACCAGTCTCTAAAGACTTCCCACTTCGACTGGTATACCTTGATGGTAGAAGCTCTCCTAGCTCTCGCAATCGCTCTGGCTGCCTCCTTCGAAAAACCTCGAGCTCTTGAGAGTCTTTCGATAGTCTGAAGGCAGTCAGACGAAGCGCGGGGAGGCTTTGATGAAGATCCCTTACGTGGGGCTGCCGTAAGAGATCCATCCTTAAAGGAAGACTCCTTGGAACGTCTACCAGCCATTGAAGTACCTCTGTGAACCACTCTCTCGCGGGCCAGAGGGGAGCAACCAACGTCAACCTTGTCCCTTAGTGAGAGGCGAACTTCTGCAGTACCTTGTTGATGATCTTGAATGGTGGGAATGCGTACGCGTCCAGGTGAGACCAGTCCAGTAGAAACGCATCTATGTGGGTCGCCTCTGGATCTGGGACTGGAGAGCAATAGGTCGGGAGCCTTTTGGTCAACGAGGTGGCAAAGAGGTCTATGGAGGGTTGACCCCAAGTCACCCAAAGATTCTTGCACACGTCCTTGTGGAGGGTCCATTCTGTGGGGATCATCTGACCTCTCCGACTGAGACAGTCTGCCAAGACGTTAAAGTCCCCCTGGATGAATCTTGTCAACAGGGAGATGCCTCGATTTTTTGACCAGATGAGGAGGTCCCTTGCGATGACGAACAGTGTGTGGGAGTGAGTGCCTCCTTGCTTGGAGATGTACGCCAATGATGTGGTGTTGTCCGAATTGACTTCTACCACTTTGTTTCGAAGAATGCTCTCGAAACTCATCAAGGCCAAGTGAACCGCTAACAGCTCCTTGCCGTTGATGTGCATGCTCTTCTGATCCGACGTCCAAAGACCCGAACATTCCCGACCGTCCAGAGTCGCTCCCCAGCACAAATCCGACGCGTCTGAGAACAACACGTGGTTTGGGTTCTTGACTGCCAGGGACAGACCCTCTCGCAGACTTATGTTGCTGTCCCACCAGTTCAGGCATGCTTTTACTGGCTCGGAGACCGGGATTAACACAGCTTCCAAAGTCTTGCTCTTGTTCCAGTGTGAGTCTAGATGGAACTGGAGAGGGCGAAGGTGTAGTCTCCCTAGTGAGACAAATTGCTCCAGGGATGACAGAGTCCCTAAGAGGCTCATCCAACTTCTTACTGAGCAACGGTCTTTTTTCAGCATGAGGCGGACTTTGAGCAGGGCTTGCTCTATCCGGGTGGCAGACGGAAAAGCCCGAAAAACTAGACTGCGAATCTCCATCCCCAAATAGAGAATCGTCTGGGATGGATTCAGTTGAGACTTTTCTAAGTTCACCAACAGTCCCAACTCCTTTGCCAGACCCAACGTCCAGTGAAGGTCCTGCAGACAGCGATGACGGGACGATGCTCTGAGAAGCCAGTCGTCCAAGTACAGGGAGGCTCGAATTCCCGATAAATGAAGGAATTTTGCCACATTCCTCATGAGCCTCGTAAACACGAGAGGAGCAGGGCTGAGGCCGAAGCACAGTGCTCGAAACTGGTACACCACATTCCTGTAAACAAACCTCAGATACGGTTGAAAATCTGGGTGAATAGGAATGTGGAAGTACGCATCCTGCAGGTCGAGAGAGACCATCCCGTCTCCCTCTCTGACTGCTGCTAGGACGGACTTCGTGGTCTCCATCGTAAATTTTGTTTTTATAACAAAAACGTTGAGCGCACTGACGTCCAGCACTGGCCTCCAACCTCCCGTATGCTTTGGGACTAGGAAGAGACGGTTGTAAAATCCCGGTGATTGAAGGTCCGAGACTTTCACCACCGCTCCCTTCTCTAGTAACAGAGACACCTGCTGATGTAGAGCTTGTCTTCTTGACTCCTCTCGATACCTGGGAGAGAGGTCTAGAGGAACTGTTACTAGAGGAGGTCTGCGTACAAAAGGTATTTTGTACCCCTCCTTGAGCAACAACACAGACTCTTGGTCTGCACCCCTCTTCTCCCAGGCCTGCCAGAAGCTGTTCAGGCTGGCCCCTACCGCTGTCTGAGGACGTGGGCAGTCAGACTCTGCCACGGGAGGACTTGGATCCTCTCCTCTTGCCTCTTTTTCCGTCGGCATGAGCGCCTCCCCTCCTGGGGGCTCTGCCACGAAAGGGCGGGATAAATCTAGTCGCTGGGGTATCGATCTTGGGCCTCACGACATAAGACGATGAAGGAGCTCCCTTGCGAGCAGAAGTAGCCATCAGGTCGTGTGTATCCTTCTGCACAAGCGAAGCCGCAATGTCCATGATCAGCTGTTGAGGAAACAAGGCAGCTGATAAGGGGGCAAAGAGAAGCTCCGACCTTTGACAGGGAGTAACTCCTGCTGAAAGGAATGAGCAAAGAGTTTCCCTCTTCTTCAGGACTCCAGATGTAAAGGTGGCGGCGAGCTCATTGGAGCCATCGCGGATGGCTTTGTCCATACAAGACATAATAAGCACGGAAACATCCTGGTCGGCAGACGAGATCTTCCTGCTTAAAGCTCCTAGAGACCAATCTAAAAAGTTAAAAACTTCGAAGGCCCTGAAAACCCCTTTAAGGAGATGGTCAAGGTCCGAGGAGGACCAACAAACTTTAGAGCGTCTCATGGCCAGGCGACGGGGAGAGTCTACGAGGCTTGAGAAGTCACCATGGGCAGAGGCAGGGACTCCCAAGCCGAGAACTTCTCCCGTGTCATACCAGACGCTCGCTCTAGAAGCTAGTTTAAAAGGAGGGAAGGCAAAGGCCGTCTTCCCCAAACTCCTCCTGGTAACCAACCAGTCGCCTAGCAAACGTAAAGCCCTCTTAGAAGAGCGCGAGAGCACAAGCTTAGTAAAAGAAGGCTTCGCAGCCGCTAAGCCTAGCGCAAACTCTGACGGAGGCGAACGAGGAGCAGAAGTAACAAAATGGTCTGGGAAAAGATCCTTAAAAATCATCATGATTTTCTTAAAGTCCATCGAAGGTTGAGCAGCCTTAGGCTCTTCTACGTCTGATAAAACATCCAAAGGAATATCAGTAGGCGGAGGATCAGCAACATCCTCATCTGAAGGAACCTCGTCCGACAATTGATGAGTCAAGAAAGGGAGAGACCTGCCGCGGTGGCAAAGCTTGACAAGCAAAGTCCACACGCAAAGGAGCAGCAGTAGTAGTCAAGGAGGCTACGTCATGTCGCTGCTGAAAGGACTGACCAGCAACAACAACAGGAGCTGATGGACGCTCGACGTCAAGTCGAGACTGCCTTGACTGCCTAGACTGAGCAGTCAAAACAACCCTTGACTGCGGTGCTTGACACTCAACGTCAAAACAAGGCAACTGAGCTGGTTGGCGAACGTCCTGACCGTCAACAAGAGACTGCGGCAGCGGCTGAACGTCAACACGAGACTGCGGCAGCGGCTGAAAGTCAACACGGGACTGCATCGAGTGAGGCTCCAAGTCACGTGACTGACGTGACAAACTACTGACATCACGCTTCGTAACGTCAAAAGGACGAGTAAAGGCTCGTTTGGGCGGCTGACGGCCAGGATCTCGATCAGCGTAACGGCGAGGATCATCGTGAACCTGCTCAACGGTATACTCCTCCATAAGGGAGGCAAGCTTATTCTGCATATCCTGCAGGACAACCCATTTAGGATCAACGGGAGTCGGTACGGGCCGAGACGATAGTAACGTCTGTAACGGCAAAACATTGCTTTTACTGAGACTCTCGGAGCCCGTGTTACGCTTACGTTTAATAGGCGAACAGTCTTACGACGACTGCAAAGGCTCAGAGCTGTCCCAATGGCTACAGCCAGGACGCTGGACCTGTCCTGAAGGGACTGACTCCCGCTTTAAGGGTCTAGAAACTTTGCTCCAAGGTTTCTTTTGCGAGAAGCCTTCGGATGACGAGGAGAAAACAGCCTCGCTCGTCTTATGGTAGGGGCGATCTTGACGAGACACGCCCGATACCACAGAGGGAACGTCTGTTCGTTGGTTAAAGCCTCTCGTCCCCTTAAGTCCTACGACATTACTTCTCCCTGGTGCAGGGGAGCCTGAAAGAGGTCTCGGACTAGGTGAACGACAAGCACGAACAGACGAACCCTCGGTCACAACACTAAAAACACTTTGCGCACTAATCACTTTATCCCCACGATTTTCTGATTTGGCACTCTGACACTTTAACACAGTGATTCTTAACCTGGGCGCTACCGCCCCCTAGGGGGCGCTGCTGACTTTTAGGGGGGCGGAAATAATCAGGGGGCGCTATGTTCAGAAGGTGGAACGATATTTACCCACTTTAAATTTGCGCTAAGCTGTGCAGAGTAAACACCCACGAGTCAGGTGAAGAAACAAGTAATAATACAAGTAAGATATATATATATATATATATATATATATATATATATATATATATATATATATATATATATATATATATAATATGCACACAAATATACATAAATATACACATATATATACAGGTATATAGATAGATAGATAGAGATAGATAGGTATATGTATATTAACTAAGTTAATAATGAATTAGTTTTATAAATAAATAAATGAATAAATAAACGAACAATAAATGAGGAACAGATAAATATATATTTCCTTTTCCAAATAGATAATAAATCGATGTCACTTTAATTTCACTCATGAAACAACAACACTTATGTATATTGTGATATTTTACGGTATTTCCATTACTTAGGAATAATTAAACTCTGAATGAAAGAGTTGATGCTGTTTCAGTTCAGAGCTACCTCTGCCTTTGTTATTAGTAGTAGTACTTTTAGTAATTCATAACAGTAAGGCTGAAACGTGTACATTACAACGAGTACTAAACGCGTTCAGACCTGTATCATCTTGGCTGCGTTGACAGAGAAGTTAAGCTCATCACTCATATTTCATAGTACTGCTTGTTGCCAGATTGAAAAGAGGTATGAAATTACATTACGGGAAGTTAAAAAATCGTTAGACAAATAATTTGGGCACTATTTCTGAAATCTAAATTGGTTGAAAATGAAAGTTCCTGGACGTAGTTTTCTGGATTGGTTTCAATGCATATGATATGCAACAATTCTCACGGTC
>NC_090732.1:131576298-131608798 GCF_036898095.1 Palaemon carinicauda | reverse complement strand
TGGGTTATGGAAAAAATCCGCGAAGTGGTGAATCCGCGATGGTCGAACCGCGAAGTAGCGAGGGTTCACTGTATATATATATATATATATATATATATATATATATATATATATATATATATATATATATATATATATACACACTTACATACACGAATATGTATTAATATATGTGTAACATATATGTGTATCTATACACGATATATTAAACTACCTCTTAACACTTTCTTTTCTTTTCTTTTTTTACATTTTTGGATTCCACATTGTTATGACAAATACTTGAAACTATATAACTATTCATTCTGTGTCGTATATAATGAAAAATATTTGTTTGTTTCAGAGTAATCAGCCAAACCTAAGATGAGTAACCAAAAGCGAAAGTGTCGCCAATACTCGAGTGAATACTTGAAATATGGTGTAATTCCTTCTGTGAATAATGAACAGCTACCAATGTGTTTATTATGTGAGAAAACTTTCACAAATGAAGGAATGAAACCTTCGAGAATGATTGATCATTTGAAGGTAAAGCATCCAGAAAAAGCAAACAAGGATGTAGCATACTTTCGTGATTTGAAAGTAAAATTTTAAAAACGTTCCACCATTGGAGGATTGTTCAAATCACACGGAAATGAAGTTGAGAAAGGACTTATTGCATCTTACAAAGTTTTAAAGCTTATTGCTAATTGTGGAAAATTGCACACTATTGGTGAAACTCTTATTATACCAGCAGTGAAAGAAATCATCAGTACCATGATGCCCACTCAAAAAGATATAACTCCTTCAATTCCGTTGAGCAATAGTTCAGTGTCTTCCAGAATTGATGAAATGGCAAGTGACATTGAAAATGAACTTTATGATGAACTCAAAACAACACAATTTTCTTTACAACTTGATGAGACAACACTACGCGACAATGAAGCTTTGATACTGGCTTATGTGCGCTATATAAATAGCAGTCATGCAGTTGTTGAAGAGTTTCTGTTTGCTGAAAAATTAGAGGTTGACACTAAAGGTTCAACGGTTTATAAGGCAGTTGAACAATTCTTTAAACAGAAAGGAATTCCACTTTCAAATGTTATTGCTTGTGCAACCGATGGAGCACCGTCAATGGTTGGACGCCATCGTGGATTTATAGCACATCTGAAAAGAGAAGTTCCGGATATCTTTACAATCCACTGCGTCATTCACAGGCAGCATTTAGCTGCAAAGCATCTCAGTGACAGATTGCATAGTACCCTGCAAGCTGTTATCAAAGCAGTGAATAGGATCAAAGCCCATTCATCGAATGACCGCATCTTTCGCCAACTTTGTCATGAAAATGAAGAAGAATTTGAACAGCTCTTGCTGCATACGGAAGTCAGATGGCTTTCAAAAGGCAACTGTCTACGACGCTTTTATGACCTCTATGATTCTGTTCTTGATTTCTTTAAGTGTAAATTATTGGACGAGAAAATTAGTACAGATTTGGAAAACAGAAGAGCAGATGTTGCTTATTTGTCTGATATTTTCAACAAATTAAATGAGGTCAACATTAAATTGCAAGGAACCAAAATGTGTCTCATCAAAGCAAAGGGAATAATAATGGCATTTATTAGTAAATTAGATTTCTACAAAAGCTGTTTACTAAGACCAGACTTAAATCAGTTTCCTAGCTTAAAAGCACTGAAGGAAAACCAAACCGATGATTCTTGTTTGTCAGACACTGATCTAGACTGCTATTCCTCTCATCTTCAAGCACTGAAAGAAGATATGATGATCAGATTTAAAGATCTCAAAGAATTGAAAATACCAGAGTGGGTTGTAAATCCATTCCAGGCTGATGCAACCAATGCTGATCCAAATCTAGTTGAAGAACTTATAGACTTGCAAAATGACATTGAAGGTAAAGTGTTGTTTCAGCAGATTGGCTATGAAGCTTTCTGGCCAAAGGAACAAGATAAATATCCTCATCTTTGGAAAAAAATCAAATTATTATTGTTAGCATTTCCTTCATCATACCTGGTAGAGAAAGGATTCAGTGTTGTCCTGCAACTCTTGACTAAGCAGAGAAATAGATTGCAAATATGTAAAAGGGGTGACTTGAGGCTCTGTTTATCAAATATTGAACCTGATATTATTAAGTTGGCAAGTTCTCACCAGGCCCAAGGTAGTCATTAATTACATTTGTTTCCTGATTTTTTTTTTGGATACGTATTTTTTTCATATTATTATTAGTATTATTATTTTGAGGTTTGTTTGTTTGGAGGCACATACATGTTCTATTTGAAAATTAACATAAATACTGCGACTATTTTCTTCAAGTAATAATAAATGTGGATGTATTGGTATTAAGTAAATATACCATATTCTAAGGATTAAATTTTTTATTTCCTATCTGGAAAACACTACAAATGTAGAATCCGATGCAGCTTCACTGCATCAGTCATCATTTAAGTACAGCACTTATATTATGGTGGGCGCTAGCCTATAGAAATATCTGAAAAGGGGCGCTAAGGAGAAAAAGGTTAAGAACCACTGCTTTAACACATTCACATCCGCCATGAGTTGATTACGGTCCGATGCTAAAGACTCAACTCTCTCGCCCAAAGCTTGAATGGCAAGCAACATATCCCGCATGGATGGTTCATGAGTGCTAGTAGAGGGTTCAGGAACAACTACTACAGGGGAAGGATTAGGTTCAGGGGCATGGGAGGAGGAAAAATCCAACGACCTAGAGGAGCTTCTCCTCACCCTATCTCTCTCAAGCTTACGAGAATATTTATCAAACTCTAGCCAGTCGAATTCCGAAAGTACCACGAACTCATCACACCGATCTCCTAATTGGCAGGTTTTACCCCGGCAATTAGAACACACGGTATGTGGGTCGAGAGAGGCCTTGGGAAGACGTTTGTTACAATCCCTAGCATTACATTTACGGAATTTAGGTCCAGGGATAGGAGAAGGGTCAGCCATTTTGAAAAGTCAAAGAAAATCCAAAGCCAATCCAAAGTCATCAACAATAAACGCTATCCAAAAAAGGGTTCAAGAGTTTTATTTGAAGAGAAAAACACCTGTCACTGCGAAAGCTCAAAACCAAAAAGAAGTACTTCACCAAGAATGACGAAAACTCCAGGTCAACAGCGAGCGGAATCAACTTGTCGACAAGACCGACAGAGAAGAACTGGAGCTGTTTACATGTATATGCGGTATCTGACCGATAGTCGGCGCTGGTGGGCACACCCGCAACCTTCATGGGGATCGCTCGCGAGTTTTTGTGTTTCTGTCGAGCCGTCCGAGACGTCAGCTATTATATATTCACCGGCTAAGTTTAATATTTTAAAAAATGAAGGTCAACTTCCAACCAATACACACGCTGTAAAGAGAAAGCAGAAAATTAAAGGCTGTCACGAGGACGATGAGCAGACACGTCTGATCACCGCCGAGCCAAAAGTGAAGTGAAGCAAGTCACCGGTGTGTGGAGGGGGAAGGGGTAGCAAGCTACCCTTCCCCCACCCCCCGCTAACTAGCGCGGGGGTAATTAACCCTCGTTAAAACTATTGGCTCGTCATTTCAGCTGCGCTAAAAGGTAAACCCAATGTAAATAGCGTGGTTTGTATTTCGGTTACGGAACAAACATGCATTAAGTGTTCTGTACATTAAAGGGTAGTTTGTTAACAGTACTACGTAAAGGGAAGGTTTTAAAAGCCTGAATATACAAGTTAATTAAATACGTAAATATGGTGTCCCGACTTCGTGGATTTTCAGCTATCGCGGCCGGGTTTGGAACCTATCTACAGCGATAAACGAGGGTTCTCTGTAATCCAATTTAATAGACATTCAAGAGAATCCGTAAGTGAGTCCAATAATTGCGAAAGTCAAAACCAATAAACAACAGTACATCACCAAGAACACTGTTAATTCCTGATAAACGGCGAGTGAATTTCCAAAACTCTTGCCAATATGGCGGCAGAAGAAAATCTGATACTAGGAGGGATAGTTCGACCTAGCTCCATGGTGGCGCTAGTGTATACCTGGCATATCTATGCGATTGCCGCGAGTTTTCAATTTCCTACCGGTCAGAAGAATAAATCTATTATATATTACCAGCGGTAAGTTTTAATGTTTAAAAAGCTAAGGTTTGTATAGTTAGGAAAAATACAAATTATCTACGAATTTGTCATTTCTTCCGTAACTGGAATACAAACCACGCTAGTTAATAGGGGTGACTCACCCATTAGGTAGGGTGGACGTCCCTGCCAATCTGGCTTTACCCGGGGGCTCCTTATCTGAGTACAGTGATACCTCTACATACGATCTTAATTCGTTCCAGAAACTGCTTCGTATGTTAAAACGATCGTATGTTGGAGCAAATATTCCCATAAGAATATAGTACACGGTAATTTGTTTAATTCGTTCCTCAGCCTAAAAACCCATAACAACTCCTTAATAAATGGCTACACATAATTACACATAACATTAATACAATACAGTATAATAATAATAAAAAAAAAAAAAAGAATAATAAATAAAAAGGGGTTTTTATGTAACATTTTACCTTAGCGACTGGCCAGTGCAGGTGTGGACTGCTACGCAGGATGAGATGGAAGATCAGCGAGGAGGTAGGGACGGCGACTTTGTACGATAATGTGTATGATAACTTACACTACGTGAACTTTAACTTCACTTATTCTTTTTTTTATTTTTATAATTTTATATTTTTTTTATATTTTTTTTTTCTTTTCTTATTTTTAATTTTCATCACTTTCACTCGATTCGGTCTTCCTTTTCTTTGCTTCACTTTCTTTCTTTTCATCATGATCACTAGACCATTTTAGAAATTTTTAAAGAAACTATCCAGTGAAAGTTGCTTGGTACGGCTTTTGAGGATTTTTCTGAAATGAGTTAAGCAAACATCATCGAACTGCGCAACAACACGGCAAACCTGAAGTTTCTGTGGGTGATGCTTGTCGATGAAATCAACCACGTGTTGACGATATGCCAACATGACAAATTCGAAGATAATTTGTATTTTTCCTAACCATACAAACCTTAGCTATTTACATATTGTTTCCTTTCGGCGTAGCTGAAATGACGAGCCATTAAAGTTTTAACGAGGGTTTAACTAACCCCGCGCTAGTTAGCACGGGGGTAGGGAGGGGTAGCTAGCTACCCCTCCCCCCTCCACACACTCCGGATAGCAAGGTTGGTAGCGGTGCGGACTTCTATTTCAGAGGTCCCGAGTTCGGTCCCCGCCAGGGACGCGAATACCGTGGGACCTTCTACCGGGGGGTACTCCCAGGGTGGCGCCTGGGGGGGGGAGGTTAGAGGGGACTAGTGATAGTCTCTGCTGGCTTATGGTCGCCCGAGGAGAATGATGTAAATCGTCTCAGTGGAGACCTAAAACCTGCAACTTTAACTTTTTTAACACGGGTGAGCTATCTCACTTCACTTAGAGGTAGGACTTGTCTCGGGGGACAGGAAAAATACAAATTATCTTCAAATTTGCCAATTGTTCCGTAACCGAAATACAAACCACGCTATTTACATAGGGTGACTTACCCTTAGGCAGGGTGGAAAGTCCCCAGCCTTACTGGCTTTGGCTTACCCGGGGACTCAGAATCCGAGTGCGTAGCACTTCGATAAAAAGAGTCCCTGCACCTCACAAGTTCATTGCTACGCAAGAAACGAGCAGCCTACATAAGTGTGTGTGGAGAGATGAAGTGTGACTCGTCCTTGGAAGTTGACCAGAAGTCCTTTATATGGAATTCTAGGCTAGGACGTCCCAATACCACCTCGTCAGGGTATGGGGGACGCGACAGTATTGTACTTAATACTAGGAACACAAGGAAGCATGGTTTACCTGCAGAGGTTTGAGGTCAGCTATGCAGAGACCCAGGATGCTGCATTCCCCAAGAGAGGGGAGGATGAAGAAAGAAGTAAGAGCCAGTAGTCGTAGTAATAACTGCTCTACTTACCATTCATCGGCTCCCCAAGGTTAATGCGATGTATTTTGGGTACGCAAGTATAACCTACGCAAGTATGGCCTTGCTTATTTCATGGTTTATTTACTCATTGAATACTTTCATTTCCCACTTATTCTACTATAATAAACATAACAGTCATTACGATAAAAACATTTATTCATATTTAGCTTTCAAATTTCTTTTTTTCTCGCACGCGCCGAGTGTTTCTGTTCTGATAGGCGTACACTACCAAGAGATTTAAATTGGGCCAATCGCATGCAAATTCTCGGCCAGGTCACGCCTTTGTCCCCAAATAAACCAATTAAAACTAACCCCCGGATGTTTTGATTGGCCGACACCTTCCTACCTACCTGCTGACCCCACCAAGAGATTTAAATTGGACTTCTTGTACATTCTTTCCTACCGTGACCTCGTTACTGGAACAACGTATTTTTTAGAAGTGTGTGTACAATGGCCGCCGTCGAAATCACGTGTAACGGTACAAGTAGAAAAAAACTCCTGGTCGTTTATTCACGAATATTGGTTAAATACACCCAACGCTTTGAAGTATTTGCGAACTCATGGCGTTCTACCTATTTCTGTTTTGTGCAAATATTGTAATTTGCCATGTTCTTTACGCCAAGAAACAAATATGTTTTATTGTGGTGATATTTACAGGGAGAAAAGTGTTTTATTGTTCCTGTATATCATAGTTCAAATATATCAAATGGCTTAGCTGAGAGAGAGAGAGAGAGAGAGAGAGAGAGAGAGAGAGAGAGAGAGAGAATCATAATTTTAGATTACTGGAAGGGTAAATTTACAGTTTCATCCATTATGGGGAAACTGGAATAAAAATATATTTGTTGCATCAGAAATAGTGTAGTTCCAACGAATTTAACGTTTATTTTGACCGCAAACCATCCGATTTGGAGATTTACTAAGTTGTTCTAGAATGCAGAAAGACCCTACTTCATCCCAACAATTATGGGGGACACCAGGTGGGAACCGGGGTTTTGGGTGGGGGGGGGGGCGTCAAATGATATTTGCAATAAATGAATACTTATCCTTCCACCACCCCTCCCCCTATACCCCTATCTAGCCCTACCGGGGGGGGGGGGGGGGGGTCCGCCCCCCCTGCGACCCCCCCTTAAGGCCACAGTGATTTTCAGGGCACTACTGAACCTAATAAACCCACCTAACCTAGCCTAGGGGCTATGTACCCCTACCTAGGGGCCTTGTACCCCTACCTAGGCCTACCGGGGGGGCTCCGCCCCCCTGCGACCCCCCCTTAAGGCCACAGTGAATTTTGGGACACTACCGAACCTAATACAACCACCTAACCTAGGGCCCTGTACCCCTACCTAGGCATACCCCTACGAGGCCACCCCCCCCTTACAGCCACTACCTAACACATCCATCAAACCAAATCCAAAGGGATGGTACTGCTGCATACATCGTTATACTATCACCATTATAATATACTCTATAAATTAATGAAGCTTACCTTAAACTGTTGGTTCATCAAGATGTGCGGAGCCTCTGCCGTTTATGGGGACAGCCCTTTGACCGGCCGAAAATCGAGGTAAAAAAGTCCGAAATCGGCTCTTTTTTACGGGAATGATTTGTTAAATAATGTAGATTGACGGGACAGTATTAAATTGTAAAACTGAATGTTTCTTGAAATCGAGTAAATAATAGTCCGAAATCGGCTCTTTTTACGGGAATGATTACATGACGTGTCCTTAAAAACTACAAACTTAACGAAGGGGTAAATATGTAGATTGACGGGACAGTATTAAATTGTAAATACCAGTACAGTGATACCTCGGTACTCGACCATAATCCGTTCGAGATCCGTGTTCGACCTCCGATTTGTTCGAGTACCGAATTTTTTTTCCCCATAAGAAATAATGGTATATATTCTATTCCGTTCCCAAGCACTCGAACAGGCCCAAAATATTAATAAAACGTGTACCTAAACAACAATAATTATCTAAATGTGTATGAAATTGGTCAGAAAATCCTATAAAACAATTTTAAACCATTTACTGTACTAAAATAAAACAATTTTAAACCATTTTCTGTACTGTAGTGAACATACCTTTGAGCAGCGGTTCGATGGCATACAGGGATGGATGTGGAGAGGATGGAAGGGGGAGGTTACTGCTTGGAAGGAGAGTCCCCTTCCATGATGTGGCGGGGTAGTTCTCCTTCAGGAGTTGTTTCTCTCTCCAATGAAAGGGTGGGCAGATCTATTTCAGGGGTTTCTTCTCTTCTTTGTCTCTTCTTTGGAGGAGAAACAGGCTTTGATGTAGCAGCTTTCTTTTCTTTTGTGAAAAACTGGTCTATTGTTAATTGTTTCTTCCTCCTCTGCAGTATTTTTCGAAAATGATACATGACACTATCATTAAACATATGCACTGCCCGGTTTGCTACTGCAATTTCTGGGTGGTATTTTTCAGCAAAAGCCTGCACATCTGCCCACTTGGAACAAATTTCATTGATGAGAGAACTTGGAACATCCTCCCTTACCTCATCCTCTTCTGAAGATTCCTGCTCCACAATCAGATCCTGCTGCTGTTGTTGTTGCAGGTGCAACAATTCCTCCACAGTCAACTCGGTAGAATGGCTTTCTACAAGCTCATCAATATCATCCTTGTCGACCTCAAGCCCCAAACTCCTGCCCATGACAACAATTTCCTCAACGACATCAGTGTCATCAGAAATTACAGGGGTAGCAGTGCTTGGACCCGCCTCTGGTTGGAAACCTTCAAACTCCCTCTCTGTGACACATGATGGCCACAGCTTACGCCAGGCAGAGTTCAATGTCCTATAGGTCACACCTCGCCAAGCTTGGTCAATCATGTTAACAGAGTTGAGGATGCTGAAGTGTTCCTTCCAGAATTCCTTTAGGGTCAACTTCGTGTCACTGGTCACTTCAAAACACTTTCTGAAAAGGGCCTTGGTATAGAGTTTTTTGAAGTTTGAAATGACCTGTTGGTCCATGGGCTGGAGTATGGGAGTAGTATTGGGGGGCAAGAATTTGATTTTGATAAAGCTGTATTCTTCTTTCAAGTCATCCTCGAGACCTGGAGGATGTGCAGGAGCATTGTCCATAACCAGAAGACATTTCATTGGCAAGCTCTTTTCAATGAGGTAAGCCTTAACCTGGGGGGCAAACACTTCGTTTATCCACTCAGTAAAGAATTGTCTTGTGACCCAAGATTTAGTGTTCGAGCGCCACATAACTGGTAGTGCACTTTTACAAATATTATTTCGTTTGAACACCCGGGGGTTGTCCGAGTGGTACACTAACAAGGGTTTGATCTTGCAATCGCCACTTGCATTTGCACACAGCAACAATGTTAGCCTATCTTTCATTGGCTTGTGACCTGGCATCTTCGTCTCGTCCTTGGTAATGTACGTATTGGCTGGCATTTTCTTCCAAAATAACCCAGTCTCATCACAATTAAAGACTTGTTGTGCGATCAAATTTTGTTCATTTATGTACCGATCGAATTCCCCCACGTATTTATCGGCTGCAATTTGATCCGAACTAGCTGCCTCCCCATGCCTAGTAACACGATGAATACCTGTTCTATTACGAAACTTTTCAAACCAACCCCTGCTCGCTTTAAATGTAAATGAATCACTTTCACTGGTACTCGGACTTTTCTTCACTAATTCTTCATAGATATGCAACGCTTTTTCACAAATGAACGCTTCACTAACACTTTCCCCGGCCAACTGTTTTTCTTTAATAAATATTAAAAGCAACTTTTCCATCTCCTCAATCACTTGTGGCCTTTGCTTAGTTACCGCCGTAACTCCCGTTGCAACATTCGCCTTCTTAATCATTTCTTTATGCTTTAAAAACGTAGAAATGGTCGACTTCGCCATTCCGTATTCTACCGCTAAATCGGACACTCGTACACCATTCTCATATTTCGCTATAATTTCCTTCTTCAACTCAATCGTTGTTCGCACTGTTTTCCTCTTCTCCTTCCCCTTAACACTCATTACTTTCTTGGGACTCATTATGAAAGCTAAAAAAGCAATTAAAAGCACTGAAAATCACTAAATCACAACGAATGCTGATCGCGCGTTGTCTGAGTGACGCTCTCGAGAGAACTGATGCTTCCCGAACAAGCGAGAGTGGCCGAGATGGCGCGATCATCACAAAGCCCATGCGGTCGTCACGTGTTCGGCTGGTCGAGTACCGAATTTTTGGTCGAGCACCGCAGCAAAAATTTCTCGAAAATTTTGGTCGAACTCCGAATTGTTCGAGTATAGAGTCGTTCGACTACCGAGGTATCACTGTATTAAATTGTAAAACCGAAGGTTTCTTAGACTGGGATGACACGGGCTCTATCTATCGGGAAAGTTGGAAACTAAGTAGGAAAATCCGCTCTTTTTCGCGGGAATGATCACGGAATTAAATATTAAATTCACTGGTTTTGTAAATGCTTGTCCCAACAATCTACATACTAGGAACCCTCTGGTCATGGATGTCGGAAATGTGCGAGAAAAATGGACAACTAACCCAAAATTCCCCTCCTAACCTGACCTACAAGCCATGTCCTTACCTTCATCGTGAACTAAACGGGGGGGCTGACGCCCCCCTGCGACCCCCCAAACACTGTTGCTAACATACAAACCCCACAAACCAAACCTAACCAATCCTAGTAGTTCCCAGGTCACTACCCCTACCCGGGGGCAAGCCCCCGGACCCCCTTCGTAAGTCTCTCTCCTACAGAAAAGAAGTTCCATGTCCTTACCTTCATCGTGAACTAAACGGGGGGGCTGACGGCCCCCTGCGACCCCCCAAACACTGTTGCTAACATACAAACCCCACAAACCAAACCTAACCAATCCTAGTAGTTCCCAGGTCACTACCCCTACCCGGGGGCAAGCCCCCGGACCCCCTTCGTAAGTCTCTCTCCTACAGAAAAGAAGCTTTGGGCAGCACTCAAAATTATATCTTATCCACATGATCATATTATAGGTTACTCAGGCTTACCTTAAATTTCGTAGTCGCTAAAACCACATCACCTGTTTTACACTTTTTACATGTACCTCTAAAATCCCTTAAGAGGCCTTCTCGAAATAAATAGTGAAAGAATTCAGGGGTAACACGAGTGAAATCACGTAGATGTATATATCTGAGGGTCTTAATTGCATCAATCTGATCAATACGGGAGATAAACTCGAAAATATCACTCACAGAGAAACTATACGGAACAGGTCTATCCATCACGGCGGTTAGAGTTGGAAAGGGTCGGCTGTAGGTCAATCTCGGGTCATGGGGGGGATTAAAAATTTGAAATCACGCGGCCCACGAAAGGGTTAGTTCGGTTGCTTTGTTTGACACTGGCTTTATCTGACGAAATATCTTAACTAGATGCTGGATAACCTAACCTTTGTTTGTATATAAAACAAAATAGTATTCGGCATAATTTTGGGACGATTTCGAAAGAAATAACAATCTTAACAAGAGATTAAAATGAAAATTGTTTGAATTAGCGAAAACATACGTACGAACATCGAAAACTGTTCATGCTTGCGCGACCAGCTGATATGCGAATCGAGCGCCGCCAAACGGGTGTTATTATAATCAGGCAGGAAACAATGATTGCGGGAAATTTTACGACCGAGTAAGTTGGCCGTGGCTTCAGCGTACGACGAATTGTAACGGCCTTTTTCTAACATAACATTTCATGATAAATATCCCAGCAGTATCAAATGTCACTAAACATGACGTGTCCTTAAAAACTACATACTTAACTAAGGGGTAAATATGTAGATTGACGGGACAGTATTAATTTGTAAAACCGAACGTTTCTTAGACTGGGATGACACGGGCTCTGTCTATCGGGAAAGTTGGAAACTAAGCAGGAGCTACCCGTGACTTGCGTACGGACCATGCTGAACTTAGAAAATATCGCCGTGGTAAAGGTAAATTGTGTTATTAGTCAAAACGATAAATTAACATCATATTATGGTATGTTAGAAAATTGTAAAGAACATCAACCCCATAATGAAATACAATTTGGCTAGTAATAAGAAAGATATCCCTGTCCCCATAAACGGCAGACACCCCAGATGTGCTGCTGCTTTGAGGAAAACGTGAAGCCGTTGGGAATGTTCCTTGACATGCAGGCCAATTTTGATTTTGTAAAATCAAATTGTGTCTCTGGCACAAATGCACTAGTTTTTCAACAAATTCATTGTAAGTTACGAAATAGTCAGGACAAGAAAATGGAATTTCAACTTCTTGTGCAACATGAGATGACGTGCTTTCTATGGTCTCCATGTCTAAAAACGAAATGAAATGCCTGGGAAGATATTGTATTGTCGCGCTGTGATTGGCCAAACATGTATGACGTCATAGTGGACAGGCGCTCTGATTGGCCAAACGTGTAAGACTTCATAGTGGACTAGTTTGTCAGCGGATTATAGTGGTTACAGGGCTCATTTAAGCAAATACAAGACACAGTCAACAATAACAACAGACTTAGAAAATATCTGGGAGGAAGACATGAGTAGCGTGAGTTTGATCGTCGATATATAAACAACTAGGCATTTGTGACAGATAATATTTTACAGAAATACTACAAAAGACTTGCTTTACTCGGGAAATATATTATTATAATAGATTTCCCATAATGGATGAAACTGTAAATTTTCCACTGGAAGTTTTATATTTGCTTGAATAGCATAGGATATCTGTACTTGATCCTGACAAGCTAGTTCATACTAATACTGTACTGATTAACACGGCTGGAGGGATATTAACAAGGTTTGAAGAGGCCAAAGGCAAAGGCTTGTATGCTGTAGGCCTTAAAGCTTATAATTCTTAGGGTGTATGTATGATAACTGGCCGCTGATATACAAAGGCGCCTGAGCCTTATTACGTAAAGTTAGGCTTCCAGACATTAGTGTACTTAACTAGTACTAAAGTTTCGGTTAAAAACATCTGGTTTTCCGATGTGGTCATCAGTTATTATCACTGACATACGTAGTTGTAAAGAAGTTTAATGAGTTGCCCGGTAAGCAACCTTCTTGGATGGCTTTATGCTAAGATACTACTCACACTTTAATCACTTCTATGCCTATCAACTGTATGATTGAACAACTTAAATATCAAATAACTTATGAAAATTATCCTTAAAATTAAAAACAAATGCACAGGTTATGCTACCTGATATGAATAGGGCTTAACTCAAAAATATCTGGATAAGGTGTTACTCATTACATACCTGGTATAACTACGAATATAGGGCAATGCAAAACCAAGGGTGTAATCCAGTAGGAAGTAATCACTTCATATTTTAATCCCTCTGTGAATTTCTAGAGATTAAATAAAATATAACGGGTGTCACTTATCAAAATAATAACACATCTTTCTAGAACGCGGATCAAACAGCCAATGTTGACATAGGAAGGTAACCAAGGCCAACCCAACACCGTGTACCATCTAGACTTCGTTCGTCAGTAAGAAAGTTCTCGTGCACAACACAAAATTTTCCTTATTTAGATATTTTCCCTCTACAGTGCTGCATTTAGCTGTAAAAAAATATTCAATTGTAATTGGGAATTAACTGAACAATATTTCACACTTTATGAATAACTTCAACAAATATAAAAGCAATGATGAAATACAGAAATGCACTGCTGGATAAAATCAAATTCAACACATAAGTTTGCAGATTTTACAAATCGTTGTGGACATTTTATAATAAAAAAGACAGAGTACTAAAATGCATTTTTTTTTCTAATTCTGATACATTATTCGACGTTCATTTATGATCATAATATGTATATTTCAATTAAGGAAAAGTTTATACTCTTAAACGAAACATGCCAGTTTTACTATGTATATTTCAGAATCTACTTATTTCATACCTGAATCATATCAGGAAATTGATAAATAGTGACATTACTTGAGACATAGATAGGAATTGGGATCCAACTTATAATAAATGGAGGTATGAAGAATCGTTAATGTGACGCAATCATGCCAATAGTTACCTACAATATTTCTTTGTAAAGTCTAATGGTTTCAACATCTTTCAGAATATGGTGGAAGGAATTGCTTACCGGCTAATAGTTGAAAACTATTTTGTCTTAACTTACAGCTGTCTTTGTTTGTCCGTGTGTTGATTATGAGTACGAAGACAACGAAATTTACGATAGCTTACGTTATGTGGCCTGAGAGAGAGAGAGAGAGAGAGAGAGAGAGAGAGAGAGAGAGAGAGAGAGAGAGAGAGAGAGAGAGATTTGCCAATCTTTTGTAAGCTTAATGCTGCCAGTGTGATAGCTCGAATCGTCTTGAAATAATAATTTCGTTTTTGTATTGAAGAAAATTAATTAGATTAGATATCTTTCACATAAACGTTTCCTGAATAAGAGGATATTATCTTCACTGTTCCACTTTACAAAACGAAAGGCTTTTTGTATATTTTTAAAAGATCTATTTCTCTTGCACCACAGTCCAGTCGGTTCTATCTTATTTCTTTTCCTATAGTTTTTTTTTTTTTTGGAAGTTTTCATAGTTTATACCTATTCGTGTATTATTTTATTTTGATCGTTTATTAATTCTCATGTAGTTTTTTTTTTATTTCCTTGTTTCCCTTCCTCACGGAGCTATTTTGCCCTGTTGGAGTCCTCGGGATTATAGCATCTTGCTTTCCAACTAGGGTTATAGCTTAGCTTGTAATAATAATAATAATAATAATAATAATAATAATAATAATTATTATTATTATTATTATTATTATTATTATTATTATTATTATTATTATTATTATAATGTGGAACCTGTGGCCTTAATAAGGCTGCCATATATGTATGTGCAGTATATTTTCTGCTTTGACATTGAATATCGTGTGCTTAAAATCGTTATGTGTAGGTCTACACATATATGTATACACACAGACAAAAGGAAAATTATCTGTGTTCAGTGACGTCTCTACCAGAGAATGTATTTAATTTTTCTTTAAATTCAGTTAATCTGAACTTATTGCAACTGGCAGTTTTTCCTTGTCAATGGCACCAGGTGTTGCAACTGACAAGGAAAAATTGATAGTTGTATTTAGTGACTGAGTGATTTCGCGTGTGACAGATGAAGAAGAGTTGCTGTTTCGTCCATCTCCTCGCTACGATCTGTGTTAGTTTTGGATGAATCGACAGGTTCCATAGATTTGGCGTAACAAATATTATTTTATTAATGCTTTAACTGATGTGTAATTTAGACGTAATACGTCCGCTGTTATTCGCTGTGTTCGGCCTTTATCCGCAAATTACTTACAATTGCCTGTTGGTAGTAATTGTACGAAGAACAGCTTTCCTTGGTCAACCTTAATTAACGGAAGGACACGGGGGACACATTTTAACAACTTCAAAAGGCAATGTCACAAAGGACTAAATTTTACATCCTTGCATGATAAGTGTATTTATTGATGGTGCTCCAGCAACGATGGCTAAAAACTAGGAATTTGTTGAACATCTTAAGAAAGCAAATACAGCAATTGAATTTTCCAGTGGAAACAACTAAGATTGTTTTAAGATAATTTTTTTACAGATAGGTCTATGTTGCATTTTTACGAGATGTGATTGTATAAAAAAATACCTACTCACCCATATCAGATATTTGAAAATGTTATATGCTTGATGTTTATAAGCTATCGTTTTCTATAAGAAACATTATTTTACTTATCACTTGAATACAAAGAACCTACACTTACTTTACTAAAGTAATTTGAAAATGACATGCTTTCGTTATTATTCATTGACTTATCAGTCTGAAAACTACTTACAAACTTGAATGAAATATTCTAATATTTGGCTCTCAACGTTATTCATTTCCTGATTACTTGTATAAAAAGTAATTACTTGATTAGAATATTTGCAAATGTAATGCATTATACCCTATCCCACTTTCATTAAATTACTAATAAATTACTTGGAGGATATAATAACCCCAAAAATTACATGTGGCCTTAATGAGCAATGAGGAATTGTAAGAATGCCTTCATCTGAAAACAAAAAAGTTCCCAATCCCTGCACTGAAGTATGCAGTGTATTCATTATTAAGACCTATAGTCGCCGCAAAGATTCAGGCAAAATAAGCCAAACCCCTTAATGACGTCATAGCAAATCGTGTTGTCTCCCTTATGAGCAGCGGTCACCATAAATCCCTAAATTCCCTTACAATATTTCAAGTTGTTAACAAGAGACATGATTGGCTATGACGTCATCAGGGAGTGGGTCTTATCTCGCCCGAAATCTCTGCAGCGACTATAGAAATGCTTAATCTTGTATTTAATTAATAGGACCACATTACATAAAGTTTACTTTTGTCATTAATCAAGTCTTCTTTTTATTGATTTCTGCATTTACGATATTGTGCGCAAAATTATGTACATCAAAGTTTAAGCTGTATAGGAAGAATATTAATAAAACATAATTACCTTTTGGTAATGTTTCGTTATTTACTTTTCATCATTCTCATTTCAAAACAAATTTTAGTAGTAGAAAAAGTGGTGGTCTCATTATGTAGATTGATTTTATTCGATTCTATATCAACTAATATCTCACGTTACCTACGTTGTTATAATTATTATTATCATTATTTTTATTATTATTATTATCATCATCATGATTATTACTGATAATGGGTACTTGCAAAATAGGTGATGAGAAACTCTTAGAAATATTGTTTCATGGAAGAGAAATATTTCCTATATTTTAAAATAATCTCTCAAGGTTACACTATCGACTCCATGGTAATCCGGGCGTTGTCTCCTACGTTGCCAAATGTCCTTCTCTGGTGTCTTCAAAGGCCTACCACTTGTTGTTGTTGTTGGAGTATTATAGCCAACACTTGTTGTTGGCACGGGCCTTTCCCTTACCTACCACTCCCGCTTATCCTATTTTAATCTCTGCGTCCGAATGTCTCCTGGGGCAATATACTGGACCGTTTTGGGGATTATCCCAAACTACCGAGTGTCCGCGTTTTCTGATCAACTTGTATTTGTTTGAATTCATCTACCTATTCTCACAAATTCCATCTCGTAGAGGCTCTACTATTTGTTGATATATATATATATATATATATATATATATATATATATATATATATATATATATATATATATATATATATATATATATATATATATATATATATTAGTAGTCCACTTACTTTGTTGTATTAACCTGTTCAATACAACAAAGTAAGTGGACTACTAATGCGAATGACAATTTCGTTAGCAATATCTCCATATATATATATATATATATATATATATATATATATATATATATATATATATATATATATATATATATATATACGTATATATATATATATATATATACGTATATATATATATATATATATATATATATATATATATATATATATATATATATATATATATATATACGTATATATATATATATATACGTATATATATATATATATATATATATATATATATATATATATATATACGTATATATATATATATATATATATATATATATATATATATATATATATATATATATATATATATATACGTATATATATATATATATATATATATATATATATATATATACGTATATATATATATATATATATATATATATATATATATATATATATATATATATATATATATACGTATATATATATATATATATATATATATATATATATATATATATATATATATATATACGTATATATATATATATATATATATATATATATATATATATATGTATATATATATATATATATACGTATATATATATATATATATATATATATATATATATATATATATATATATATATATACGTATATATATATATATATATATATATATATATATATATATATATGTATATATATATATATATATATATATATATATATATATATATATATATATATATATATATATACGTATATATATATATATATATACGTATATATATATATATATATATACGTATATATATATATATATATATATATATATATATATATATATATATATATATATATATATATATATATATATATATATATATATATATGGATCTTGTCAAGATTAGCGAACCCAACCATCAACGGGTTCGTTATTCTTGACATGAGGTTAATTGGGTTCGCTATTTTTTACATGTGGACAATTGGGTTCCCTATTCTTGACATGTGGTAAACTGGGTTCCCTATTCTTTACATGAGCCTTTCAGTGCTACTTAAAGCTACTATTTACTTGTTAAACTTTCTTCTGTTCACTTAAATAGCTAGTTAAAAAATTTTCTATTTACTCAAACAGCTGGGTGAGTAAGTAAAAAAAAGTCCAAACATTTCAGTTGTTATTTTGAAGCTGCTATTTACTGGTTAAACATTTTTCTATTCACCTAATTAGCTATTTCAATTTTTTTTTCTGCTTACTGAAGCAGCTGGTTGAGTAATTACCTAAGTTATTTTCCTCTATATAATATAAAAGAAAAACTAATTTAGATATCCAGATATCCAGTATCCCTCAAGATGGATAGGTCTACGTTCACGGAGGTTGTGAAACCGTTACTTGGGGAGGATATGTGACCTGTGATTGACTGGATGAAGAACAAATCACTTATTCTACGAGAAATAAAATGTGACAAGATCCATATATATATATATATATATATATATATATATATATATATATATATATATATATATATATATATATATATATATATATATATAATAATAATAATAATAATAATGTTTATTGGACAAAAAATATTTACATACAAAGATTTACAAAAAGAAAAAAAAAGACTCGGTCCAAGCCCATGTGGAGCAGAGCTCTTCGGGCAATAATACAACTAAATAATATCATCAATTAAGTAAAAATAAAAAATAAAGTAAATATGGATATAGATATACAAAATGTACGCATACATACATAATCATATGTATACAAATAGATACATATAAATGAGATTCTTAGCCTAAAGACAAATGGAAATGCATATTTATATGATAAAGAAGGATGGTATATGAGAGAGAGAGAGAGAGAGAGAGAGAGAGAGAGAGAGAGAGAGAGAGAGAGAGAGAGAGAGAGAGAGAGAGAATATATATATATATATATATATATATATATATATATATATATATATATATATATATATATATATATATGCAGGAGAACCACGCGGAAAAGGAAAATATGAAATATAAGTTAAGTCTTGACTGGTTTCGTGATACTTCTTCAGAAGACTGATATTTTGAGAGAAGTTTCTTTACATTTTATAAGTACTGTAGACGTACGAACATACATATAGAGACATAGAACAATGACACTCCCATGTCAGCTACCTGAGCTGTTATCAGGTGTTTCCTGGGCGGAGATCAAACCTCATTAGACACCTGCCAAAAAAGGGTCATTTCTGGTGACCGGTAAATTCTTGTTTTGACTTTCAATACAATTTCTTTATATCAATAAAGGTAGCCTTATCCATATAAATACATAAGCAAAATTATATGCATATATAAAACACATCTATATATATAGAAATATATACATAGACAGGCGTTCTTATACACACATGCATAATATATACACAGACATATACATACGTGAACACATACAGGTATACATATACAGACACATACATAGACTTACATATACATGTTTTTTACACATGATTAACATGTATATATAGTTATGCACATATAACCTCCGTGACTGTACCACAATGGGGTTTTTTATGGTCAAATTATGTTTTGTTTTCAGTTGAAATATAAATTCTCTGATCAACAGTTCTTGGATGAATAAAGTTATAGTTATTTCAAGTAAAATCTTATCTGTTACTCTTCCAAAGAAGATAACCCTCCGGTTTCTCCAAATGAGCATTTCTACAATTATCACTGAACCACGGTTTGTCCTTAACTAGGTATTCTAACATTCTAATATTTCCCATTTATAAATTTTGTTAATTTTATGAATGCTAATCCTGTCAATCATGCTGATCCTGATGAGAACTTTGTAGATTTTGTGAATGCAGCCGATCTATTTTCCTGTAAATATTATACCATTGATACTTTTAATGATTCTCTCCCTGATCATATGCGGCAATGCCTTTCACTAATAAGCCTTAACATTAGAAGTTTTAAGAAAAATCACGACGAATTTATTGGTTATTTGAAAAATTGCAATCATGAATTTGACATTATAGTGCTAACTAAAACTTGGACTAAGCAAGAAACACATTGCACGAATTCACTTCCAGGGTATAATGCTTTTCATAATTATCGTGAGGGCCGGAGGGGCGGTGGTGTGAGCATTTTTGTTAAAGATTCACTTTTGTTTAAACCTCTCAATGAGTTAAGCATATCTACGGATAATTTTGAAAGTGCCGGGGCTACAGTTCCTGTTCCCAATTCCTCTCATTCTGCTATTATCTTAGGTATATACAGGCGTCCAGGAGGTTACGAAAATATGTTTTTCAACTCGCTAGAGGCGGCACTAAGAAGTCCAGGTATCTCTTCTGGGAATACTGTTGTCACAGGGGATTTTAACATCTGCCTAATGAGGGAAGGGGAAAGCGAGACCACACGGAGACTGATCAACACAATGCGGTCTTTCGAATACCGACCATCAATAACTAGGCCTACCAGGATCGGGTCAAATGACTCTCTTTCCTGTATCGATCACATTTGGGCCAATAACAACCTCGTTAGTAACTCTGGGATATTTTTAGCTGATATCACTGATCATTTCCCAATTTTCGGTAGCCTTTTATTGCCTGCACTAAGCAGCATGAATGACAAAATAAGAATTCAATTTAGAGACATGAGCGAAGTAAATGATAGAAAATTTACAGAACTACTCCTGGGTAGAGACTGGTCAGCAGAATATGGTCACGCCTCCTTAAATCCTCACATAGGTGTGTTCTCTTTCAGTGACAAGATTGACAGTTTCTTCAATGAGTGTTTTCCCCTAAAAACAAAATTTGCTACCGTTAAAAGATTGATGAATAGGTGGATTTCCAAAGGACTTCTTAAATCAATTAATATTAAACATAATCTGTACCGAAGAATGAAATAGTAGCCAACAGTACAACAACTATTGTAATCTGTTATGTACATTAATACGCAAGGCAAAGAAAAACTATTTTGAGAGTACTTTTGATCAACTCCGTAGAGATGCCAAAAAATCTTGGGACTTAATCAACTCGTCACTAAGGCCAGGCAGAAAAAAAAAAAAAGAGTAGCTCACTCAGAAAACTGATTCGGAACGGGGAAACCATTACTGACACTAAACAAATTGCAAATGCTTTTAATCTTCATTTCTCTACAATAGGCGTTACTCTAAGGGATGCTTTACCTCAAAATATTAACTTAGATTTCCATACCTATTTGCCTCCCTCAAATCAGCAGTCTATTTTTTTTTTTACCCCTTGAACATATTTCATAATATTTTCTTTGCGCAAAGTTCCCGGTAACATAAGAGTTGCAATAGGAAATCACACTCTTGACCAAAAGTCCAGCGGAAAATTTTTAGGAGTAATGTTTGACAATAAATTAACCTTCAGTAAGCATGTGGATATGATAGTCAATAAAATTTCCAAAGTTACAGGTATCATATATAGGCTGAAGGATTATTTCCCGCTATATATATTAAAACAACTCTATCACTCTTTAATATCTCCTCATCTAAATTACTGCATTACAGCGTGGGGGAGTTGCAGTAGAAACGTCCTGCAACCGCTAATCATTATGCAAAAAAAAAACTGGTGAGAATAATAACTTCGAGTGATTATTTAGCTCATACATCACCTCTATTCCGGTCTCTCTCGATTCTGAAGTTGGAGGATACCTACAAACTCTCCTTAATGAATTTGATGTTTCTAACACTTTCGCTGCATAAATATCCATCCATTAGACAAAAAATAATTCAGGTACAATCAGCACACCAATATGGAACAAGAGACTCTAACTTAACTCTTCCCTTCGTACGTGTAAAGAAATGTGAACAGTTTTATCTCTATCAGGGAGTTAAACAATGGAATACTCTGCCTGCTTATCTTAAGGTATTGCTTAGCATACGATCTTTTAAAAAATCATATACTAATCTGTTATTATCTGTGTACTAAGTTTTATTAGTAGACATTTCTTCATGACCTAACCATTAATGCACATTATAATGTTCTTAATTCTTATATTGTTTATTGCTTGTATACATTTGTAATTCTAGCATTTCTATCATATCAATGTTTAAATTCAAAATTTGCACTGTTTATTATTCCGCCCTTCTTTATTATATGAATATACATTTCCATTTATTTTTAGGCTAAAAATCTCATTTACATGTATCTATGTGTATATGTGTATGTATATGTACATGTGTGTATATGTATGTATATGTATATGTATGTATATGTATGTGTATATGTATGCATATGTATATACTTGTGTATATGTATGTGTACATTTAGTTTATCTATATCAATATTTACTTTTTATAAAAAAAATTTAATTGATGATATTATTTTATTTGTCTTATTGCCCGAAGAGCTCTGCTCCACATGGGCTTGGACCGAGTCTTTTTTTTTTTGTAAATATTTTGTATGTAAATATGTTTTGTGCAATAAACATTATTATTATTATTATTATCATCTCCATTTGAAGTGATAAACATTATAAAAAAAACTGAAAAACAAAAAAGCAAATATTCATTCTCCTCCAACAAGATTATATAAAAACAATGCTAACCTACTTGCCTTTCCTATATCTATGCTATTCAACCGTTGTTTAGATGCTGGTATTTATCCTGACATTTTGAAAATTGCGTGTGTGACTGTGTTACACAAATCTGGTGACAAATCAGATGTTAATGACTATAGACCAATTAGCTGCCTTCCTTTGTTGAATAAAATAGTTGAAAAACTATTATATAGTCGACTTTACTCTTTCTTCAATAATTGTAACATCTTCTCTACGTGTCAGTATGGTTTCTTACGAGGCGTAAGTACCTTTGATGCCGTTCATGACCTCCTTGAAAATATCTATAATGCAATGAATAAAAATGAATACCTTGGTGCGGTTTTTTTGGACTTGAGCAAAGCCTTTGATACTGTGTCTCATGATATACTACTTCAAAAGCTGGAACATTATGGTATACGAGGCAATGCACTACTCTTACTCCAATCCAAGCCTACCTAACAAATCGAAAACAATTTGTCACCCTCGATGGTCATCTTTCAGAGATTATGGATGTCAAAATAGGTGTCCCTCAGGGATCAGTCTTAGGACCATTATTTTTCCTCATCTATATTAATGATTTGCCTCGCTCAGTTGGTAGATTAAACTCCATACTTTTTGCCGATGACACCACGCTCCATCTTTGTCATAAAAATATTTATTCTCTTTGTAATTCTTTAACTGCCAACTTAAATAATGTTAAAAATTGGTTACTATCGAATAAATTGACCCTAAATGAGAGAAAAACATATTTCATAATATTTTCTTTGCGCAAAGTTCCCGGTAACATAAGAGTTGCAATAGGAAATCACACTCTTGACCAGAAGTCCAGCGGAAAATTTTTAGGAGTAATGTTTGACAATAAATTATCCTTCAGTAAGCATGTGGATATGATAGTCAATAAAATTTCCAAAGTTACAGGTATCATATATAGGCTAAAGGATTATTTCCCGCTATATATATTAAAACAAATCTATCACTCTTTAATATCTCCTCATCTAAATTACTGCATTACAGCGTGGGGGAGTTGCAGTAGAAACGTCCTGCAACCGCTAATCGTTATGCAAAAAAAAAAAAAAAAAAAAAAAAAAAAAAAAAAAAACCTGGTGAGAATATTAACTTCTAGTGATTATTTAGCTCATACATCACCTCTATTCCGGTCTCTCTCGATTCTGAAGTTGGAGCACACCTACAAACTCTCCTTAATGAATTTGATGTTTCAAACACTTTCGCTGCATAAATATCCATCCATTAGACAAAAAATAATTCAGGTACAATCAGCACACCAATATGGAACAAGAGACTCTAACTTAACTCTTCCCTTCGTACGTGTAAAGAAATGTGAACAGTTTTATCTCTATCAGGGAGTTAAACAATGGAATACTCTGCCTGCTTATCTTAAGGCATTGCTTAGCATTCGATCTTTTTAAAAAACATATACTAATATGTTATTATCTGTGTACTAAGTTTTATTAGTTGATATTTCTTCATGACCTAACCATTAATGCAATAATGTTCTTAATTCTTATATTGTTTATTGCTTGTATATATTTGTAATTCTAGCATTTCTACCATATCAATGTTTAAATTCAAAATTTGCACTATTTATTATTCCGCCCTTCTTTATTATACGAATATACATTTCCATTTATTTTTAGGCTAAAAATCTCATTTATATGTGTCTATGTGTATATGTGTATGTATATGTGCATGTGTGTGTATATGTATTTGTATATGTATGCATATGTGTATACTTATGTATATATATGTGTACATTTAGTTTATCTATATCAATATTTACTTTTTATAATTTTTTTTTTAATTGATGATATTATTTTATTTGTATTTTTGCCCGAAGAGCTCTGCTCCACATGGGCTTGGACCGAATCTTTTTTTGTAAATATTTTGTATGTAAATATGTTTTTGTCCAATAAACATTATTATTATTATTATTACTTACAAATACGATCAGAATCATTCTTATTTTCTATTTGTTAGAGGAAGCTTTATGAAAGCAGTTATAGTTAACAAAAATTTCCAGGCACAGAAGTTTTATTCCAGCTGTGACCAAGTTGTGGAATGATCTTCCTAATCGGGTGGTTGAATCAGTAGAACTTCAAAAGTTCAAAGTTGGAGCAAATGCTTTTTTGTTGACCAGGCGGACATGAGTTTTTATAGTTTATTTATGACATATTTGTTTTTGATGTTGTTAATAATTTATATATGACATGCCTATTTTGACGTTGTTACTTATTTTAGAATGATTTATTGTTAATTTGTTCTCGAGGAGAAGATAGACGAGACCGAGGCCCAAATGATCTGCAATAATCTGGTTCTGTCTGGTCCTGCTTTGCCTGCTCCCCAGCCGGACGAAGATACAAGGAGATTAGGCCGGGATCTCCTAGAGAAGTGTCTCCAGAAGAAATTTCCCGACCACTTCATCCTTGAAGGAAGAAGGATTGGCAAGAGAGGAATCGATGGGTCACCACTTAACAACAACATTTTGCTGAAAGTGATGTCACGGGCTGTAAAGTCAGATATGAGACATTCCTGTTTGCAACATAAAAATGATACTGCAAAAGGACTTTTCATAAACGAATCTCTGACTCGGAAACGCGATAGCCTTTACTACGAACTTCGGCAAGTGAAAAGACAACAACTGAACGGTCTCTTCTTGCATACGCGTGATGGTGTCATCAGAGTTAAAACATCTCGATCGGGTAACACCTTCGCCATCCGAACCCGCAAGGACCTAGATCTGTTTTATAATAGTACTGGCCTTAGTGCCCCTGAGTGAATTTCAAAATGATTTCTGTACATTATTTTGCAGCTGCTTATAAGTTAACTCATTAGTTTTTCATTTTTTTGATTCTTTTGATACGAATTTTAAATTGTTTTCTACGTATTACTTGATTAAATATTCTTTTAATTATTTAGATTGCCTTAGATTATCTTCATTACATTCATCACCATTATTATAAATTTATTATCTGTATCCTTTCACAATTGCACTTATTACTTATTTTTTTTTCTTTCTCCGTCTTTCATAACGATTTTCTTTTTATACAGTCGTAAATATTTCATTATTATAAGCCTAAAGTTTAATTTTAATTCCCTTCTAATTATCTGTTCATATTATTTAATATTTCCCATTTATAAATTTTGTTAATTTTATGAATGCTAATCCTGTCAATCATGCTGATCCTGATGAGAACTTTGTAGATTTTGTGAATGCAGCCGATCTATTTTCCTGTAAATATTATACCATTGATACTTTTAATGATTCTCTCCCTGATCATATGCGGCAATGCCTTTCACTAATAAGCCTTAATATTAGAAGTTTTAAGAAAAATCACGACGAATTTATTGGTTATTTGAAAAATTGCAATCATGAATTTGACATTATAGTGCTAACTAAAACTTGGACTAAGCAAGAAACACATTGCACGAATTCACTTCCAGGGTATAATGCTTTTCATAATTATCGTGAGGGCCGGAGGGGCGGTGGTGTGAGCATTTTTGTTAAAGATTCACTTTTGTTTAAACCTCTCGATGAGTTAAGCATATCTACAGATCATTTTGAAAGTGCCGGGGCTACAGTTCCTGTTCCCAATTCCTCTCATTCTGCTATTATCTTAGGTATATACAGGCGTCCAGGAGGTTACGAAAATATGTTTTTCAACTCGCTAGAGGCGGCACTAAGAAGTCCAGGTATCTCTTCTGGGAATACTGTTGTCACAGGGGATTTTAACATCTGCCTAATGAGGGAAGGGGAAAGCGAGACCACACGGAGACTGATCAACACAATGCGGTCTTTCGAATACCGACCATCAATAACTAGGCCTACCAGAATCGGGTCAAATGACTCTCTCTCCTGTATCGATCACATTTGGGCCAATAATAACCTCGTTAGTAACTCTGGGATATTTTTAGCTGATATCACTGATCATTTCCCAATTTTCTGTAGCCTTTTATTGCCTGCACTAAACAGCATGAATGACAAAATAAGAATTCAATTTAGAGACATGAGCCAAATTAATGATAGAAAATTTACAGAACTACTCCGGGGTAGAGACTGGTCAGCAGAATATGGTCACGCCTCCTTAAATCCTCACGTAGGTGTGACCTCTTTCAGTGACAAAATTGACAGTTTCTTCAATGAGTGTTTTCCCCTGAAAACAAAATTTGTTAGTGTTAAAAGATTGATGAATAGGTGGCTTTCCAAAGGACTTCTTAAATCAATTAATATTAAACATAATCTGTACCGAAGAATGAAATTGGGTAATTATAGTAGCCAACAGTACAATAACTATTGTAATCTGTTATGTACATTAATACGCAAGGCAAAGAAAAACTATTTTGAGAGTACTTTTGACCAACTCCGTAGAGATGCCAAAAAATCTTGGGACTTAATCAACTCGTCACTAAGGCCGGGCAGAAAAAAAGAGTAGCTCACTCAGAAAACTGATTCGAAACGGGGAAACCATTACTGACACTAAACAAATTGCAAATGCTTTTAATCTTCATTTCTCTACAATAGGCGTTACTCTAAGGGATGCTTTACCTCAAAATATTAACTTAGATTTCCGTACCTATTTGCCTCCCTCAAATCAGCAGTCTATTTTTTTTACCCCTTCATCTCCATTTGAAGTGATGAACATTATAAAAAAACTGAAAATCAAAAAAGCAAATATTCATTCTCCTCCTACAAGATTATATAAGAACAATGCTAACCTACTTGCCTTTCCTATATCTATGCTATTCAACCGTTGTTTAGATGCTGGTATTTATCCTGACATTTTGAAAATTGCATGTGTGACTGTGTTACACAAATCCGGTGATATATCAGATGTTAATAACTATAGACCAATTAGCTGCCTTTCTTTGTTGAATAAAATATTTGAAAAACTATTGTATAGTCGACTTTACTCTTTCTTCAATAGTTGTAACATTTTCTCTACGTGTCAGTATGGTTTCTTACGAGGCGTAAGTACTAGTGATGCCGTTCATGACCTCCTTGAAAATATCTATAATGCAATGAATAAAAATGAATACCTTGGTGCGGTTTTTTTTGGATTTGAGCAAAGCCTTTGATACTGTGTCTCATGATATACTACTTCAAAAGCTGGAACATTATGGTATACGAGGCAATGCACTACTCTTACTCCAATCCTACCTGACAAATCGAAAACAATTTGTCACGCTCGATGGTCATCTTTCAGAGATTATGGATGTCAAAATAGGTGTCCCCCAGGGATCAGTCTTAGGACCGTTATTTTTCCTCATCTATATTAATGATTTGCCTCGCTCAGTTGGCAGATTAAACTCCATACTTTTTGCCCATGACACCACGCTCCATCTTTGTCATAAAAATATTTATTCTCTTTGTAATTCTTTAACTGCTAACTTAAATAATGTTAAAAATTGGTTACTATCGAATAAATTGACCCTAAATGAGAGAAAAACATATTTCATAATATTTTCTTTGCGCAAAGTTCCCGGTAACATAAGAGTTGCAATAGGAAATCACACTCTTGACCAGAAATCCAGTGGAAAATTTTTAGGAGTAATGTTTGACAATAAATTAACCTTCAGTAAGCATGTGGATATGATAGTCAATAAAATTTCCAAAGTTATAGGTATCATATATAGGCTGAAGGATTATTTCCCGCTATATATATTAAAACAACTCTACCACTCTTTAGTATCTCCTCATCTAAATTACTGCATTACAGCGTGGGGGAGTTGCAGTAGAAACGTCCTGCAACCGCTAATCATTATGCAAAAAAAACTGGTGAGAATAATAACTTCGAGTGATTATTTAGCTCATACATCACCTCTATTCCGGTCTCTCTCGATTCTGAAGTTGGAGGATACCTACAAACTCTCCTTAATGAATTTGATGTTTCAAACCCTTTCGCTGCATAAATATCCATCCATTAGACAAAAAATAATTCAGGTACAATCAGCACACCAATATGGAACAAGAGACTCTAACTTAACTCTTCCCTTCGTACGTGTAAAGAAATGTGAACAGTTTTATCTCTATCAGGGAGTTAAACAATGGAATACTCTGCCTGCTTATCTTAAGGCATTGCTTAGCATTCGATCTTTTAAAAAATCATATACTAATATGTTATTATCTGTGTACTAAGTTTTATTAGTTGATATTTCTTCATGACCTAACCATTAATGCAATAATGTTCTTAATTCTTATATTGTTTATTGCTTGTCTACATTTGTAATTCTAGCATTTCTACCATATCAATGTTTAAATTCAAAATTTGCACTATTTATTATTCCGCCCTTCTTTATTATACTTTATTATACGAATATACAATTCCATTTATTTTTAGGCTGAAAATCTCATTTATATGTGTCTATGTGTATATGTGTATGTATATGTACATGTGTGTATATGTATTTGTATATGTATGCATATGTATATACTTGTGTATATGTATGTGTACATTTAGTTTATCTATATCAATATTTACTTTTTATAAATTTTTTTAATTGAAGATATTATTTTATTGTATTATTGCCCGAAGAGCTCTGCTCCACATGGGCTTGGACCGAATCTTTTTTTGTAAATATTTTGTATGTATATATGTTTTTGTCCAATAAACATTATTATTATTATTATTATTATTATTATTATTATTATTATTATTATTATTATTATTATTATTATTATTATTTCCTTATTTCCTTTCCTCACTGGGCTATTTTTCCCTGTTGGAGCCCCTGGGCTTATAGCATCTTGCTTTTCCAACTAGGTTTGTAGCTTGGATAATAATAATAATAATAATAATAATAATAATAATAATAATCAGAAGCATATGCAGATAGCAGCCAATCTAACGCATTTGTTAAAATGCTCTAATGAACGCCTTTCCTGTCTATAGTTTTTTTTTTTAAACTAAATTTTGCCTTGTGAAGCATGGGTCTTTGTTTATGAATTACATTTTTTTTCTTCTGAGTGGTATTTATATAATCCTCATATCAAGTATGATAAGGAAAGATACAGATCTTTTGTAATTTTCCAAATAAAGCTAGTTTACATGAGGTTTCCAAAAAATTCTAGACGGTAATTAAGCATTTGAGTCCATCCCATTCTAAAGTCCTGATTAAAAGGAAAAAAAAAAAAACATATTCCCACAATTGCAGCCAGGTAAGGGTCTATATTTAACGTCTTAAGATATTTTGTAAAATGAATTAATTGCGACTGGCATCCAACAATGGCCAAAAGGTTGTTTGGGTAATTCTATCTTATTTTTGGGGAAAGTTCAAGTTTATGAAATAAAACCTCATCAAAAGGATTTCCTTTCTTTGATATCTATTTGAAAATGAACACTGACATCTATTAAATTCAATTGTTACCCAATACATTTCAATTCGTTTTCTCTATGAATAAAGTTTCTTATCTTTTCTATGAGGAATCTTTTAAGACGAGTAACTATGATATTATGTTGACCTGCGTATACAATTTGTGGTATACCGCAGATTGAACTCGATTAGATAAAAACGTAAATATCATATTAAGAATAGGAAATTTTGAAATGTTTAGATTTTAATGATCGAAGGTGGACTTCCCCTTACGACAGTAAAATGATGTGCCTGTTGCTATTTGATTTTTACAATGGTGATTAGTAACCTAAAAATACCTACGCTTCAACGTGCTTTTTTTTATCCTTCTCTTTTTTCCAAGTGTACATTAATTCCATCTTATATTAATGAAAATTTCTTCAACACTGTACCAGCCATTTGGAAATATAATAAATATTCCTGTTTAATAATTCTGGCATGTGATATATATATACATACACACACACACACACACACACATATATATATATATATATATATATATATATATATATATATATATATATATATATATATATGTGTGTGTGTGTGTGTGTATATATATACATACATATGTATGTATGTATGTATGGATGTATGTATGTATATATACACACACACACACACACACATACATACATACATATATATATATATATATATATATATATATATATATATATATATATATATATACATATATGTGTGTGTGTGTGCATGTGTACACACACACATATATATATATATACATATTATATATACACATATATATATATATATATATATATATATATATTCATATATATATATATTCATATATATATATATATATATATATATATATATATATATATATATATATATACAGTATATATATATATATATATATATATATATATATATATATATATATATATATATATATATACATATATATATATATATATATATATATATATATATATATATATATATACATATACATATATACACACACATATACATATATATATATATATATATATATATATATATATATATATATATATATATATGTGTGTGTATATATATATATATATATATATATATATATATATATATATATATGTGTGTGTGTGTGTGTGTGTGTAACTATACACACATATATATTATTATTATTATCATTATTACTAGCCAAGCTACAACCCTAGTTGAAAAGCAAGATGCTATAAGCCCAAGGGCTCCAACAGGGATAAATATCCCAGTGAGGAAAGGAAATAAGGAAATAAATAAATGACAGGAATAAATTAACAATATATCATTCTAAAACAGTAACAGCGTCAACACAGATATGTCCTATATAAACTATTAATAACGTCAAAAACAGAAATGTCATATATAAACAATAAAAAAACTCATGTCAGCCTGGTCAACATAAAAACATTTGCTCCAACTTTGAACTTTTGAAGTTCTACTGATTCAACTACCCGATTAGGAAGATCATTCCACAACTTGGTAACAGCTGGAATAAAACTTCTGGAATACTGTGTAGTATTGAGCCTCATGATGGAGAAGGCCTGGCTATTAGAATTAACTGCCTGCCTAGTATTACGAACAGGATAGAATTGTCCAGGGAGATCTGAATGTAAAGGATGGTCAGAGTTATGAAAAATCTTATGCAACATGCATAATGAACTAATTGAACGACGGTGCCAAAGATTAATATCTAGGTCAGGAATAAGAAATTTAATAGACCGTAAGTTTCTGTCCAACAAATTAAGTTGAGAATCAGCAGCTGAAGACCAGACAGGAGAACAATACTCAAAACAAGGTAGAATGAAAGAATTAATACACTTCTTCAGAATAGATTGATCACCGAAAATCTTGTAATACTTTCTCAATAAGCCAATTTTTTGTGCAATTGAAGAAGACACAGACCTAATGTGTTTCTCAAAAGTAAATTTGCTGTCGAGAATCACACCTAAAAAAGAGTTATACAAATTTAAAGAAACATTATCAATACTGAGATCCGGATGTTGAGTAGCCACCGTCCTTGAATTACTTACAATCATACTCTGAGTTTTGTTAGGATTCAACTTCATACCCCATAATTTGCACTATGCACTAATTTTAGCTAAATCTCTATTAAGGGATTCACCAACCCCAGATCTACATTCAGGGGATGGAATTGATGCAAAGAGAGTAGCATCATCTGCATATGCAACAAGCTTGTTTACTAGGCCAAACCACATGTCATGTGTATATAGTATGAAAAGTAATGGGCCAAGAACACTACCCTGTGGAACACCGGATATCACAGTCCTATACTCACTATGGTGCCCATCAACCACAACTCATTGAGATCTATTACTTAAAAAATCAATAATAATGCTAAGAAACGACCCACCCACTCCAAACTGTTTCAGTCTGAAAA
>NC_090732.1:131558798-131561298 GCF_036898095.1 Palaemon carinicauda | reverse complement strand
CCTGCTGAAGAAGAGGTCCAAGAAGAGCTGGAAGATGGTGAATTTCTTCCAGCTGAAGAAACTTTCCAGGATGAACTGGAAGATGAAATCGATCTTATTGCTGAAGGAGTATTCCATGATGCACTAGAAGATGAAATTGATCTTCCTGCTGGAGTGCTCCAGGATGAACTTGAAGAGGAAATCAATCTTCCAGCTGAAGGAGTGTTCCAAGATGATGATGAGGAGGAGGAGGAGGAGGAATTAGATGATGATGATGATGAGGAGGAGGAGGAATTAGATGATGATGATGAGGAAGAGGAAGAGGAAGAGGAAGAGGAAGAGGAAGAGGAAGAGGAAGAGGAAGAGGAGGAATTCAATGAATTCGAAAGTCTGAAAAATCGAGAATCCAACGATTTATCAAAAAAACTGGAAGAACGAATGGAAGAAGCAGAAGAGGAAAGACCAGTAACTCGTCGAAACGTCCTGGAATCTGAGATGGATCGTTGTATACACAATGAAGACTTTGATTCGGCGTTAGTTTTCTTAAGAGTTGCCCTTGAAGATTTTGACGACGTGGAATGCCGCGTGAAGGAGCTCAGATGTTTGATGGCATTGGGCAGATGGGATGAGGCCCAGAGCGTTTTAGATGAGCTGCCCGATGAACACAAAGAAAACTCGTATGTAAAAGTGGAATCTGCCATATTTTGTGCAAGTCACTGTGACTTTGAGGAGGCTGAAAAAAATTTGGACGAAGTTCTGAAGAAATGCCCAAATCACCATAGGGCACTCAAAGCACGGGAGTTCCTGCAGCGGCAGATATTATGGAATACGATTCCCTCGATGATAGACAACTCTGAGTTTGATGCTGTCTTGGAAACAATTTCGCGCTGTCAGAAGCTAGAGTCCTTCTTTCCCTGGGCTCGCGCAGAACTGCCTCAATTGAAAGGGAATATCTTGTGCAAGCTTCGACGGCTGGAAGAAGCTCGCGAATGTTTCCTGAGTGCTCTTGCTATTGACGAGACAGATCCCGAAATTAGATTAAGACTCGGTCTATGCTACTTATTAGATGGAAAATACAGAGATGCAATTGCTCTATTTGAGCAACTGGACGAAGAGGAGGAGCTGCAAGAAGACTTGGTTTATTATGCCGAGGCATTGGAAAGAATGGAAATTCATGGATGTCCTTTCCAAATAATAGGTGTTAAAACAGACGCTTCCCAGAAGGAAATAGAAAAAGCCTACAGGAAAATGGCACTCAAGTACCATCCTGATAAGTGCCATGGGTCTGACAAAGACCAACGGGAAGTACATGAGATCATGCAACATATCAACTACGCAAAAGATCTTTTAACTGATGAAGAGAAGAGGGAGGAATACTATGATGTAAGAAAAATTGTCGAAGATTTTGCAGATAAACTTTTCGAAAATCCAAAGATGCAAGAATGGTTGGATGAAGATGAATCAGATGAATGGGATTATGAATATGATTCCCATGCTGATGAGGAGTATGATTTTAACTCTGATGATGATTATCTAGTTGATGAGGATACTATGTTGAATGAACAATCATATGAAGATATTTCAAGTTATGAAGGAGACGAAGAATTAGAGGAGGAGGAGGAGGAGGAGGAAGAGGAGGAGGAGGAGGAAGAGGAGGAGGAAGAAGAAGAGGAAGAGGAGGAGGACGAGGAAGAGGAGGACGAGGAAGAGGAGGAAGAGGAAGAGGAGGAGGAGGAGGAGGAGGAATTAGATGATGATGATGATGATGATGATGATGATGAGGAGGAGGAGGAGGAATTAGATGATGACGATGACGATGATGATGATGATGATGAGGAGGAGGAGGAGGAATTAGATGATGATGATGATGATGATGATGATGATGATGAGGAGGAGGAGGAGGAGGAATTAGATGATGATGATCAGGAGGAGGAGGAGGAATTAGATGATGATGATGATGATGATGAGGAGGAGGAGGAGGAGGAGGAGGAGGAGGAGAAGGAGAAGGAGAAGGAGAAGGAGAAGGAGGAGGAGGAGGAGAAGAAGGAGGAGGAGAAGAAGGAGGAGGAATTCAATGAATTCGAAAATCTGAAAAATCGAGAATCCAACGATTTATCAAAAAAACTGGAAGAACGAATGGAAGAAGCAGAAGAGGAAAGACCAGTAACTCGTCGAAACGTCCTGGAATCTGAGATGGATCGTTGTACACACAATGAAGACTTTGATTCGGCGTTAGTTTTCTTAAGAGTTGTCCTTGAAGATTTTGACGACGTGGAATGCCGCGTGAAGGAGCTCAGATGTTTGATGGCATTGGGCAGATGGGATGAGGCCCAGAACGTTTTAGATGAGCTGCCCGATGAACACAAAGAAAACTCGTATGTAAAAGTGGAATCTGCCATATTTTGTGCAAGTCACTGTGACTTTGAGGAGGCTGAAAAAAATTTGGACGAAGTTCTGAAGAAATGCCCAAATCACCATAGGGCACTCAAAGCACGGGAGTTCCTGCAGCGGCAGATATTAT
>NC_090732.1:131548798-131553798 GCF_036898095.1 Palaemon carinicauda | reverse complement strand
AAGCAGCTTAGAGTGGAGGAGAAGGAGCAAGAGAAGCTGCAAGCTGCGAAAAAAAAAAAAAAAAAAAAAGAATATAACTGCACAAGCAGCTTAGAGTGGAGGAGAAGGAGCAGGAGAAGCTGCAAGCTGCAAATAAAAAAAAAAAAAAAAAAAATAAAACTGCAAAACCAGCTTAGAGTGGAGGAGAAGGAGCAAGAGAAGCTGCAAGCTGCAAAAAAAAAAAAAAAAAAAAAAAAAAAAAAAAAAAAAAAAAAGAATAAAACTGCACAAGCAGCTTAGAGTGGAGGAGAAGGACCAGGAGAAGCTGCAAGCTGCAAAAACAAAAAAAGAATAAAACTGCACAAGCAGCTTAGTGTGGAGGAGAAGGAGCAAGAGAAGCTGCAAGCTGCAAAAATAAAAAAAGAATAAAACTGCACAAGCAGCTTAGAGTGGAGGAGAAGGAGCAGGAGAAGCTGCAAGCTGCAAAAAAAAAAAAAAAAAAAAAAGAATAAAACTGCACAAGCAGCTTAGAGTGGAGGAGAAGGACCAGGAGAAGCTGCAAGCTGCAAAAACAAATAAAGAATAAAACTGCACAAGCAGCTTAGTGTGGAGGAGAAGGAGCAGGAGAAGCTGCAAGCTGCAAAAATAAATAAAGAATAAAACTGCACAAGCAGCTTAGAGTGGAGGAGAAGGAGCAGGAGAAGCTGCAAGCTGCAAAAACAAAAAAAGAATAAAACTGCACAAGCAGCTTAGAGTGGAGGAGAAGGAGCAGGAGAAGCTGCAAGCTGCAAAAAAAAAAAAAAAAAAGAATAAAACTGCACAAGCAGCTTAGAGTGGAGGAGAAGGAGCAAGAGAAGCTGCAAGCCGCAAAAAAAAAAAAAAAAAAAAGAATAAAACTGCAGAAGCAGCTTAGAGTGGAGGAGAAGGAGCAAGAGAAGCTGCAAGCTGCAAAAAAAAAAAATAAAAAAAAAAGAATAAAACTGCACAAGCAGCTTAGAGTGGAGGAAAAGGAGCAAGAGAAGCTGCAAGCTGCAAAAAAAAAAAAAAAAAAAAGAATAAAACTGCACAAGCAGCTTACAGTGGAGGAGAAGGAGCAAGAGAAGCTGCAAGCTGCAAAAAAAAAAAAAAAGAATAAAACTGCACAAGCAGCTTAGAGTGGAGGAGAAGGAGCAGGAGAAGCTGCAAGCTGCAAAAAAAAAAAAAAAAAAAAAAAAAAAAAGAATAAAACTGCACAAGCAGCTTAGAGTGGAGGAAAAGGAGCAGGAGAAGCTGCAAGCTGCAAAAAAAAAAAAAAATAAAATAAAACTGCAAAAGCAGCTTAGAGTGGAGGAGAAGGAGCAAGAGAAGCTGCAAGCTGCAAAAAAAAAAAAAAAAAAAAAAAAAAAAGAATAAAACTGCACAAGCAGCTTAGAGTGGAGGAGAAGGAGCAAGAGAAGCTGCTTTGCGGCAAAAAAAAAAAAATAAAAAAAAATAAAACTGCACAAGCAGCTTAGAGTGGAGGAGAAGGAGCAAAAGAAGCTGCAAGCTGCAAAAAAAAAAAGAATAAAACTGCACAAGCAGCTTAGAGTGGAGGAGGAGCAAGAGAAGCTGCAAGCTGCAAAAAAAAAAAAAGAATAAAACTGCACAAGCAGCTTAGAGTGGAGGAAAAGGAGCAAGAGAAGCTGCAAGCTGCAAAAAAAAAAAAAAAAAAAAAAAGAATAAAACAGCACAAAAAGCTTAAAGTGGAGGAGAAGGAGCAAGAGAAGCTGCAAGCTGCAAAAAAAAAAAAAAAAAAAAAAAAAAAAAAAAAAAAGAATAAAACTGCACAAGCAGCTTAGAGTGGAGGAGAAGGAGCAGGAGAAGCTGCAAGCTGCAAAAAAAAAAAAAAAAAAAAAAAAAAAAGAATAAAACTGCACAAGCAGCTTAGAGTGGAGGAGAAGGAGCAAGAGAAGCTGCAAGCTGTAAAAAAAAAAAAAAAAAAAAATAAAACTGCACAAGCAGCTTAAGAGTGGAGGAGAAGGAGCAAGAGAAGCTGCAAGCTGCAAAAAAAAAAAAAAAAAAAAAAAAGAATAAAACTGCACAAGCAGCTTAGAGTGGAGGAGAAGGAGCAAGAGAAGCTGCAAGCTGCAAAAAAAAAAAAAGAATAAAACTGCACAAGCAGCTTAGAGTGGAGGAGAAGGAGCAAGAGAAGCTGCAAGCTGCAAAAAAAAAAAAAAAAAAAAAAAAAAAAAGAATAAAACTGCACAAGCAGCTTAGAGTGGAGGAGAAGGAGCAAGAGAAGCTGCAAGCTGCAAAAAAAAAAAAAAAAAAAAAAAAAAAAAGAATTAAACTGCACAAGCAGCTTAGAGTGGAGGAGAAGGAGCAAGAGAAGCTGCAAGCTGCAAAAAAAAAAAAAAAAAAAAAAAAAAGAATAAAACTGCACAAGCAGCTTAGAGTGGAGGAGAAGGAGCAAGAGAAGCTGCAAGCTGCAAAAAAAAAAAAAAAAAAAAAAAAAAAAGAATAAAACTGCACAAGCAGCTTAGAGTGGAGGAGAAGGAGCAAGAGAAGCTGCAAGCTGAAAAAAAAAAAAAAAAAAAAAAAAAAAAGAATAAAACTGCACAAGCAGCTTAGAGTGGAGGAGAAGGAGCAAGAGAAGCTGCAAGCTGCAAAAAAAAAAAAAAGAATAAAACTGCACAAGCAGCTTAGAGTGGAGGAGAAGGAGCAGGAGAAGCTGCAAGCTGCAAAAAAAAAAAAAAAAAAAAAAGAATAAAACTGCAAAAGCAGCTTAGAGTGGAGGAGAAGGAGCAAGAGAAGCTGCAAGCTGCAAAAAAAAAAAAAAAAAAAAAAAAAAGAATATAACTGCACAAGCAGCTTAGAGTGGTGGAGAAGGAGCAGGAGACGCTGCAAGCTGCAAAAAAAAAAAAAAAAAAAAGAATAAAACTGCACAAGCAGCTTAGAGTGGAGGAGAAGGAGCAAGAGAAGCTGCAAGCAGCAAAAAAAAAAAAAAAAAAAAAAAAAGAATATAACTGCACAAGCAGCTTAGAGTGGAGGAGAAGGAGCAAGAGAAGCTGCAAGCTGCAAAAAAAAAAAAAATAAAAAAAATAAAACTGCACAAGCAGCTTAGAGTGGAGGAGAAGGAGCAAGAGAAGCTGCAAGCTGCAAAAAAAAAAAAGAATAAAACTGCACAAGCAGCTTAGAGTGGAGGAGAAGGAGCAAGAGAAGCTGCAAGCTGCCAAAAAAAAAAAAAAAAAAAAAAAAAAAAGAATATAACTGCACAAGCAGCTTAGAGTGGAGGAGAAGGAGCAGGAGAAGCTGCAAGCTGCAAAAAAAAAAAAAAAAAAAAAAGAATAAAACTGCACAAGCAGCTTAGAGTGGAGGAAAAGGAGCAAGAGAAGCTGCAAGCCGCAAAAAAAAAAAAAAAAAGAATAAAACTGCACAAGCAGCTTAGAGTGGAGGAGAAGGAGCAAGAGAAGCTGCAAGCTGCAAAAAAAAAAAAAAAAAAAAAAAAAAAGAATAAAACTGCACAAGCAGCTTAGAGTGGAGGAAAAGGAGCAAGAGAAGCTGCAAGCTGCAAAAAAAAAAAAAAAAAAAAAGAATAAAACTGCACAAGCAGCTTACAGTGGAGGAGAAGGAACAAGAGAAGCTGCAAGCTGCAAAAAAAAAAAAAAAGAATAAAACTGCACAAGCATCTTAGAGTGGAGGAGAAGGAGCAGGAGAAGCTGCAAGCTGCAAAACAAAAAAAAAAAATAAATAAAACTGCAAAAGCAGCTTAGAGTGGAGGAGAAGGAGCAAGAGAAGCTGCAAGCTGCAAAAAAAAAAAAAAAAAAAAAAAAAGAATAAAACTGCACAAGCAGCTTAGAGTGGAGGAGAAGGAGCAAGAGAAGCTGCTTTGCGGCAAAAAAAAAAAAAAAAAAAAAAATAAAACTGCACAAGCAGCTTAGAGTGGAGGAGAAGGAGCAAGAGAAGCTGCAAGCTGCAAAAAAAAAAAAAATAAAACTGCACAAGCAGCTTAGAGTGGAGGAGAAGGAGCAAAAGAAGCTGCAAGCTGCAAAAAAAAAAAAAGAATAAAACTGCACAAGCTGCTTAGAGTGGAGGAAAAGGAGCAAGAGAAGCTGCAAGCTGCAAAAAAAAAAAAAAAAAAAAAAAAGAATAAAACAGCACAAAAAGCTTAAAGTGGAGGAGAAGGAGCAAGAGAAGCTGCAAGCTGCAAAAAAAAAAAAAAAAAAAAAGAATAAAACTGCACAAGCAGCTTAGAGTGGAGGAGAAGGAGCAAGAGAAGCTGCAAGCTGCAAAAAAAAAAAAGAATAAAACTGCACAAGCAGCTTAGAGTGGAGGAGAAGGAGCAAAAGAAGCTGCAAGCTGCAAAAAAAAAAAAGAATAAAACTGCACAAGCAGCTTAGAGTGGAGGAAAAGGAGCAAGAGAAGCTGCAAGCTGCAAAAAAAAAAAAAAAAAAAAAAGAATAAAACAGCACAAAAAGCTTAAAGTGGAGGAGAAGGAGCAAGAGAAGCTGCAAGCTGCAAAAAAAAAAAAAAAAAAAAAGAATAAAACTGCACAAGCAGCTTAGAGTGGAGGAGAAGGAGCAGGAGAAGCTGCAAGCTGCAAAAAAAAAAAAAAAAAAAAAAAAAAAAAAGAATAAAACTGCACAAGCAGCTTAGAGTGGAGGAGAAGGAGCAAGAGAAGCTGCAAGCTGCAAAAAAAAAAATAAAGAATAAAACTGCACAAGCAGCTTAGAGTGGAGGAGAAGGAGCAAGAGAAGCTGCAAGCTGCAAAAAAAAAAAAAAGAATAAAACTGCACAAGCAGCTTAGAGTGGAGGAGAAGGAGCAAGAGAAGCTGCAAGCTGCAAAAAAAAAAAAAAAAAAAAAAAAAAGAATAAAACTGCACAAGCAGCTTAGAGTGGAGGAGAAGGAGCAAGAGAAGCTGCAAGCTGCAAAAAAAAAAAAAAAAAAAAAAAAAAAAAGAATTAAACTGCACAAGCAGCTTAGAGTGGAGGAGAAGGAGCAAGAGAAGCTGCAAGCTGCAAAAAAAAAAAAAAAAAAAAAAAAAAAAGAATAAAACTGCACA
>NC_090732.1:131541334-131543298 GCF_036898095.1 Palaemon carinicauda | reverse complement strand
GAAGCTGCAAGCTGCAAAAAAAAAAAAAAAAAAAAAAAAAAAAAGAATAAAACTGCACAAGCAGCTTAGAGTGGAGGAGAAGGAGCAAGAGAAGCTGCAAGCTGAAAAAAAAAAAAAAAAAAAAAAAAAAAAAGAATAAAACTGCACAAGCAGCTTAGAGTGGAGGAGAAGGAGCAAGAGAAGCTGCAAGCTGCAAAAAAAAAAAAAAGAATAAAACTGCACAAGCAGCTTAGAGTGGAGGAGAAGGAGCAGGAGAAGCTGCAAGCTGCAAAAAAAAAAAAAAAAAAAAAAGAATAAAACTGCAAAAGCAGCTTAGAGTGGAGGAGAAGGAGCAAGAGAAGCTGCAAGCTGCAAAAAAAAAAAAAAAAAAAAAAAAAAAGAATATAACTGCACAAGCAGCTTAGAGTGGTGGAGAAGGAGCAGGAGACGCTGCAAGCTGCAAAAAAAAAAAAAAAAAAAAAGAATAAAACTGCACAAGCAGCTTAGAGTGGAGGAGAAGGAGCAAGAGAAGCTGCAAGCAGCAAAAAAAAAAAAAAAAAAAAAAAAAAGAATATAACTGCACAAGCAGCTTAGAGTGGAGGAGAAGGAGCAAGAGAAGCTGCAAGCTGCAAAAAAAAAAAAAAATAAAAAAAATAAAACTGCACAAGCAGCTTAGAGTGGAGGAGAAGGAGCAAGAGAAGCTGCAAGCTGCAAAAAAAAAAAAGAATAAAACTGCACAAGCAGCTTAGAGTGGAGGAGAAGGAGCAAGAGAAGCTGCAAGCTGCCAAAAAAAAAAAAAAAAAAAAAAAAAAAAAGAATATAACTGCACAAGCAGCTTAGAGTGGAGGAGAAGGAGCAGGAGAAGCTGCAAGCTGCAAAAAAAAAAAAAAAAAAAAAAGAATAAAACTGCACAAGCAGCTTAGAGTGGAGGAAAAGGAGCAAGAGAAGCTGCAAGCCGCAAAAAAAAAAAAAAAAAAGAATAAAACTGCACAAGCAGCTTAGAGTGGAGGAGAAGGAGCAAGAGAAGCTGCAAGCTGCAAAAAAAAAAAAAAAAAAAAAAAAAAAAGAATAAAACTGCACAAGCAGCTTAGAGTGGAGGAAAAGGAGCAAGAGAAGCTGCAAGCTGCAAAAAAAAAAAAAAAAAAAAAAGAATAAAACTGCACAAGCAGCTTACAGTGGAGGAGAAGGAACAAGAGAAGCTGCAAGCTGCAAAAAAAAAAAAAAAGAATAAAACTGCACAAGCATCTTAGAGTGGAGGAGAAGGAGCAGGAGAAGCTGCAAGCTGCAAAACAAAAAAAAAAAATAAATAAAACTGCAAAAGCAGCTTAGAGTGGAGGAGAAGGAGCAAGAGAAGCTGCAAGCTGCAAAAAAAAAAAAAAAAAAAAAAAAAGAATAAAACTGCACAAGCAGCTTAGAGTGGAGGAGAAGGAGCAAGAGAAGCTGCTTTGCGGCAAAAAAAAAAAAAAAAAAAAAAATAAAACTGCACAAGCAGCTTAGAGTGGAGGAGAAGGAGCAAGAGAAGCTGCAAGCTGCAAAAAAAAAAAAAATAAAACTGCACAAGCAGCTTAGAGTGGAGGAGAAGGAGCAAAAGAAGCTGCAAGCTGCAAAAAAAAAAAAAGAATAAAACTGCACAAGCTGCTTAGAGTGGAGGAAAAGGAGCAAGAGAAGCTGCAAGCTGCAAAAAAAAAAAAAAAAAAAAAAAAGAATAAAACAGCACAAAAAGCTTAAAGTGGAGGAGAAGGAGCAAGAGAAGCTGCAAGCTGCAAAAAAAAAAAAAAAAAAAAAGAATAAAACTGCACAAGCAGCTTAGAGTGGAGGAGAAGGAGCAAGAGAAGCTGCAAGCTGCAAAAAAAAAAAAGAATAAAACTGCACAAGCAGCTTAGAGTGGAGGAGAAGGAGCAAAAGAAGCTGCAAGCTGCAAAAAAAAAAAAGAATAAAACTGCACAAGCAGCTTAGAGTGGAGGAAAAGGAGCAAGAGAAGCTGC
>NC_090732.1:131493834-131536334 GCF_036898095.1 Palaemon carinicauda | reverse complement strand
AGAAGGAGCAGGAGAAGCTGCAAGCTGCAAAAAAAAAAAAAAGAAAAAAAAAGAATAAAACTGCACAAGCAGCTTAGAGTGGAGGAGAAGGAGCAAGAGAAGCTGCAAGCTGCAAAAAAAAAAAAAAAAAAAAAAAAAGAATAAAACTGCACAAGCAGCTTAGAGTGGAGGAGAAGGAGCAGGAGAAGCTGCAAGCTGCAATAAAACTCTTCCCTTCGTACGTGTAAAGAAATGTGAACAGTTTTATCTCTATCAGGAAGTTAAACAATGGAATACTCTGCCTGCGTATCTAAAGGCATTGCTAGCATTCGATCTTTTAAAAAAAATTATATACTAATCTGTTATTATCTGTGTAATAAGTTTTATTAGTAGACATTTCTTCATGACCTAACCATTAATGCACATTATAATGTTCTTAATTCTTATATTGTTTATTGCTTGTATACATTTGTAATTCTAGCATTTCTACCATATCAATGTTTAAATTCAAATTTTGCACTGTTTATTATTCCGCCCTTATTTATTATATGAATATACATTTCCATTTATTTTTGGGCTAAAAATCTCATTTATATGTATCTATGTGTATGTGTGTATGTATATGTACATGTGTGTATATGTATGTGTATGTATATGTATGTGTATATGTATGCATATGTATATACTTATGTATATGTATGTGTACATTTAGTTTATCTATATCAATATTTACTTTTTATAATTTTTTTAATTGATGATATCATTTTAATTGTATTATTGCCCGAAGAGCTCTGCTCCACATGGGCTTGGACTGAGTCTTTTTTGTAAATATTTTGTATGTAAATATGTTTTTGTCCAATAAACATTATTATTATTATTATTATTATTATTATTATTATTATTATTATCTTGACCAAATTGTAATGCAAGAGAACACCAAACTCAGTATACTTTATTTAAGTGCGACCGCTTATTATTATTATTATTATTATTATTATTATTATTATTATTATTATTATTATTATTATTACTTGCCAAGGTACAACTCTAGTTGGAAAAGCAAGATACTATAAGCCCAGTGGCCCCAACAGGGAAAATAGCCCAGTGAGGAAAGGAAACAAGGAAAAATAAAATACTTTAAGAACAGTTACATTTAAACATTTCTTATATAAACTATAAAAACTTTAACAAAACAAGAGGAAGAAAAATTAGATAAAATAGTGTGCCCGAGTGTACCCTCAAGCAAGAGAACTCTAACCCAAGACAGTGGATGGCCATGGTACAGAGGCTATGGCACTACCCAAGACTAGAGAACAATGGTTTGATTTTGGAGTGTCCTTCTCCAAGAAGAGCTGCTTACCATGGCTAAAGAGTCTCTTCTACCCTTACCAAGAGGAAAGTAGCCACTGGACTATTACAGTGCAGTAGTTAACCCATTGGGTGAAGAAGAATTGTTAGGTAATCTCAGTGTTGTCACGTGTATGAGGACAGAATAGGCCAAACTATTCGGTGTATGTGTAGGCAAAGGGAAAGTGAACCGTAACTAGAGAGAAGGATCCAATGTAATACTGTCTGGCCAGTCAAAAGACCCAATAACTCTCTAGCGGTAGTATCTCAACGGGTGGCTGGTACCCTGGCCACTCCAGTCTGCTTGATATTTTATATATATCTTCAGAGTATGACCTATCAGTTTTGATTACTAACGAAACCAAAGGCATAATCAGACATCCCAACTGGAGAACCCAACTTGCTTGTTATAACACCAAGGGAATCAGTGGATACCAGGTCCATGCAATTACCAGACTTGTGAGTAGCCTCACATTGATTTGCTCACAGCCTGATTCAGAAGGTAATTCGAGATTTCTTAAGCCAGGGAGATCATTAGGAGCACAAAAATTTAATTACTCCTATGGTGAGCATTGAAATCACCCAAAAGAATAAAAGGGCCCTTTCTATCATCTTTTATCTTTGCCATAGTGGTAAAAAGCTAATTGAAGATAGATTCATCCAAGGGTGGATTATTCTGATAGATGGAGCAAAAATAAAAACCTTTATGTCTGCAACAAACTCTTATGACATCCATATTCATAGCAGAACTTATGAGAGGCAGATTATTCAGTCCTAAAACATACCGCCATACCCCTTGCCCTAGAAGTGCCATCGGTTTCAAAATTATTGGTTTCTTAAAACCTGTAATGAGTAGCAAGATGAGTGTCGCATTTAAGAAACCAAAGTTTCTGAGCATAATGTAATATCATACTGTCTGAAGACAACTGTAAGGTATTTAATATTTCCATGTAAGGCAAGAATATTGCAATACACTAGACAACACTGGCGCTGACTAATTCACACTGGTTCAGGATTTTGCTCAATATCTCCAGATGGAATAAGATATAAAATAACAGTAAAAAGTCTCATCATAACAATCAAGATAACAAAATCTTGTACCTATTCATTATGTAACTTTCTAATAGCAGTCCTTCTTCTAAATTATTCTAACCTACAAATTCTTGTTGGGAACAAGGATACCAAAGTGATACATATTTTAATAATTCAGATTTTTCCGCCATACTTGAGTTTTATACTTTTTATCATATAGTCCAATTTCCCTTGCACTAACCACCGGGAGTGTTCTGGTGTATTCCAATAGAACCACCAGAAGGTTGGTATCTGAAAGAATACATCTAGATGTTCGACCGTTCCTTCATCTGACAAAGAAATTTTACAGCATTGTCATGGAACCTAGCACACTACAGGTCTAGCTTATTCCCTATGCAAATCAAGCCCTTTAGAGAGAGAGAGAGAGAGAGAGAGAGAGAGAGAGAGAGAGAGAGAGAGAGAGAGAGAGAGAGAGAGAGAGAGAAATGTTTTAAACATCATTAAATGCTATGATAATTTGTGTTATTCCCAGTCCTCAATATTTCAATGAAATCGCCCCGGAAGTAGTAAAAAATTAATTTAGGATCCGAAATTTGAAAGATATTAATTAAATCGCTAATAATATTTGAAGTAATTAATAAATCTGATACGTACGTACACACACGCACAATATATATATATATATATATATATATATATATATATATATATATATATATATATATATATATATATATATATATATACATATATATATATATATATATATAATATATATATGTATATATATAAATATATATATACATATATATATATATACATGTATATATATATTTGTATATATGTATATATATATATATATATATATATATATATATATATATATATATATATATATATATATATATGTATAATATATATATGTATACATTATATATATATATTTATATATATTTATATATATAAATATATATATATATATATATATATATATATATATATATATATATATATATATATATATATATATATATATATATGGATAAATATCAACACAACATCGTGTTCAAATAGAAATAAATTTCTACCTCATAGTTGGGATTGAACGCTAGCCCCTTCGACCTGGCCTTTCATTAGAAGGGGCTAGCGTTCGATCCCAAGTATGAGGTAGAAATTATATATATATATATATATATATATATATATATATATATATATATATATATATATATATATATATATATATATACATACATACGGTACAGACATATACCAAGGCACTTCCCCCAATTTTTGGGGGTAGCCGACATTAACAATAGAAAAAAAAAAGAGGGACCTCTACTTTCTATGTTCCTCCCAGCCTGACAAGGGACTCAACCGAGTTCAGCTGGTACTGTTAGGGTGCCACGGCCCACCCTCCCCCGTTATCCACCACAGATGAAGCTTCATTATGCTGAATCCCCTTCTATTATTACAAGCTACAACCCTAGTTGGAAAAGCAGAATGCTATAAACCTAAGGGCTCCAACAGGGAATAATAGTCCAGTGAGGAAAGGAAACAAGAAAACTGAATACAACAGAAGCAATGAACAAAAAAAATAAAATATATCAAGAACAGCAATATTAAATTGGATATTTCATATATATATAAACTATAAAATATAAAAATAAATAAGAGAAAGAGAAACAAGTTAAAATAGTATACCCGAGTGTACCCTCAACCAAGAGAACTCTAACCAAAGACAGTGGAAGAGCATGGTACAGAGGCTATGGCACTACCCTAGACTAGGAAACATTGGTTTGATTTCGGAGTATCCTTCTCCTTGAAAAGCTGCTTACCATTGCTAAACAGTCTCTTCTAAACTTAAAAAGAGGAAAGTAGCCAATGAACATTTATGTGTAGTAGTTAACCCCTTAAGCGAAGAATTGTTTGGTAATGTCAGTGTTGTCAGATGTACGAGATCGAGGACAGAAAAGAATTGTAAAGAATAGGCCAGACTATTCAATGTATGTATATGTAAAGGCAAAAGTAAGTAGTAACTAGAGACAGGGATCCAATGTTGGTTATGTCTGGCTAGTCAAAGGACCCAATAACTCTCTAGCAGTAACGCCTCAACGGGAGGCTGGTGCCTAATATATATACTGTATATATATATATATATATATATATATATATATATATATATATATATATATATATATATATATATATATATATATATATATATATATAGTTATAGTTATATGTATAACAACAACAACAAATGCTGTCATTTCTAGTCCACAGCAGGACAGAGGCCTTGGACTTGTCAATTCATGTCAGGGGTTTGGTTAATTTTCATCAACCCGCTGCCACCTGGCCAGTGCGGATCAGTGACAGTTGGGGATTTTTGTCTGATCGCACACACCAAACCAACCTATGGGTATCCCCAAGGTCCAGATATATATAGACCTTGGGTGTCCCTGACTATAGTACTGCTTTGCTGATCGTGACGATACGTAAACCTTTTCACGATATTAAGGTGTCCCAGCTCAGATTGGGAATATATATATATATATATATATATATATATATATATATATATATATATATATATATATATATATATATATATATATATATATATATATTTATATATATAATATATATCATATATATGCGTGTATGTATGTATATATGTATATATATATATATATATATATATATATATATATATATATATATATATATATATACATACATATAGTATATATATACAGTATATATATAATAAATATATATATAAATATATATATATATATATATATATATATATATATATACATATAGTATATATATACAGTATATATATATATATATATATATATATATATATATATATATATATATATATATATATATATATAGAGAGAGAGAGAGAGAGAGAGAGAGAGAGAGAGAGAGAGAGAGAGAGAGAGAGAGAGAGAGAGAGAGAGAGAGAGAGAGAGAAATTATGAACCTGACACGGGATGATTGTAAAATATGTATTATATCCACAAAAGGAATAGATTAAGACTTGACTGGAGTCAGTACTCACACCCTATTAGTGACATCGACGGGCGCACTACAAGAATATATATACAAAGGGCTCTCAGTTCCTTGATGATTCCAGATAAGCCAGATTTTAGATAAAAGAATAATACCGGATTAACTGAAAACAGAACAGGTCTAAATTTTTACCATTGGTACAGGCAATTAAAAAGGATTCAACAATATATCTTTGGGTATAATCTTCAACATGAATTATTTCACTCGACTCTGATCAACCGATCCTATGACTAGATCCTAGCCAGTGGAAGGGCGATTCATTATTTCGAGATCCCTTAGAGATGGCCACCTTATGCTGTTGTATCCTGACAGAAATGTCCTTGCATGTTTGGCCAACATAGAACAAGATACAATTTGAACAGGGAATACTACAGTATATACTATATTATCATCATGTTATTCCGAGAAACAAAATCTTCGAACCATATTTACTTGGCATCTTTTCCTTTATAATAATAATAATAATAATAATAATAATAATAATAATAATAATAATAATAATAATAATAATAATAATAATAATGATAACAATAATAATACCGATAATAATAATAATAATAATAATAATAATAATAATAATAATAATAATGATAATGATAATAATAATAATACTAATAATGATATTAATAATAATAATAATAATAATAATGATAATAATAATGATGCTAATAATAATAATGATAATAATAATGATAATGATGATAATAATAATAATGATAATAATAATGATAATATTGATAATAATAATAATAATAATAATAATAATAATAATAATAATAATAATAATGCAGAAATAACCAGCGTAAAAAACAACAAAAAATAGTGTAGACAGTCTCAAACAAGCCAAACCTAATTTACACTAATTTTAATAATAATAATAATAATAATAATAATAATAATAATAATAATAATAATAATAATAATAATAATGTTTATTGGACAAAAACATATTTACATACAAAATATTTACAAAAAAAGATTCAGTCCAAGCCCATGTGGAGCAGAGCTCTTCGGGCAATAATACAAATAAAATAATATCTTCAATTAAAAAAATTTATAAAAAGTAAATATTGATATAGATAAACTAAATGTACACATATATATACATAAGTATATACATATGCATACATATACAAATACATATACACACACATGTACATACACATACACATATACACATAGACACATATAAATGAGATTTTTAGCCTAAAAATAAATGGAAATGTATATTCGTATAATAAAGTATAATAAAGAAGGGCAGAATAATAAATAGTGCAAATTTTGAATTTAAACATTGATATGGTAGAAATGCTAGAATTACAAATGTATACACGCAATAAACAATATAAGAATTAAGAACATTATTGCATTAATGGTTAGGTCATGAAGAAATGTCTACTAATAAAACTTAGTACACAGATAATAACATATTAGTATATGATTTTTTAAAAGATCGAATGCTAAGCAATGCCTTAAGATAAGCAGGCAGAGTATTCCATTGTTTAACTCCCTGATAGAGATAAAACTGTTCACATTTCTTTACACGCACGAAGGGAAGAGTTAAGTTAGAGTCTCTTGTTCCATATTGGTGTGCTGATTGTACCTGAATTATTTTTTGTCTAATGGATGGATATTTATGCAGCGAAAGTGTTTGAAACATCAAATTCATTAAGGAGAGTTTGTAGGTGTCCTCCAACTTCAGAATCGAGAGAGACCGGAATAGAGGTGATGTATGAGCTAAATAATCACTCGAAGTTATTATTCTCACCAGTTTTTTTTTGCATAATGATTAGCGGTTGCAGGACGTTTCTACTGCAACTCTCCCACGCTGTAATGCAGTAATTTAGATGAGGAGATATTAAAGAGTGGTAGAGTTGTTTTAATATATATAGCGGGAAATAATCCTTCAGCCTATATATGATACCTGTAACTTTGGAAATTTTATTGACTATCATATCCCCATGCTTACTGAAGGTTAATTTATTGTCAAACATTACTCCTAAAAATTTTCCACTGGACTTCTGGTCAAGAGTGTGATTTCCTATTGCAACTCTTATGTTACCGGGAACTTTGCGCAAAGAAAATATTATGAAATATGTTTTTCTCTCATTTAGGGTCAATTTATTCGATAGTAACCAATTTTTAACATTATTTAAGTTAGCAGTTAAAGAATTACAAAGAGAATAAATATTTTTATGACAAAGATGGAGCGTGGTGTCATCGGCAAAAAGTATGGAGTTTAATCTGCCAACTGAATGAGGCAAATCATTAATATAGATGAGGAAAAATAACGGTCCTAAGACTGATCCCTAAGGGACACCTATTTTGACATCCATAATCTCTGAAAGATGACCATCAAGGGTGACAAATTGTTTTCGATTTGTTAGGTAGGATTGGAGTAAGAGTAGTGCATTGCCTCGTATACCATAATGTTCCAGCTTTTGAAGTAGTATATCATGAGACACAGTATCAAAGGCTTTGCTCAAATCCAAAAAATCCGCACCAAGGTATTCATTTTTATTCATTGCATTATAGATATTTTCAAGGAGGTCATGAACGGCATCAAAGGTACTTACGCCTCGTAAGAAACCATACTGACACGTAGAGAAGATGTTACAATTATTGAAGAAAGAGTAAAGTCGACTATATAATAGTTTTTCAACTATTTTATTCAACAAAGGAAGGCAGCTAATTGGTCTATAGTTATTAACATCTGATTTGTCACCAGATTTGTGTAACACAGTCACACACGCAATTTTCAAAATGTCAGGATAAATACCAGCATCTAAACAACGGTTGAATAGCATAGATATAGGAAAGGCAAGTAGGTTAGCATTGTTTTTATATAATCTTGTTGGAGGAGAATGAATATTTGCTTTTTTGTTTTTCAGTTTTTTTATAATGTTCATCACTTCAAATGGAGATGAAGGGGTAAAAAAAATAGACTGCCGATTTGAGGGAGGCAAATAGGTACGGAAATCCAAGTTAATATTTTGAGGTAAAGCATCCCTTAGAGTAACGCCTATTGTAGAGAAATGAAGATTAAAAGCATTTGCAATTTGTTTAGTGTCAGTAATGGTTTCCCCGTTTCGAATCAGTTTTCTGAGTGAGCTACTCTTTTTTTTTCTGCCTGGCCTTAGTGACGAGTTGATTAAGTCCCAAGATTTTTTGGCATCTCTACGGAGTTAGTCAAAAGCACTCTCAAAATAGTTTTTCTTTGCCTTGCGTATTAATGTACATAACAGATTACAATAGTTGTTGTACTGTTGGCTACTATAATTACCCAATTTCATTCTTCGGTACAGATTATGTTTAATATTAATTGATTTAAGAAGTCCTTTGGAAATCCACCTATTCATCAATCTTTTAACGGTAGCAAATTTTGTTTTTAGGGGTAAACACTCATTGAAGAAACTGTCAATCTTGTCACTGAAAGAGGACACACCTATGTGAGGATTTAAGGAGGCGTGACCATATTCTGCTGACCAGTCTCTACCCCGGAGTAGTTCTCTAAATTTTCTATCATTAATTTGGCTCATGTCTCTAAATTAAATTCTTATTTTGTCATTCATGCTGCTTAGTGCAGGCAATAAAAGGCTACCGAAAATTGGGAAATGATCAGTGATATCAGCTAAAAATATCCCAGAGTTACTAACGAGGTTATTATTGGCCCAAATGTGATCGATACAGGAAAGAGAGTCATTTGACCCGATCCTGGTAGGCCTAGTTATTGATGGTCGGTATTCGAAAGACCGCATTGTGTTGATCAGTCTCCGTGTGGTCTCGCTTTCCCCTTCCCTCATTAGGCAGATGTTAAAATCCCCTGTGACAACAGTATTCCCAGAAGAGATACCTGGACTTCTTAGTGCCGCCTCTAGCGAGTTAAAAAACATATTTTCGTCACCTCCTGGACGCCTGTATACACCTAAGATAATAGCAGAATGAGAGGAATTGGGAACAGAAACTGTAGCCCCGGCACTTTCAAAATTATCCGTAGATATGCTTAACTCATCGAGAGGTTTAAACAAAAGTGAATCTTTAACAAAAATGCTCACACCACCGCCCCTCCGGCCCTCACGATAATTATGAAAAGCATTATACCCTGGAAGTGAATTCATGCAATGTGTTTCTTGCTTAGCCCAAGATTCAGTTAGCACTATAATGTCAAATTCATGATTGCAATTTTTCAAATAACCAATAAATTCGTCGTGATTTTTCTTAAAACTTCTAATGTTAAGGCTTATTAGCGAAAGGCATTGCCGCATATGATCAGGGAGAGAATCATTAAAAGTATCAATGGTATAATATTTACAGGAAAATAGATCGGCTGCAGTCACAAAATCTACAAAGTTCTCATCAGGATCAGCATGATTGACAGGATTAGCATTCATAAAATTAACAAAATTTATAAATGGGAAATATTAAATAATATGAACAGATAATTAGAAGGGAATTGAAATTAAACTTTAGGCTTATAATAATGAAATATTTACGACTGTATAAAATGAGAATCGTTATAATAAATAATAATAATAATAATGTTTATTGGACAAAAAAATATTTACATTCAAAGATTTACAAAAAGAAAAAAAGACTCAGTCCAAGCCCATGTGGAGCAGAGCTCTTCGGGCAATAATACAACAAAATAATATCATCAATTAAGTAAAAATAAAAAATAAAGTAAATATGGATATAGATATACAAAATGTACGCATACATATACATAATCATATGTATACAAATAGATACATATAAATGAGAATCTTAGCCTAAAAACAAATGGAAATGCATATTTATATGATAAGGAAAGATGGTATATGAAAGCTAATGGTATATACATTGAAAAAATTGTAGATATTAAGCAAAAAACTCAGTAAAAGAACTAGTTTTACAAATAAAAAAATATTCTAAACAATGAAACATACTTGCGTTGTGGTTAGGTAGGCAAGTATAAATATTTATTAATAAAGCTTAATACCCAGATAACAGGAGATTTGTATATGATTTCTTAAAAGACCGAACGCTAAGCAGTGCCTTTAGATAAGCGGGCAGAGTATTCCAAAGTTTAATACCTTGGTATAGATACGATTGCTCGCATCTATTAATACGTATGAAAGGGAGAGTTAAGTTTGAATTTCTTGTTCCATATGGATGAACTAATAATAATAATAATAATAATAATAATAATAATAATAATAATAATGTTTATTGGACAAAAAATATTTACATTCAAAGATTTACAAAAAGAAAAAAAGACTCAGTCCAAGCCCATGTGGAGCAGAGCTCTTCGGGCAATAATACAACAAAATAATATCATCAATTAAGTAAAAATAAAAAATAAAGTAAATATGGATATAGATATACAAAATGTACGCATACATATACATAATCATATGTATACAAATAGATACATATAAATGAGAATCTTAGCCTAAAAACAAATGGAAATGCATATTTATATGATAAGGAAAGATGGTATATGAAAGCTAATGGTATATACATTGAAAAAATTGTAGATATTAAGCAAAAAACTCAGTAAAAGAACTAGTTTTACAAATAAAAAAATATTCTAAACAATGAAACATACTTGCTTTGTGGTTAGGTAGGCAAGTATAAATATTTATTAATAAAGCTTAATACCCAGATAACAGGAGATTTGTATATGATTTCTTAAAAGACCGAACGCTAAGCAGTGCCTTTAGATAAGCGGGCAGAGTATTCCAAAGTTTAATACCTTGGTATAGATACGATTGCTCGCATCTATTAATACGTATGAAAGGGAGAGTTAAGTTTGAATTTCTTGTTCCATATGGATGAACTGATTGTTCCTGAATTATTTTTCGTCTTAAATCTGGAAATTTGTTCAAAATAAGTGTTTGGAACATCATATTCATTAAGGAGAGCTTATAATTGTCTTCCAGCTTCAATATCGAGAGAGACCGGAAAAGTGGCGATGTATGAGCTAAGTAATCACTGGAGCTTATGATTCTTACCAGTCTTTTTTGAATTACAATTAATGGTTGCAAGACATTTCTACTACTACTCCCCCACGCCGTATTGCAGTAATTTAGGTGAGGAGATACTAACGAGTGATACAATTGTTTTATAATATATAAGGGGAAATACTCTTTTAATCTATATATGATACCCATTACTTTGGCAATTTTATTAACTGTCATATTTACATGCTCACAGAAAGTTAGTTTATTATCAAGAATTATCCCTAAAAATTTACCACTGGACTTCTGATCCAGTGTGTGATTTCCTATAGAAACCCTTATGTTATCAGGAACTCTTCGTAGAGAAAAGATTATGAAGTATGTCTTTCTTTCATTTAAGGTTAACTTATTTGCTAGTAGCCAGTTTTTTACATGAGTTAAATCATTGGTTAGTGTATCACAGAGGGAGTAGATATTTTTATGTCTAAAGTGAAGCGTAGTGTCATCGGCAAAGAGTATGGAGCTTAACCTACCTACTGATCGAGGTAGATCATTGATATAGGCGAGGAAAAATAACGGTCCTAGGACTGATCCCTGGGGAACACCTATTTTGACATCCATAACCTCTGAGAGATGGCCATCGAGGGTCACAAATTGTTTACGACTCGTTAAGTAGGATTTTAGTAAGAGTAACGCATTTCCACGTATTCCATAATGTTCGAGCTTTTTAAGCAGCACATCATGAGACACTGTGTCAAAGGCTTTACTCAAATCTAAAAAGACCGCACCAAGGTATTCATTTTTATTCATCGCATTGTAGATATTTTCAAGAAGGTCATTTACAGCATCACTTGTACTAACGCCACGCAGAAAGCCATACTGACAGGAAGAAAAGATATTACATCTAGTAAAGAAAGAGTAGAGTCGATTGTACAATAATTTTTCAAAAATTTTATTCAATAAGGGAAGGCAACTTATTGGTCTATAGTTATTGACATCCGATTTATCACCAGACTTATGTAGCACAGTAACGCATGCTATTTTAAAAATGTCAGGATAAATGCCAGAGGCAATACAACGGTTGAACAATAAGGATATAGGAAAGGCAAGTAAACTAGCATTATTCTTATATAGTTTAGTAGGGGGAGAATGAATATTTGCTTTTTTGTTCTTTAGTTTTTTTATAATGTTGATTACTTCAAGTGGAGAAGATGGGGTCAAATAAATAGAGTGCTGATTTGAAGGAGGCAAATAGGAATGAAAATCTAACTGATTATTTTGAGGCAGGGCATCTCGGAGAGTAATGTCAATTGTAGAGAAATGAAGATTAAAAGCATTTGCAATCTGTTGGCTGTCAGTAATAGTTTCGCCGTTACGACCAATGAGTTTTCTTAGCGAAGTGCGCTTTTTCTTTCCAGGCCTAAGGGACGAATTTATGAGATCCCAGGATTTTTTAGCATCATTTCGGAGTTGATCAAAAGTACTATCAAAATATTTTTTCTTTGCCACGCGAATTAATGTAAGCAACATATTACAATAGTTTCTATAGCGTTGGGCACTATAAGCACCCAATTTCATTCTTCGATATAAATTATGTTTAATGTTAATTGATTTCAGTAGCCCTTTGGAGAGCCACTTATTCACCAATCTTTTAACACTTACATATTTTGTTTTTAAAGGAAAGCATTCATTGAAAAAGCTGTCTATTTCATCCGTAAAAGAGGCCGCCCCCAGGTGAGGATCTAATGAGGCTTGACCAGACAGAGAAAAAAAAATAAGTAAAAACTACTATTGTGAAAGGATACAAATAATAAATTTATAATAATGGTGATGAATGTAATAAAAATAATTTAAGGCAATCTAAATAATTAAAAGAATATTTAATTAAATAATACAAAGAAAAACAATTTAAAATTCGAATCAAAAGAATCAAATAAATGGAAAAACTAATGAGTTAACTAATAAGCAGCTGCAAAATAATGTACAGAACTCATTTTGAAATTCACTTAGGGGCACTAAGGCCAGTACTATTATAAAACAGATCTAGGTCCTTGCGGGTTCGGATGGCGAAGGTGTTACCCGATCGAGATGTTTTAACTCTGATGACACCATCACGCGTATGCAAGAAGAGACCGTTCAGTTGTTGTCTTTTCACTTGCCGAAGTTCGTAGTAAAGGCTATCGCGTTTCCGAGTCAGAGATTCGTTTATGAAAAGTCCTTTTGCAGTATCATTTTTATGTTGCAAACAGGAATGTCTCATGTCTGACTTTACAGCCCGAGACATCACTTTCAGCAAAATGTTGTTGTTAAGTGGTGACCCATCGATTCCTCTCTTGCCAATCCTTCTTCCTTCAAGAATGTAGTGGTCGGGAAATTTCTTCTGTAAGCACTTCTCTAGGAGATCCCGGCCTAATCTCCTTGTATCTTCATTCGGCTGGGGAGCAGGCAAAGCAGGACCAGACAGCACCAGATCATTGCAGATCATTTGGGCCTCGGTCTCGTCTATCTTCTCCTCGAGAACTTCCATCTCCTTTGTTAAGTTAGGTCTGGACTCCAATGACGCAACTCTATTCGTGAGATCGGCAATAATTTTGTCTTTGTCACTTAAAATTCTCTCAACTTCTTCCGGGTGGTGACGAAGTTTATCCTCAAACGCAGCAGTCACCCTTTCCTCGATGGTAGCAATTGTGTTCTTCAAATCACTAACCTGGTATATGAGGTCTGAAATTTGAACTGAAAGGGAGGATTTAAGATCTTGAATTTCAGCACTCAGATCGGGAAGCGAGTTTAGCACACAAGATGCTTGGAGAACTCCATTTTCGTCTTTTGAAATTTTCGTCTTCAGCGGATAATCATGTTGTAACTGTAATAACTGAACTATTAAGCCGATTCTAATGTAAATTAGTAAATTATGAAAAATATATAGGCATGATTTTAGTTGTTTTATAATTTATTTTATTATTTTTTGCATTATCATAAATATGTTTATAACACACACACACACACACATATATATATATTTATATATATATATTTATATATATATATATATATATATATATATATATATATATATATATATATATATATATATACATACAGTATATATGTTGTTTGCAAATACTATTTATTAATAATAGAAATCAGTCTAACATAATTCCATTTTCATCTAAATTGGTGTTTCAAGTCACCTTATTTCACGTATCTCAAATAAAATAAAAACTATTAAGCGTGTGTATACACACACACACACACACACACACACACACACACACATATATATATATATATATATATATATATATATATATATATATATATATATATATATATATATATATATATTACTTTGCGATCTAGGGAAAATTTCATCATCCTCTGAGGCGAGTTGTTACAGCCCCGGCCAGTCCATAGCCCTATTGTGTATGCCAGCTGCCCACGGATAACACTTACTCTATGAGAGATGCCCTACTGATTTCCACCCAATACCCTTGCTCCTCTAAGTCAACGGCAGTAGGTCCTCCCGCCCCCACCTACACACTGGTCTTATAGAGGGTGGAATTTCCAGCCTCATTTCAGAGAAGGTCGCCTATCTTACTTCCATTGTTCTAATCTCTCTCTCTCTCTCTCTCTCTCTCTCTCTCTCTCTCTCTCTCTCTCTCTCTCTCTCTCTCTCCATGGCTTGAAGCTTGTTTACGATGTCTCTTGGTGTTTATGAAAGCTAGATACCCCGGGGCCAGGCCGCCCGAGAGCTTCTTACCCTCAACCATGACCTCAGCTGCCCTAGGTGGATGAAAGGTCACGCTTGCGCTTCCCACCTACACTCTCGCCTCTGCGAATGAATCAAGAACCATTATTTTGACTGTTTCAATATGTTTCTTATATTTTAGGCTGCTGTTACGTTCATATTTACCAGATATGTTGTAAATAGATATTACAAAATTTCCGACTGCAACCCAATAAGCGATGGAATGGGATACAACATATCATAACCTTTAATCCCACAAGCCAATATTGATTATGAAAATTCGTATAAAATCAACTTAGGACTAGGTTTTCATTGGATTTGATCTTCAATCTGTGACTCCAGCATAAATAAAAATAATGATACATATTGCAAAATAAATAATTAATCATATTGTTATTGGATATTCTTCGAAGTAGACTTCAGTTAAGTAGAGAAATGGAAAAGAAACACATCGAACAATTTCTTTTGACGGTGTGAGCCCATTGTTTGCAGGTGCCCTGACACTCTTATGTCCATAGGCACAAATGTAATTTTTACAAGTATTACAATAGCATATACTGTATATATATATATATATATATATATATATATATATATATATATATATATATATATATGTATATATATATATACACGTATATAAATACACACACATATATATATGCATATATATATATTATATATGTATATATATATGTTATTATATATATATATATATATATATATATATATATATATATATATTCACAGTTTACATGTATATATATTTACACAGTACATATATATATATATATATATATATATATATATATATATATATATATATATATATATATATATATAAATTATATATATATATATATATATATATATATATATATACAGAGAGAGAGAGAGAGAGAGAGAGAGAGAGAGAGAGAGAGAGAGAGAGAGAGAGAGAGAGAGAGTCAAAAAGTCAAAGTAAAAAACTTTTATTCCATTATAAAATGGTTATTCTGTTACATAACAATATAAATTATTTACATAAAATTCACAATAATTGGATTGTAAAAATCTAGGATATATATACATTCAAGGAAAATTTTAAAAATATTGCTTAAGTTTCTTTTTGAATAAATCAGAACTAACATTTATAAATTTTCTTATTTCCAGAGGTAGTTTATTCCAGCAAGCTGGGCCCCTTATTGCCATTGAGCGTGAACCCAAATCCGTTCGATAGCTGTCTACATATAGATTTTCATTCTGTCTTGTTAATGCATTCCTACAATTACCAACTGTAGGAAATGTGTATAGCCAGTTGGGATAATCTTTTCTCAAACTTTTAATAACAAAAACAAACATCGTACATACACTTTTCTTTTAATTTTATCCACTTTAATTGATGGAGGCTTGGGGTGATGTGATCGTGTTTTTCACCCCAATAACGGCTACTCTACCTGCAAAGTTTTGGATTTTTTGAGCTTTTTCCATGTGCATATCATTAGTTAACCTCCATATCTTAATACAGTAGTTTATTACACCCAAGACCAGACTTTCCACAATCAAAGCTCGAGTAGTATCATCAAAGTAATCTTTTACTCTACTTAGATACATTAGAATACCACTCACTTTTCTACTCGCTCGTCAATGTGAGTAGGCTACTGAATGTCATGTACCTGTCCATGTGTATACCTAGATTTTTCACATGTTGACTTATCTTTACTTCATCACCATCGCATTTTATTACAATGTCATCTGGAATTTTGCTAATATTCTGTGAGCTACCCACAAACATGCACTGTGTTTTGGTCGCATTTACTAATAGCCCTTTTCTTAAAAATATTTCTTAATTTTGAGCAATATCAGTTCAGCCCTTTTAATCAAGGCATCTAGATTTTCTATTTGATCAGCCAAAAGAACTTGGGTGTCATCAGCAAATTGAATTAGCAGGCAGTTTTCTATGTATTTAATCATATCATTAACGTAGACTAAAAACAGAATTGGACCTAGGACAGATCCCTGTGGGACCCCAAATTCAACCTTTTCAATGCAAGAATTTACGTCTCTAATCTAACTACCTCACTTCTATCCTTCAAGTAATCCTGAAACCAGAAAGTATTAATGTAATGTTCCTTAAGAGATTTACACAATTCATCACGGTTGACACTACCAAATGCCTTAGATAGGTCGCATAAAATTAATATGGAAACTTTTTTTTCTATCAATATTCTTTATAAATTTCATCTGTTAATTTCATCAAAGCTGTTTTTATTGATAAACCTTTACGGAATCCATGCTGAGTGTTAGAAATCAAATTATTTTTTTCTAGATGTTCCATTAACTGATTACATTCAATCTTCTCTATTACTTTCGATATTACTGGAAGGATAGAAACAGGTCTATAATTACCAGGGTCGTCCTTGTCTCCTTTCTTGTGAAGAGGGTCTACGAGGGGTTGTTTCCAAATAGAAGGATATTTCCCAGTTACAATCGATGTATTTATGATAACCGTGATATAATATGCAATAACTGTAAGGGAATCTTTTAGAAAAGTAGTAGGAATACCATCCGTCCCGTAAGCATTACTATTATTCAAACTCTTAACTGTTAATATTATTGTTTCTACTGTAACTGGTTGCGGTCTAAACAATCTTATATTATTGCCAAAATTATTTTGAGTGGTTCTAATATCTTAATTTTCGTACTTTTGTAGAATTTCCTGCGTTTTACCATAAGTTATTTTTCCTACATTAGCAAAGTATTGGTTAAATTGATCTGCGGTTGTCGTATTCAATCTTTTTATTTGTTTTAATAGATACAATATTATTCATAATTTTCCATGTTTATTTGCGAGATTTACTTTTCTTGATCTTGTCTTTGTTATAATAAGCTTTGGCAGTACGCATCTTAGAATTGATGAGTTTTTTTCATTTCCTTATACGCATTGTTCAGATTTTCATCATGTCTATTTTGTTTAAGCCTTTTTTGCATTTTGTCCCTTTCAATCATACTGTTTTTGAGATCATTGTCTATCCAAGGTGCACTGGGTCTCCTTATTTCCTTCGTGGTTATTGGGGTACATTTATCTAAGGCACTATTGTATACTTCATTGAAAATTCCTGTTTGAATATGTGTCATCAGTATTGCATGATTGTATCTAAAATTAGTTTTTGGTCTAGCAATGTATTGCACAAAAAATCTGCAGAATAATATTTTAAACACCTAGAGGTTACCGTGACTGGTTTACGCTTTGCCTGCTTAATATCTATGATAAATGAAATATGTTCATGGTCAGCTACGGATTTACCTTGATGTTAATAACACTTTCCTGCTTATTAGTTATTAAAACGTCTAGTAGTGTGGATGAGATGGGGCTAACTCTAGTAGGTTTATTAAAAAATTGATTTAATTTGGTGACTCTTAAAACATTATGTATCTTTGCTGAACCTAACATCAATTCATCATTTAGATCACCTATTACATAAATTGATTTATTCTTTAGAGAAACCATTCTCATACATTCCAAAATATAGTTAAAAGTATCATTTGAAGCATGCGGATGTCTATACAAGCAACCAATGATAACAGAAGGTAGCTTACGAGATTGTACAGATAGCCAAACCTCTTCTACCCCCTCTACTCTTTGAACATTAAGATTACAAATATTAACAGAAAGATTATTTTTTACATAAATACAACAACCTCCACCTCTTCCTTTGTCACATCTATATATTGTATAATTAGGAAATTCAACGAGTGAATCGACAACATTCGGGGTTAACCAAGTCTCAGTTAAACATAATATATCAATATTTCGGTTTAAGAGCATTAATTCAATTTCACATATCTTACTAAGGAGAGACTGTACATTCAAATATTCTACACACAAAAGATCGTTTTTTGGAGTCACATGATTATCTATCCCAGTACCAATGTCCGGGACGAGCACTTCTTGTGTGATAACTGCCTCTTGATGGAAGAGGCGGGAAGTCATATTCCCACGTAGACCCTCGTGACCAGTAGTTGTCATAGGAGAGGTCATTGTAGTCATAAGTCTGAGCTGAGTGACCTCTATTTGTCGACTGCCTATGGGGTGGTCTCCTATTGTATTCCTCACTTTGGTATTGCGGGTGATCCTTGGGGTTGGGGGTAGGGCCTATTATCATGGGAGTGGTAGGAGTGGATATTCCATCTAAACCCCGTCCAAAATGGCAGCTTAGGGCTACCCAAACTTCTTTGCGTCGACCGCTTCTTGGCGGCTTCCAATAATCCAATTGTCTTCTTCTAATGTGGGGCAGGAACGGTCGAGTAATTATACCGTCCACGGATGTCCTCCCATTACTGTATTCTGCCTTTTCTCTGGCACCTCTGCTACAAATAATTGGCCTCGGTGAGAATGTCCAAGGTGCCGTACTTTAACTTCTTGCTGTGAGAGCCCTCGGAAAATTAACTCATCGACCACATTCTTAATAGATGCATTGCTACTGACACCTCCAATGTATATTTCTACTGACCTTTGGGGTTGTACTACGATGGCGTCTTCAGAAATTTGCTCTTGACGTGCTTTTCTATTTTTCTTTTTGTTGACCGGTGGTAGGACACTGCGTTGGTCCGTAGGGACTGCTAAACTGCTTCCTCCTCCTCCCTTTCTTCCTCCTGGCCTTCGCTCTCATCTTCACTTTCTTCCTGGTGTAAATAAGTGTTGTGGATAGGGGGAAGTGTGGGGGAGGGCGGTGGGGGAGGGAGTGACTGGCTGTCCACCTGCATGTTTCCTTCGTGAGTAAGCCAGGGTTCCTTATCTAAGGATATTGGGGGAGAGTTTGGCGCTATTCATTAACACTATTTTCTAAATATTTTGTCATTGATTGTTCGAGCTTATAGACTCTTTCTTGAAGTAATGATACTGTTTGAAGTTGTTCTGCAATAATCAAATTATTATCATCAAAGTTATGTGCACTTTGCTCATTGAAAATTTTATCTAGTTCTTTATTTCTAACTGAATTAATTATGCACGTGCTAAGAGTTATAATATCACTCACAATTTTATGTTTCACTTGTCGTTTCACTGGTTTTTTATTTTTATAATCCGAAAATACACTACATATTTGTATTATCAGGAGATATCTCAAGGATATTAATAAATCCTGATAACATTTATCAAGCACTTCTTTGATATCATGTGTAGAATACTGGCATATCTTTTTCAAAGATTTAAGAAATACTTGTGGGTACACGTCTTGATTGATTTTTTCCAAGATACCTAGGTTTTCTATTTCCTAGATAGGCTGTGACAAAGCTTCCTCGTTGTCTTAGTCACCGGCAGGCATCTCTACACAATATTTCACAGAACAAGAAACACGAGAGAGAGAGAGAGAGAGAGAGAGAGAGAGAGAGAGAGAGAGAGAGAGAGAGAGAGAGAGAGAGAGAGAGAGAGTCGAAGTCAAAAACCTTTATTCCGTTATAAAATGGTTATTCTGTTACATAATATAAATTATTTACATAAAATTCACAATAATTGGATTGTAAAAATCTAGGATATATATACATTCATGTAAAATTTTAAAAATATTGCTTAAGTTTCTTTTTGAATAAATCAGAACTAACATTTGTACATTTTCTTTTTTCCAGAGGTAGTTTATTCCAGCAAGTTGGGCCCCTTATTGCCATTGAGCGTGAACCCAAATCCGTTCGATAGCTGTCTACATATAGATTTTCATTCTGTCTGGTTAATGCATTCCTACAATTACCAACTGTAAGAAATGTGTATAGCCAGTTGGGACATTCTTTTCTCAAACTTTTAAAAACAAAAACACAATCATCGTACATACACTTTTCTTTTAATTTCATCCACTTCAATTGCTGGAGGGTTGGGGTGATGTGATCGTGTTTTTCACCCCAATAACGGCTACTCTACCTGCAAAGTTTTGGATTTTTTGGGCTTTTTCCATGTGTATATCATTAGTTGACCCCCATATCTTAATACAGTAGTTTATTACACTCAAGACCAGACTTTCCACTATCAAAGCTCGAGTAGTATCATCAAAGTAATCTTTTACTCTACTTAGATACATTAGAATGCCACTAACTTTTCTACTCAGCTCGTCAATGTGAGTACTGAATGTCATGTACCTGTCCATGTGTAGACCTAGATTTTTCACATGTTGACTTATCTTTACTTCATCACCATCGCATTTTATTATAATATCATCTGGAATTTTGCTAATATACTGTGAGCTACCCACAAATATGCACTGTGTTTTAGTGGCATTTACTAATAGCCCTTTTCTTAGAAAATATTTCTTAATTTTGAGCAATATTAGTTCAGCCCTTTTAATCAAGGCATCTAGATTTTCTATTTGATCAGCCAAAAGAACTTGTGTGTCATCAGCAGAATATGGTCACGCCTCCTTAAATCCTCACGTAGGTGTGACCTCTTTCAGTGACAAAATTGACAGTTTCTTCAATGAGTGTTTTCCCCTGAAAACAAAATTTGTTAGTGTTAAAAGATTGATGAATAGGTGGCTTTCCAAAGGACTTCTTAAATCAATTAATATTAAACATAATCTGTACCGAAGAATGAAATTGGGTAATTATAGTAGCCAACAGTACAATAACTATTGTAATCTGTTATGTACATTAATACGCAAGGCAAAGAAAAACTATTTTGAGAGTACTTTTGACCAACTCCGTAGAGATGCCAAAAAATCTTGGGACTTAATCAACTCGTCACTAAGGCCGGGCAGAAAAAAGAGTAGCTCACTCAGAAAACTGATTCGAAACGGGGAAACCATTACTGACACTAAACAAATTGCAAATGCTTTTAATCTTCATTTCTCTACAATAGGCGTTACTCTAAGGGATGCTTTACCTCAAAATATTAACTTAGATTTCCGTACCTATTTGCCTCCCTCAAATCAGCAGTCTATTTTTTTTACCCCTTCATCTCCATTTGAAGTGATGAACATTATAAAAAAACTGAAAAACAAAAAAGCAAATATTCATTCTCCTCCTACAAGATTATATAAGAACAATGCTAACCTACTTGCCTTTCCTATATCTATGCTATTCAACCGTTGTTTAGATGCTGGTATTTATCCTGACATTTTGAAAATTGCATGTGTGACTGTGTTACACAAATCCGGTGATATATCAGATGTTAATAACTATAGACCAATTAGCTGCCTTCCTTTGTTGAATAAAATATTTGAAAAACTATTGTATAGTCGACTTTACTCTTTCTTCAATAGTTGTAACATTTTCTCTACGTGTCAGTATGGTTTCTTACGAGGCGTAAGTACTAGTGATGCCGTTCATGACCTCCTTGAAAATATCTATAATGCAATGAATAAAAATGAATACCTTGGTGCGGTTTTTTTGGATTTGAGCAAAGCCTTTGATACTGTGTCTCATGATATACTACTTCAAAAGCTGGAACATTATGGTATACGAGGCAATGCACTACTCTTACTCCAATCCTACCTGACAAATCGAAAACAATTTGTCACGCTCGATGGTCATCTTTCAGAGATTATGGATGTCAAAATAGGTGTTCCTCAGGGATCAGTCTTAGGACCGTTATTTTTCCTCATCTATATTAATGATTTGCCTCGTTCAGTTGGCAGATTAAACTCCATACTTTTTGCCGATGACACCACGCTCCATCTTTGTCATAAAAATATTTATTCTCTTTGTAATTCTTTAACTGCTAACTTAAATAATGTTAAAAATTGGTTACTATCGAATAAATTGACCCTAAATGAGAGAAAAACATATTTCATAATATTTTCTTTGCGCAAAGTTCCCGGTAACATAAGAGTTGCAATAGGAAATCACACTCTTGACCAGAAATCCAGTGGAAAATTTTTAGGAGTAATGTTTGACAATAAATTAACCTTCAGTAAGCATGTGGATATGATAGTCAATAAAATTTCCAAAGTTATAGGTATCATATATAGGCTGAAGGATTATTTCCCGCTATATATATTAAAACAACTCTACCACTCTTTAGTATCTCCTCATCTAAATTACTGCATTACAGCGTGGGGGAGTTGCAATAGAAACGTCCTGCAACCGCTAATCATTATGCAAAAAAAACTGGTGAGAATAATAACTTCGAGTGATTATTTAGCTCATACATCACCTCTATTCCGGTCTCTCTCGATTCTGAAGTTGGAGGATACCTACAAACTCTCCTTAATGAATTTGATGTTTCAAACCCTTTCGCTGCATAAATATCCATCCATTAGACAAAAAATAATTCAGGTACAATCAGCACACCAATATGGAACAAGAGACTCTAACTTAACTCTTCCCTTCGTACGTGTAAAGAAATGTGAACAGTTTTATCTCTATCAGGGAGTTAAACAATGGAATACTCTGCCTGCTTATCTTAAGGCATTGCTTAGCATTCGATCTTTTAAAAAATCATATACTAATATGTTATTATCTGTGTACTAAGTTTTATTAGTAGACATTTCTTCATGAACTAACCATTAATGCAATAATGTTCTTAATTCTTATATTCTTTATTGCTTGTATACATTTGTAAGTCTAGCATTTCTACCATATCAATGTTTAAATTCAAAATTTGTACTATTTATTATTCCGCCCTTCTTTATCATACTTTATTATACGAATATACTGTACATTTCCATTTATTTTTAGGCTAAAAATCTCATTTATATGTGTCTATGTGTACATGTGTATGTATATGTACATGTGTGTGTATATGTATTTGTATGTGTATGCATATGTATATTCTTATGTATATATATGAGTACATTTAGTTTATCGATATCAATATTTACTTTTTATAAATTTTTTTAATTGATGATATTATTTTATTGTATTATTGCCCGAAGAGCTCTGCTCCACATGGGCTTGGACCGAATCTTTTTTTGTAAATATTTTGTATGTATATATGTTTTTGTCCAATAAACATTATTATTATTATTATTATTATTATTATTATTATTATATTGAATTAGCAGGCAGTTTTCTATGTATTAAGCAAACTAATTGAAACAATATAAAAGTTTACTCAGCTTTGTTTCTTCATAAAATTTTGTATAAAATATCCCCACCAGACACTCAAAATTCACAAATCTAGGGATAAATCCCCATATCTGGCAACTCTGGCTGCAGACACCAAAGAAGCTATCGAGTTCATTCAAGAGCTCTTTGGTTAACTCAAGTATTTGCTATTTTTATCAAAATTCTGTTCACATCCTTCGATTGAACAAACTAAGACCTGATAATGATAGTCTCGATTAGGTGACAGTTAAGAATACTAGTAGAAGTTAAACTCTGACAGATGTAAACCGAGAGATTGTTTACGTCCTTGGAAGGAACACTGGTGCCACATCTACAAGTATCCCGTTTTGAATACCCTACTAACCTACTTTATAAAACATAAATCAATAAGGGATAGCATAAAATTCTTAACATGACTTTTTTTTCTGGAATTGAACGTTCGCATATTGTGATTATGATTCTATTTGAAACTAAAATGAGAAATCGCATTTGTAAACGTGATATTTGTATAAAAAAAACGCTGCCACTTATCTTGTGACCTTGACACGCGATATGCAGGTGGCTAAGCCTAATAAACCATGACGTTTGAAGACTATCCCTTAAGCTACCCTTTGGATAAGCTCCGCCGCAAGCTCTAGATGAGAATTTATTAATTTAAGCACCCAAAAGTATGACTTTTCCTTCAGGTTACAAAGAGCAAAAGTCGGCAGTGAAATTAATTCATTCCTACAGAAAGGACGCTCTAAAACAGTACATCATGGAAGTCTCCAAGCGGTCATCTGCCAGAGAGAGCCAGACGAATGGCTTATGTTTATAAGTACTCCGTCGCAGAGAAATACAATGGCGGTCCACTTCGTAATATGTCGGAAGCAGTTCTGCGTGCAACTGAGGCTACAAAGTTGAGCGAAGCTATAATTCATTGTTGTTGCAAAGAAGCAAGGGAGTCTGGGGAATATAATGCAACTTCGCCGTTCACCAACAATAAGAAACGGAAGAGGGTAAGACCTGTTACAAACACAGACAATTTTGATAAATGTACAGTCACTCATATAAACTGATGGATGTCCGGGTGTTTGAGAGAGATTTCCATTTCACCCCTTTCTGGACGACAGGTGTCTGGGAGTGCGAGACCAGTCGAATATTGAACTACCTAACTCTGCTGTAGTAATTGTTAACTTTTACGAGTATGTTATTGATCCGTTTTTTTTTTTTTTTTCCACGTAGATATGTATTACAGAGGTTCTATTCTTTCCTTCTCTTCTGCCCTGTTGTTTTTCTCTCGTCTTTCTACTTGTAGTCAGGGTGAATTAGATGGGATGGTGGATCAGTCCAGAAATAATTAGCAACAAGAAGTATTTCATGACAGTGGATGGAGAATTTGGTAGCATACCATAAAAAAAACCTCCCTCTGGATCTTAATTTTTTTTCCCAAAGACTCATTAATAAAAAAAATGCTAAGATGTATGATTTTTCCCTTTTTCAAAATTGGATTAAATGGGCACTGCTAGTCTTCTGTTATAAAGCTTGACTCTCTGAAAAAGGATTGTTCATTAAACTATTCCATTGGAAGCCTAATTTGATTTGCACAGGCTCACATTGTTAGCAGTTGTCTGTGTCATTTAGACCATTATGCCAAATGCTAGGATCATTGAGGGTCATTCCACACTACTTACACCCACCCTAGAAATAATTTTTGATATCCTGAAATTCAATTATCTAACGCCAAGATCGAAATCAATGGGACTTGAACCCGGTTGTGCCAAGCAGTACACAGAAATTAAATCCCATTGTTAGTAATATTGATAGTAATGGCGAAGGACTTTGCGGGCATGGTGAAATGATGTATTTTTGGGGATTAATTCAATAAACTAAACATGTCAGAGTCAAGCTCTTGGGAGGAATGTATTGTATAGGCTGAGGATTGGCCATAGTCGGCCAAAGCACAAAATCTTTTCGTTTTTTTTCTTCTTTTGAGCGATATTCATGCACAGTTTAAGAGTACTTCAAGTTTTGCTTATTATAATTTTTACTTCTTTGCTTGCTTTATCATTCAGTTGAATTTTTAGCTATTATTATTATTATTATTATTATTATTATTATTATTATTATTGCAGTTGTTGTCAATTACTTATCTTTTCAAAGTATTTGGTATCAATTTTCACCAACAGATTTCAGTTATGTTTAATTAATGATAATTTTTATTCATCCTCTTTTTTTTTTCAAATACTTTGATAATCATTATTTGATGCTTCTACTGATAGTGGAGAAGATATCAGAAAATTTTCCGGAGAATCTTCCATTTCCGGAACTAGACACCAGAATTAGCTCACAGACTCGTTGGGGATTGCTCTTTTTAATAAAAAAGGATGCTATTGAATTTACAGAAATATTGCATTTCGCAATAAGATGGCAAAGACTTGCCTTATCCGAATGCTCTTGATGTAAAATCATACATTTTTTTTTTTACTGCGTAGAATCCGAATTTAGAAATATGTACTTACCCATTGACTTCCTCATTGCAGTAGAGCAATGTCAACACTCAATCAGGACACGCTGGATGGCACCACTGTTGTAAACCTCAGTATGGGGCTCAGTATCAGCCGAATGATTATTTAGTGTGCCTAAATCATTATTTTAGCGTCCCATATGCTGTCTAATAAGCCCTGGATCATTAAGCAACCATATATTACCGGTTGTACCAGCGCAGGAGAGCCGAGCTAAGATTAACAGGTCTATAGCCCTTTGCATGTAGTGTCTTGGTTGCTGAACAGACTGCAAAGGACTTGAACGATACTGTATGAACGATCAAGCTAGATGTAAGTCATTTACATTTATTCTCAAACCTAGTCGTATCTCATACCTTATTCTAAATGATTGAGATCAAGGTGGTAAAAGGATAAATCCTCGGCTTCGATTCACGGAATAAAGATAATTACCATAGTATGATACCTTGAATGCCATTCACCAAGATGGCAAGTAACAGACCCAGGGGTGTAAATTCAAGATTGACTGAAGCAATTGTTGTCCTTGCCAGAAGAAGAGTGAAGAGCTCAAATCACCATGTGCATAACTACCACAAAAACATAATGGCTACACTATGTGACTAATATTTCCCTCTTCCATGCAATAAATGAGATGCTTTTTGTTCTGGGTCCATCACTGTCATCAAGGCAGGCGGGAGTGCAATGGGCATGACTGAAGACCTATCAGTGCTGAGATGGTGGATGGTAGCTGGTCCTGAAGTCAGCCACTTGGGTACACAGTATGAGGCAAGAAGTGGGATCAAGGGGGTTCTAAACACACCATCCAGCATGACAAAACAGAACGAGCACAGTGTTCCTTGAGAGAATATAAAAGCTCTCACAAGGCATGCAAGATGTGAGCAATCTTCTCCAGGCTGAGAGTTGAGACCTGCTTTCACTTGATGCAAAGAACATTGCTCACTGAAGTTTTTTCAGAGCTGGTTAGCGCACACTTTGAGAAAGGAAATGTCAATTTCCAGGAGTTTATTAAGAGACGGGGAAGAAAAGAAGAATCCACCATCTATGAACAAATCAAAAGGAACAGGGATGACTTTTTACTACAGGTATCAGTATCTGTTGACTCTTCAAAGCAAACAATCGTCTGTTCTCCAAGCTGTTCATATCATGCCAGGGCAGAGAGTATGACTTGAAGGAGTTCTTCCGTCATGAGAACCAATCACAGACTTCTTCCCTCCAATGATAGCAGAAAGCTCCACACATGTCAAAAATCCCACCTCATTACTATTTTTGAGAGCCAAGTTACAACCCTGGTGTAGCATTAGTGGGTGATTGGCCCTCATGAAGTTCAAAAACTTTTGAAGAGTAAGCAATGCTCGATGTACTTCTTACAATACAAGCACACTCTACCAAATACAAGAGAGCAGACATTGTTTTTTATTTCTACTGGCCATTTAGTATGAAAGCTGAAACTAGATCAAAGCGAGGATGTGGGGTGAGACTCAGGGTGACAAGGAAAGGAAAAATTCCCTTAAACTTGTGCTCGACTAAGAAAAGATAATTTGGACAAAGCCTCCACCCATTGCAGAGAGTTGCCGGTAGCAGACTAATTGTAAGTGCAAGTCGGAATGCTGCAGTCGACGAGAATGCTACTGTTTTGGTCTGACCTACACAGCACTGTGCGGCTACAGATACGAGGTTTAGAGTGTACTATTTCAGGCAAGTAGGGTCAATATATGGAAAATACCCCGTCAACCCCCAAAAAATTGTAACAAAAGGTTTCTCAACTGATTCTGGTAGGTTTTAATGTACTTTTTAACATACTAAAAGCTTACCAAACTATGACCCTCGGAAAAGTGTTTTTTTCAAGATGGCGTCTAAGATGGCATCATAACTGTATAACTATCAACTCAAATTTGATGATCTTGGTGTCTATTCCTACATTTTGGGGGCAAGGAACACATTAAGATAATAAAAAATTATATTGGCCCATTATGAGCCAATGTTTTGGGGGTAGAGGTGGCATTTTCCATATATTTGACTGGATCTAATTGCATAACTAATTCGCATCTTTCTCTATTTCTGATATGATTCAACAATGAGTGCAAGCACAGTCAGTCAAGCTTCTTGTCTAATCTGCAAGGAGGAGATTGAGGATTCCAGTGATAACTGGGTTGCAATTCAGTGGAAGGGGTCAAAAGGAATAAATGATGCCAGTGTAAAGTGGAAAGACGATCTTGTAGTTGAAGCTGGTATGAAAGTGCATAAAAGCTGTCGTCAACAGTACATTAATGTTAAAAATATAAAAAGCCATGTTGCATAGAAAATTGTGCTTCTGTGCCAGGAAAGAGAACCACAAGATACTCAAGTGGAGCTTTTGATAGTGTAAAGGACTGCATATTCTGTGGATGTATAATTGATTTGAACAAGGGACACTTTAGCTGGGTATGCACAGACAAATTTGTGGAAACACTTTTGGAGGTCTGTGAATCCCGTTCAGATGATTGGGGACTGACTGTTAAGGGCCCATCGCATTTACGAGATTTACATGCAGCAGATGGCCTTTATCATCATTCATGTAGTAGAAATTTCAGGAACCTTAAGTCTGTGCCTTTTGAGTTCCAGCATGCCCCTTTTGCCAAGTGCAGAAAGCCAGGGCGTCCTAAAGATGAAGATAAGTATAAAGCATTTCAGAAAATGTGTGCTTACCTGTAACCGAACAGTGAGGAACAACTAACTGTGACATTTTTGAGCCTCATAATGAAAGGTTATCTTTCCAATCCTGATTTCGAACTCTATGAGCATTACAGTTTGAAAAAGCATCTAAAAGAGAGCTTTAAGGACTCAATCATATTTTCTGAAGGAGAAGGCTTGGATGATATTGTCACGATGAGAGAACAAACATCGCAGATTCTGAGATCATATTACAAAGGAAAGTGTCAAGAAGATGATGAAGAATCCCAAAAACTTGCTATTATTGAAACTGCCGCCAGATTAATGAAAAGTGACATCAAGTCTGAGGTTTCCTCTATGAAGAATCAGTATCCAAGTAGTGAGGATTTGAAGCTTGGTTAAGCGGTTTAGTTCATTCCAACTACTCTGCGAATAGCACTGGAATCATTGTTCGCTGGGAAAGACACAGGTCCCAAGGTTGCTGCAGTTGGTCATGCCATAATTCAGGCAGTTCGGCCATGAGCTGTGAAGATTGCTCCTGATCGTACCATTGATCCTGCCCTTCTGTTCCAGCGTTTCCTTGTCATGTCAAGATCAGGAGATCTTTCCCATATCCTCCAGCCCTCTTTGCGACTAGGAACATTCTTCGAAAAGCAGATAAAGCTCTGCTTGCTCAGGCAATTCGAGACCATGTTGCAGCCATTTCAAGTGAGGCTGTGGTTAACTTTAAACCTAAAACAGATTGTTATGTGCTTGATGGAGGCTCTTTGTTCCATCGTTTACCATGGAAGAGAGGCAACTCATATTATACAATAGCTGAGTCTTATGCAGACTTCACTGTGAGAAATTATGGACAAGCAACAGTGGTGTTCGATGGATATGGTGAAGGCCCCTCTATAAAAGACAACACACATCTGAGACGAGGAAAAAACCTGCACCCTATAATTAATTTCACAGCAGAAACAGTTTTCAGGCAAAAGGGAGGACTTTCTATCTCGTGACAAAAACAAGACAGACATGATTTCTCTTATCAGCAAAGCACTAACTAGAAGGGGATGCCATGCCATTCAGTCACCAGGTGATGCAGATGATGATTTCGTTAAGGCAACTGTTGAACTATCCCATCATTACACCACAACGTTGGTTGGTGAGGATACAGATTTGCTGATCCTGCTCCTTCCTTATACCAGAACAGACAATGAGACCATTTACTTCCGTTCTGATGCAAGCAAACAGTCAAGAGAACACAAAGTATATAATATTAACCTGTTGAAAGAAACTCTAGATGATGTATGCACTGAGTTACTCTTAGTACATGCCTACTCAGGCTGTGATTCCACTTCAAGGATTTTCGGCATTGGAAAAAAGTCAGTCTTCCAGAAATTAGTGAAATCTGATCGTCATGAAGTCCTGTGCGAGTGCATTCACCCTTCAAAACAAATCTCAAGAGGAGATATCAGATCTTGGCAATGAACTGATGGTTGATTGCTTTGGAGGCAAGTCTAATGATACACTATCATCACTTCTCCATACCATTTTCACCAGGAAAGTGGCAACTGCTGAAGCATTTGTCATTCCTGAAAGGCTTCCCCCAACATCATCAGCAACAAGTTTCCATAGCCAACGTGTGTATTAACAAATTATGGTATGGATAGGAAAGGCAAGTGAAATGAGCCCAATTGAATGGGGATAAAAACTCGAGAATGATCAGTTAGTTCCAGTTATGACCCGAAACAATGCTGCACCTGACAAACTCTTGAAAATTATCCATTAAAACTGTTCAGAGGGATGCAGATTATCTCGATGCAGCTGCAGAAGTTATGGACTCCCTTGCACTGGTGTATGTGGCCCTTGCCAGACTGAAAACTGTAACAATCCAAACGACACTCGAGAGGTTGATACTGAGGAGGAGGATGACACTAAAAATTGAAACTCTGAAACTTGTTCTATACATATAAAAGTGTTATTAACTAATGTAACCCAGTACTTGAAATATAAGGCTCTGTTAAGTGTAATTAGGATTTGATATAATTAGAAGATTATATAAACATGAGTACTGTAAGTTAACCCTATAGAAGACGTTCATGATTAGTTTGCTATCATTATGCCTCTAGAAATAAATTCTTGTAACTATTGCTTGTTGTAAGTGTTTGTGTATAAGGTGATAGTGAACATCTGAAGGTGAAGAATCCAATTTCATAATGATTTAACAGCTCAATGATATCCCTAGCTATCTTAACGTGTTCTTTGCACCCAAAAATGTAGGAATAGACACCAATATTATCAAATTTGAGTTGATAGTTATAGTTATGATCGTTCAAAGGTTCCGGCGGCCATCTTGGACGCCATCTTGAAAAAAACACTTTTCCGGGGGTCATAGTCTGGTAAACTTTTGGTATGTTAAAAAGTACATTAAAAACTACCAGAATCAGTTGAGAAACCTTTTGTTACATTTTTTTGGGGGTTAAACTGTATTTTGCCCTGACTAGGCAGCAAGATGAATAATATGTGGTAATTAAGTATAGTCTTACTGCCTATATGTACAGTATACAGCTACACAACCGAAGAAGGAAACAAAGAGTTAACTCATTTTTATAACCAAGCGTTCATTTTCATAATCGTTTCCCGTTCGCAATAGTAGACAAGCAATCATTAGCGAATGCTTATCATCTTGGGAGTCTGTGCGTGAGGAAAATATTTGTAATAAATTGCTTGACATTATTCCCAGGAGGATAAACTACTATATATATATATATATATATATATATATATATATATATATATATATATATATATATATATATATATATATATATAGTATGCCTAAGTATATTATACCAAGAAAATAATGACGTCTTTTAAAAGATGAAATTGTCTTTATTCTAATTTTTTTACTGGAATTTGCGTGTTTTATTATTCACATAGGCCTATGTATTACAAAGAATTATACATATGTTATAATGAATTGTTGCTGTCTACTATTTACTTAAACAATAATATTTGTATTATCAGTCTTAATCATCGTCTATTACCTGGTTCATTAATGTCTTTAGAAAGTTTCGTCTTTTGAGATTTACTTATTATTTAGTTAGCCCCGACTTGTGAAGGGTTGAATGCTCAGTTTGCCCCTCGCCTTACTGTTATGTGACTTGAAGTTCGCACTTCTGATTTTATAATTCTTATTAAGCTTATAGGCCTAAAAATAAAATGATGAAGAGACTGTGGAGAAATTTCACAAATAGCAACTTTATGCCCAGATAGACACCTTTAAGTTATAAGATTTGATGCAAATATTTATTGTTGTCATCTGACTTATAGCCATGCCCTAGTATGTTATAAAGCCAAGACTACAGAGCCATATTATTATTATTATTATTATTATTATTATTATTATTATTATTATTATTCGAGATACGTTTCTATTGTAGAATCTGCACATTACAGCTTTGGGTTAATATGTCTGACCCTATTATAGACTTCCATTCGTGAAGTAAAATTAAATAATAGAGGTAGTTTTATTTATTTATCATTATTTCTTCTCCCTGAATAAACCCCACGAGAGATTGGACCTACAGTATATAGGCAGCTTTGACTATAACCTGAAATTTGGCTTATAATGATTTATTGCAAGTTTCGAAACCACGACCCCAACTAACTTTTGCTTTATACACAAAACGACACAAGCAAAATTAAAAAATAACTTTGAATTCATAACCCAAATGCATAAATTGTTATTATTAGACAACAGGACTAAGCTTGAATTATTTTCCCTCTTGATGCCCTCTTTCCCACTCAGTTCCAGGAATCACGGTATTTAGAGGGATTCGGGCTACATTACCGTATTTATTTTTTTACCTGAAATATTCTAGCACGATTTCTTTAACGATCCAATATTTTTCAATGATAGAATTTTTAATAGCAGTTGACCACCGTTGTTTCATACATACACATATCTCCTAAGTGAAATATAAGGTTTATTACTGAGTGGCAACTTTCGAACAACGCTTGCCCAATGCAAAAATAAATAATTATAAGAGAGAGAGAGAGAGAGAGAGAGAGAGAGAGAGAGAGAGAGAGAGAGAGAGAGAGAGAGAGAGAGAGAGAGAGAGAGAGGAGGATTCAACACCAGACCAAAGAAAGTCTGTTGCTGTTTTGCTGGATAACCGGGGGACGTCAGTGACAGGATACTATCTTTCTATCCTGCCTGTCTCGGAACCCCAAACCGAGAGGTAGTCCTGAATCGGAAGACACCCAAGAGGAAGGATCCTCAACAGAGTCGATTTCTTAGGGCTTGACCCGACCCAGGACTCTCGGAAAACCCGAGTCTCTTTACTTTAGGTTATCCAGGACGTTACAGATATCACTGCCAGTACTCACCGGAAAATATTCTCCATTTAAGAAGACTCAAACATTTTATGTAAAGTTTACAGATTTGTTGATAAATTCATAATTTTTTTTCATAAAGTTTGTTAATTAAGAATTTAGTTGCCTTTCATAATAATCATAATTATAGCTATTTGCGAATTTTGAATAAGCTGCATATTAAGTGAGGATAGAAAAGCAAAAGCACCACCTCTAGAGCCTCCTCAACCATCATGGCACCGATGATCCTCCAGTATCAAACAAATTTTTTACTTAACCAAGATCTGTAGACCTTACTAAGACCTTGGCTTTATCAATGAGTTACGAAAAAAAAAATGAAAAAAGAAAGTCACTATGAAGAGATAGCGGATGAGATGCCATTTTTCTTTTAGTCTGTCACAATAATCATATCTCCTAAAGGCAGATTATCTTAATTTGCATTTTCTGCATAGTAAGTTTTCATTTAGGTGAAGGCATACTCATTTTTAAAAGAAATACCATTAGAACATCCGAGGAAAGAGAGAAAACGGAGTCATGGCTTCTATAATACATCAATATGTTTTAAACGTTGCATTGTAGGCATATCTGACATTATAGCTTCTGCATCTACATGTTTTCAACGTTGAATTGTAGGCCTATATGACATTACAGCTCTGTATCTACATGTTTTAAGCGTTGCATTGTAGGCATATCTGACATTATAGCTTCTGCATTTACATGTTTTAAGCTTTGCATAGTACGCCTATATGGCATCACAGCTTCTGCAGCTATAGAGCCTTGCATTGTAGGCCTACCTGACATTACCGGCACATCGTTGCTTTTGTGCAGTATTCTAAAATCAAGCATTCATATTCCTCTTGTGTTTCTTCAGTAGCAGCAAATATGATCTATTTCAGTGTACAAACGATTACGCAATTTCCCAGAAATTTAGACAACTTCAGATTCCAAGAGAAAAAAAATAATTAAGAGAAACTATTTTGATGAGTTACTTTTCATGAATTAAACTGACCAGTTTTAATATTTTAAAGAGTTTGAATTAAAATTCATTATATATATGGTCATCATCTTTTCCTAGGCCTATTGACCCTAACGGCCCCGGTTACATTTCGCCAGCCGTCTCTATCTTGAGCTTTTAAATCAATACTTCTCCATTCATCATCTCCTACTTCATACATCACATGCTGTAAAATTGAAGTTTCCAAAGAATTTTATCAAACATGGTCTACTGATATTGTTTGGACCTTAGACAGTCTTAATTACGAACAAACAATAGTTATAGTGAAATTGGAAACTATTTGACTGTTCGATGGAAATTCTAGGCTGGATATTCAGGTTAAGGAATGGAAATGTTTATAGGCCTAATAAATACGGAGTATAGAATTTGAGGGTGAAAAGTCTCATATCTTTAAAGCACATCTCAGTGACACAGTGTTTAGACTAAACTTCCGACCCCTGAAAGGTCGACTTGATATTGTTCTTGTAAATAATATGTTTTAATCGTTTAAGACTTCTTGCAACACACCAGAGAACCCGCTGCTTCCTAATAAGCTATTGCTGAGCCATAATTGAAAACAAGGTTCCTAACAGCTATACTCTCATTGCAAAGCATCGACTCTAGAAGAGTTTAGCAATTCAAGTAACTGTCTGCATCTTTCAACCTCATTATTCCCATTGTATAACAGGGTCGGCCTCTCGAGTCTACTCTTCGAATCTATTTATTTGATTTTCCTCTTTTATACAGTACATTAAAACAAAATTTTAATCAATGATTTTATAAGTAAACTATTTTTATGAAATCATATTTAAATAGGAATAGTGTTATCCAGTTTTGTCCTTTAAAAGTTAATAAAGAGATTCATATTGTGTTGACTCGAAAATTAAGTAAAGGGAAAATGTGCTTTATCCAGAGAGGGATCTGACAGTACCCAATAACTTTCGCAATAGTATCAATGGGTGCCTACCAATGTCCATCAAAATACTGATCTATTTGCTAGAAGAATATTCAAAATTCATAAATAGCTATAATGATGATCATTATGAAAGGCAACTAAATTCTTAATTATCAAACTTTATAAAAAAATTATGAATTTATCAACAAATCTATAAACTTTACATAAAATGTTTGAGTCTTCTTAAATAGAGAATATTTTCCGGTGAGTAATGGCAGTGATGTCTGTATCGTCCTGGATAACCTAAAGTAAAGAGACTCGGGTTTTCCGAGAGTCCTGGGTCGGGTCAAGCCCTAAGAAATCGACTCCGTTGAGGATCCTTCCTCTTAGGTGTCTTCCGATTCAGGACTACCTCTCGGTTTGGGGTTCCGAGACAGGCAGGATAGAAAGATAGTATCCTGTCACTGACGTCCCCCGGTTATCCAGCAAAACAGCAACAGGCTTTCTTTGGTCTGGTGTTGAATTCTCCTCTCTCTCTCTCTCTCTCTCTCTCTCTCTCTCTCTCTCTCTCTCTCTCTCTCTCTCTCATTAGTAACCATTTGTTATCCTTTTCCTTCTTCTCTTCCTCTACTAATAAAGGGCACGAGGTCGGGGGGGGGGGGGGGGGGGGGTGAAATTCCCGTCTACAGTGTGCAGCCAGACTGTTGCTATTTATTTATTATTGCATTGGACAGCGTTGAACATAACTTGTCACTTGGTAATAAATCTTATATTTCACTTTGTAAACATGTGTATGAATGCACAAAGTTGCTCAACTGTTATGAAAAATTTTATTATTGAAAAAATATTAGATAGTTAAAAATATTTCAGAAAAAAAAGTAATACATTAATGAAACACGAATCCCTCTGAACACCTTGATTCCGTGAGACTATTCCTGGAACTGTGTCTGTAGATAGTTGGAGTGGGAAAGAGGGCTTCAAGAGGGAAAATAATCTAAGCTTAGTCCTGTTGTCTAATAATAATAACCATCTATGCATTTGGGTTATCAATTCAAAGTTATTACTTGATTTTGCTTATGTCGTTTTGTGTATGAAGCAAAGGGTAGTTAGGGTCGTGGTTTCGAAACTTGCAATGAATTATTTCAAGCCAAAGCTTAGGTAACAGTCAACGCTGCCTATATAGGTCTAATCTCTTGAGGAGTATATTAAGGGAGAAGTAATAATGATAAATGATTAAGTAAATACGCGAAGTGGTGTGCTATCTTCGGTACCAGAAATACAATTAAATCTACCTATATTATCCAACTTTAATTTACGAAGGGAAAGCTATAATCGGGTCAGACATATTCCCCCACACCTATAATGGGCAGATTCTACAATAGCAACGTATCTCGAAAAAAAAAAAAAAAAAAAAAAAAAAAAATAATAATAATAATAATAATAATAATAATAATAATAATATGACTCTGTCGTCTTGTCTTTAACACATACTAGGGTATGGCTATATGTCTGGGAGCAACAATAAATATTTGCATCAAATCTTGTCATTTATGAAAGGTGTCTATCTGGGCATAAAGTTACGATTTGTGAAATTTCTCCACAGTCTCTTCTTCATTTTAATTCTAGGCCTATAGGCTTCATAAGAATTATAAAATCAGAAGTGTCAACTTCAAGTCCCACATAACAATAAGGCAAGGAGAGGCAAACAGCATTTAAAACTTCACAAGTTGGGTCTAACTAAATCCTCAGTAAATCTCAAAAGACGAAAATGTCTAAAGATATTAAAGAACCAGGTAATAAATAATTTTATTTTTCAAATGACGCCATTATTTTCTATGTATAATATACTTAGGCAAACTATATATATATATATATATATATATATATATATATATATATATATATATATATATATATATGTGTGTGTGTGTGTGTGTGTGTGTGTGTGTGTGTGTGTGTGTGTGTAGGTAGTAGGTTGGCCAGGGCACCAGCCGGCCGTTGAGATACTACCACTAGAGAGTTATGGAGTACTTTGACTGGCCAGACAGTACTATATTGGATCCTTCTCTCTGGTTTACTTCCCCTTTGCCCACACAGACACCGAATAGTCTGGCCTATTCTTTACAGATTCTCCCCTGACTTCATACACCTGACAACACTGAGATTACCAAACAATTCTTCTTCATCCAAGGGGTTAAATACTGCAATGTAATTGTTCAGTGGCTACTTTCCTCTTGGTAGGGGTAGAAGAGACTCTTTAGCTATGGTTAGCAGCTCTTCTAGGAGAAGGACACTCCAAAATCAAACCATTGTTCTCTAGTCTTGGGTAGTGCCATAGCCTCTGTACAATGGTCTAGCACTGTCTTGGGTTAGAGTTCTCTTGCTTGAGGGTACACTCGGGCACACTGTTCTATCTAGTTTCTCTTCCTCTTGTTTTGTTAAAGTTTTTATAGCTTATATAAGAAATGGGTAAGTACATATTTCTAAATTCGGATTCTACGCAGTAAAAAAAAATGTATGATTTGACATCAAGAGCATTCGGATAAGGGAAGTCTTTGCCATCTTATTGCGAAATGCAATATTTCTGTAAATTCAATAGCATCTTTTTTTATTAAAAAGAGCAATCCCCAACGAGTCTGTGTGCTAATTTTGGTGTCTGGTTCCGGAAATGGAAGATTCTCCGGAAAATTTTCTGATATCTTCTCCACTATCAGTAGAAGCATCAAATAATGATTATCAAAGTATTTGAAAAAAAAAAGAGGATGAATAAAAATTATCATTAATTAAACATAACTGAAATCTGTTGGTGAAAATTGATACCAAATACTTTTAAAAGATAAGTAATTGAAAACAACTGCAATAATAATAATAATAATAATAATAATAATAATAATAATAATAATAATAGCTATAAATTCAACTGAATGATAAAGCAAGCAAAGAAGTAAAAATTATTATAAGCAAAACTTGAAGTACTCTTAAACTGTGCATGAATATCGCTCAAAAGAAGAAAAAAACGAAAAGATTTTGTGCTTTGGCCGACTATGGCCAATCCTCAGCCTATACAATACATTCCTCCCAAGAGCTTGACTCTGACATGTTTAGTTTATTGAATTAATCCCCAAAAATACATCATTTCACCATGCCCGCAAAGTCCTTCGCCATTACTATCAATATTACTAACAATGGGATTTAATTTCTGTGTACTGCTTGGCACAACCGGGTTCAAGTCCCATTGATTTCGATCTTGGCGTTAGATAATTGAATTTCAGGATATCAAAAATTATTTCTAGGGTGGGTGTAAGTAGTGTGGAATGACCCTCAATGATCCTAGCATTTGGCATAATGGTCTAAATGACACAGACAACTGCTAACAATGTGAGCCTGTGCAAATCAAATTAGGCTTCCAATGGAATAGTTTAATGAACAATCCTTTTTCAGAGAGTCAAGCTTTATAACAGAAGACTAGCAGTGCCCATTTAATCCAATTTTGAAAAAGGGAAAAATCATACATCTTAGCATTTTTTTTATTAATGAGTCTTTGGAAAAAAAAATAAGATCCAGAGGGAGGTTTTTTTTATGGTATGCTACCAAATTCTCCATCCACTGTCATGAAATACTTCTTGTTGCTAATTATTTCTGGACTGATCCACCATCCCATCTAATTCACTTTGACTACAAGTAGAAAGGCGAGAGAAAAACAACAGGGCAGAAGAGAAGGAAAGAACAGAACCTCTGTAATATATATCTACGTGGAAAAAAAAAAACAGATCAATAACATACTCATAAAAGTTAACAATTACTACAGCAGAGTTAGGTAGTTCAATATTCGACTGGTCTCGCACTCCCAGACACCTGTCGTCCAGAAAGGGGTGAAATGGAAATCTCTCTCAATCACCCGGACATCCATCAATTTATATGAGTGACTGTACTTTAAGGAGAATTGTCCATAATTTCTATGTCAGGGAAGAAAAATCAAATCTTGATAAGATTTTGTGTGAATTTAAAGAAAATTCGGAATTTCGTGGAAGCAAAGAATCATTACGCGTGATTTTGAAAGAAAGGGGGTTTAAATATGGAAAAGTGGATGGAAAACCTTTTCTCGTGGAACAACCTGATATTGTCAGTGCAAGAACAAAATTTCTAAGGAAAATTAAAATGAAAGGGAGTAAATCAGTAATATATATTGATGAAAATTGGATGAATCAAAACTATACAGTAAAATATTGCTGGACGGATATGAATTCAAAGAGAGAAAAAAAAAAAAAAAAACAGGAGTGAAACCACTAACTGGAAAAGGTAAAAGACTTATAATTCTACATGCTGGCTCAAATGATGGATTTGTACCAAATGCCGAATTGGTGTTTGAATCTTAAAATGATGGTGATTACCACCATCAAATGAATTAAAAAATGTTTGAAGAATGGTTCAAGCATCAACTTCTTCCAAATATACCTCTATCGTCTATCCTTGCTTTGGATAACGCCTCTTATCATTCGTTAAAACCCTGTTCCACACGATCGAGCATGCCCGACAGGCAAACAGTGATACCAGGCCACAATAGTTGGTGAAAATGAGGGTTGATGGCGTCAGAAGCGGGAAAACTAAAGGCAGGGATCTGGCATCACTGTATGATGCCAGATCCCTGTTTATGGCTTTCCCGCTCCTGACGTCATTAACCCTCATTCTTACTAACTATTGTGGTCTGGTATCAATGTTTGCCCGTCGGGCATGCTCGATCGTGTGGACAGGGCTTAAGAATTAACAAACCTCCGACAATGTCAGACAAAAAAAGACGTCATAAAGGAATGGCTAAAGAATAAAGGTGAAAATCCAAGTGAACATCTGAATAAGTATGAATTATTTGAAATGGTTAATTCACTACCCCATGGAATTAAAAATGATTATGTAATAGACAAAATGGCACGAGACAACGGACATCAAGTGGTTAGGTTATCTCCTTATCACTGTGAATGTAATCCCATAGAATTGATTTGGGCCAAAGTAAAGATCTATGTGGCAAAAAGAAACAATTTTAAAATGGCTGATCTGAAACCACTCTTTAGAGAAGCACTTCAATCAGTGACAACTGCAAATTGGGCAAATGCAGTTAGGCATTCTGAAAACTTGCAAAAAGAGGATAGTGCTAACGATATCTGCATTGATAAATATATTGATTCATTTATCATTGAAATAACATCATCTGACGATGAAGATTCTTCGTGATATGTATTATGTATACAATCATCTCATTGCAATTCCTGTGATAACTTTTGTAAATGAAATATATCTCTCCCAATGATGAGTTTATGCTAAATAACCTTTAAAAAATGAAACCTGGTACATGAATTCCAGTGGGAATTATAAAACAATTTTAACACAGCTTAAATACCTCTTCCATATCTATGTCATAATTTACAGAAGGAAATAATGAATGAGGATGCATGAGTTTTGTTACCTTAAATGAAATATATTTTTAATCAAAATGCTATGTATTATATGCAAAAGTTAATGTAGAAATTATAGAAAATAAAAGAATAAAGTAGTCACAAAAATGTTAACCAATGACAATAAAGAGAAATGAAATTGTAGTTGAGAGAAAATATAAAAGAATATTGAGACTTTAAAGATAAAAATATATATGAGAAAGGATGAGAAGTTTGTAGAAATAACCCGATGAATACAAATGATAGGAGAAACCTTCAAATGGGGAGCAGTGTAAAGCATAATAATTAAAAACTTGTTTAGGAAAGAGATAGCATCACAGGCGAAAAATATTCAAAATATCAAAATAAAAAATCAAATAAAAGACATTTTACTTACAAGATTATAAGTAAATAAAAAATACCATAAGACATAATGAAAGGTAATGACATTTTCATTACTTATCATTAAAGGGATCATGAAATTAAATGCCATATGGAAAATTTTAAGGCAAGAGTCATGACAAACAAAAATGAATCTCAAAAGTAATAACTAAATGGAATGGGGATCTCAAGTTTCCGGATTAATATTTGTATGGTCAAAGTGCCTAATAGTGCCCCACAGGGGGATGGCTACAGGCTTAGCTAGTGGGTCGATTTAAAGGTTAAGAGAGAAGTGGCAACAGCTGTTTTATCGAAGTTGTAAACAATCTATCAGTCTAAAATCTGTGACAGGCCGAGAGAGGCTGTGACTAAGAAGGCAGGATGAAAGCAACTGAGTAACTTTATTACAGAACATCAGTTTATATATAAATCAAGTCCAGGAAAAAAAGGACATAAAACATAACAGGCAATTTCATGTTCAACCGACAACCAGTTCTGTTAACAGTTAACAGTGAGAAAAATAAACATGTTTATTCAGGTCCCTGTCAGTGCGAGGGGAGAGCGAAGATACAAAGCATAATATATATATATATATATATATATATATATATATATATATATATATATATATATATATATATATATATATATATATAAAATGTCGTTACTACGTACGATCGTGTGACACACGGTTGGTACAAATATGTCAGACTATAGTAGTAGTTTTTACTTAAGTTTTCCTCACCAGTAACTAATTTAGTGGGTTTGTCGAGTCTCTGACATCATAGTAGACTCAAGAAATAAATTATTAGCTAATACGCTGACAGGGGTTTAATTTATGGCATGGTCATAAATGTGTCGCAAGAAACTCTTGAAAAAACGTTTGTGATAACGATTTATTCTCATATAAAGTTTTATTTCAATGAAATGAAAAATTTTTATGGAAGGGAAATTCAGTAAAAAAAAAAAATATCCACTAATATAATGTTTTATAGTAAATAGTTCTCGGAGGAAAAAAATATGTAGACTATTTATGCCCAGTGGAAATTGAGTTTAAATTTTTTTCTACCTACGGAAGGGTAAACATAATCATATAGAACTCAAGGATTGAACCTTGACAGAACATGGTGTTGCTAAGAGTCGGT
>NC_090732.1:131486334-131488834 GCF_036898095.1 Palaemon carinicauda | reverse complement strand
ACTTCTTTTGTAACTGTTGAAGAGACACCTCAAACTAGAGTACCTATGTTTTATATAGGTACTCTACCTTAAACCTTATGAGGAGTTTGTGCAAACACTACGAGGCTAAAATTTGCCTGGTTAATTAAATATTCAAAATAGCAATAATAGTAAAAATATCAAATCAACTACCCATTCATGTTAATGAACTCTTTTCCTTTTATCCGCACGAATAAACAGACTTTAATAATAATAATAATAATAATAATAATAATAATAATAATAATAATAATAATAATAATAATAATAATAATGGTAATAATAATAATGGTAATAATAATAATAATAATAATAATTATAATAATAATAATAATAATAATAATAATAATAATAATAATGTTTTGACGATAATAAATAACCTCTCAATCTAATAATGTTGCATGGGGCATACAGTTGGTTTTAACACATGAATGGGACCCACCCAATGGACCGAATGAGCCCCTATACTAGTACCACTAACCAATGAAAGTAAAGCAGCAATATGATGACGACGACGATGTATATTTTCAGGGCGGCCATGGCTCTAAGGTGGGGCATCGCAGGGGCGGGAATGGTCAGCGAAGACTTCACCAAAGCCCTTAACTTCCTGCCCTCATCATCGCACGAAGTGGCTGCAGTGGCTTCCAGGAATCTGTCCTCGGCTAAGGACTTCGCCGAGCGATTTTCGATTCCCGTTGCTTACGGCAGTTACATGGAGCTGGCTCGAGATCCTGGCGTTGGTGAGATTTAAAAAAATACTACTTGCTTGTTTCTTTTTCTGTATCTTATAGATATTTAGATTTACGAAAGATAAGTTGCATTTTTTCTTCTTGGGGTTGACATTCACAATCGAGATAGAGATAAAAGAAATTTATGAAGTTATTTTTGAAAATGTTTAAAATAACCTCAGAGACTTCTCTGGGGTAACTTGAAAATAACCAAACTTTGCATCACAAATATAAAAAAACCTAGGTAAAGTCCTCAAACACTAAAGGCTTCATATATATTAATATAAACACGCCATACATAATTCATTGTTTATTTTGCAGAATTCAGATTATAAATAAAAAGATAAATGAAGAGTTCTGATAGTTCTTGAAGGAGATTGACATGAAGTTAATAAATCTAAGGAAAAAAATAAACATTCACCTGTGGTCATTTAAGTAAATAGCCAAATGACCACGTAGATATGTGTATGTAATAATACATAACACATGATAATAATATACCCAAAACCTATTGTTATAATTGCATAAAGCATAAATAATTGTATAATCCAAAGATGAAATATACTAAGAAAAAAAGTTAATACAATTAGGTCCTAAATAGATATTCATATATATGATAAACTTAAAAAAACAATTGAACTCTACAGATGTTGTCTACGTGGGTGTCATTCCTCCTCCGCATCTGGAGGTGATCAGTCTGATGCTTCGTTCAGGAAAGGCAGTTCTGAGCGAAAAACCGCTCTGCGTGAACGCCAAGGAGACCAAGCAGGTGATCCAGTTGGCGCGCGAAAAGGGTGTGTTTCTCATGGAGGTTCGTATTCGAAATGCTATGTAATTGTGTATAATTTATCTATTGTTTTCTAATCTTTATTTGTTATTTAGGTGGTATTTTATAATTTTCTGTGGTCAGTCTTCTAGCAATATATATATACAGTATACATATATATATATATATATATATATATATATATATATATATATATATATATATATATACTGGTATATATATATATATATATATATATATATATATATATATATACCAGTATATATATATATATATATATATATATATATATATATATATATATATATATATATATATATATATATATATATATATATATACCAGTATATATACAATATATATATATATATATTATATATAATATATATATATATATATATATATATATATATATTAATATTACGATACTAGTTTGTAGAAACTGAATCTAGTTTGGTAAGATGCGTTCTCTTCGGCATGAAATATTTGTTACTCTTTAATAACTCGCGTAGGCTAACAAAAGAAACTTTTCAATTCACTTCTCAATCCATACTGGAGGGTATTTCTATTTTTTTTTATACTTATTCAGGAGTTTGTTTCCACATTTCTTTCTGTATACTAGTTTTCCTTTATTATTATTATTTTGTTGGTCCTTTTTCACTTTTTATCAAATATGGGATATTTATTCTTTATGAAGCTCCAACGCTAGGTGCCTGATAATGAAGTTTCATTGAAAATGGTTCAGTAGTTTTAGCGTAATGATGTTTACAAACAACGCATAAACTAATAAAACATTTACATTTACTTAACATTGCGATTATTTTCAAAGTATTACAGCCTACTTGTACTGTGATGTACATTATCCAAAATGTTACAGATTCATCTTGTATCATATGCAACACGACTACCAAATTTGGTCAAAATCGGTACAGTATTTTTGTGTAAAGCTGCTCACAAACAAACAAAG
>NC_090732.1:131458834-131481334 GCF_036898095.1 Palaemon carinicauda | reverse complement strand
TTACATTGCAGTAGTTAACCCCTTGAGCGAAGAAGAATTGTTTGGTAATCTCAGGGTTGTCAGGTGTAAGAGGACAGAGGAGAATGTGGAAAGAATAGGCCAGAATATTCGGTGGATAAGTAGGCAAAGGAAAATGAGCTGTAACAAGCGAGAGAGATCCAATGTAGTACTGTCTGGCCAGTTAAAGGACAAAAATAACTCTCGCGGTAGTATTTCAACGGGTGGCTGGTGCCATGACCAACCTTCTGTCTACATATTTTCTTTCTATATTACAACAATGTTTACTTCTTAAATTTGGAAAGTTCATTATTTTGGAAACGGGAAAATAGAATGGCAAATATTAGATGTAAATGGTAACGTGTTAAATATTTAGCTAATAATTTTTACAACTTAATTATTCCTAACTTTGTAAATGGATATATTTTCAAGCGTAACTCCTTCATGAACAACCTTATATTATAGAATTTTGCTAACATTTGCCTTTGTTGAATACTGGTGAATATGAGTGAATTTTGACTTAAAGCAAAGTAGGAATTGAAGAATAATCAGGTCTTATTAGGCACTTTAATTATTGCTTGACGATTACATCAAAGTTCATTGAGCAAATGGCATATTTTCCAGTTTTCAAAATAAAAGCACTTTTGAATTTGTGAAGATTTGGATTTCCTAAATCTGCAAGGAAAACTTATGCAATTCTACTGGACAGCCTTACACCGAGGTACAGTTGGCTTCATTAATTCCGGTACCCTTCATGGGAAGTTAAGGAGACGTCTGACATGTCGCTGTACATTGTAGGTGATGCTGTGTTTAGCTAAAGAGAAACTGTTAGCAACACTACTTGTTTAACACAGTCACTAAATTTGTAAATACATAATGAAAAGGATTTGTGCTGTCAAGCAAATAACAATATTTTTATATACAACATTTCTTAAGATTAACTAAAGTACTTTTGTTCATGCGTTTAAAAGTTTAGCGATTTTGTTATACAGAGCGTTTCCAACAGTTTATCTTTTGCTAAACAACGAAACCTGCTACAACGTACAGATGCCAGATGCCTGGAAGTATATCGGAATTAATGAAGCCAACTGTACCTCAACTGAATGAGCTTATCGTATTTTCCTTGAATTTGATCAGGTCAATTCTCCCATGTGGGCCCCGAAGAGCATGGAAACGCCATCTGGGATATTCGAGGTTCCTTATCCAGACCATGGCCAACCCACGAATTTCAATGGAACTCAAGGATTTATTTACGAGGCAGAGGAAGTTCGCAGATGCTTACAAAACGGTAGTATGATTGTAATATTATTTTCATTACTATTAACATTATTATCATTAGGGCATATTATCATATGCAATTTCCTTTCCTCACTGAGCTATTTTCCCTGTTGGAGCCCCTGGGCTTAAAGCATCCTGCTTTTCCAACTAGGGTTGCAGCTTAGCAAGTAGTAATAATAATAATAATAATAATAATAATAATAATAATAATAATAATAATAATAATAATAATTTGTGGAACAAGGTGAATGGCCGCGTACTTGCCAAGAGCGTTTCCACAAAAGATACCTAAAGGTGAAAAAATACCGAAGACTAGAACGAGCACTCGGTAGAGCGCATACCTTCGCCATCGCCCCTTTTGTCACCAAGAAAACTGATGATGTTGTGGGTATTTGATCCTAAAACACATCTGACATCTAAATTTGTCATCATGGCCTATAAAAGTCGGATAATAATGGCCGAATAATGACAAAACCCGCACTTTGTGCAAGTTCATTTACTTTTGACCACAACTTGGTAAAAAGGGTAATGACATCACTATAAAATGTTGTGTATCACAAGATAGGCGATTGAATTATGCACATTTTGGTACTGGTTTCACGCAAATCAGATAAAAATTGGCCACGATATGGTAAAAAGACGTTTTTGACCTTTTCATGACCTTGGCCTTGACTTTTGACCCAATCACTCCCAAAATATAATAAATTGTCACTGGGTAATGACCGATACACCCACTAAAATTCACGAGATTCAGTCAAATATTCTTTGAGCTATGCGAATCACAATCACACAGACATTCAATCAAATAAATACACTTAAATACACGCGTACGAAGTTGGCGTAGGTAATAAAATTACAAATGTTTAAAAACATTACTAATACAAAATCAATACCCTTAGCTGCAAGAATGAATAAATAATCATAAAGAAATAAATGAATCAATCAATTGTTTAATGATTTAAGTAGCAAGAAAAATAGATATGTACTTAGTGAATCCATCTCATGTAAATCAAAATGAAACCAGTAAAATTCAAGCTAGCCATTCCCAGGCCAATTTTAACCTTTTATACAATTCTACTCATTTCCCCACAATGTTGAAATTGCACACTGTAAAGCATTTCATGTAGCATTCCTTAAGCAGGTCTCTTTGAAATCATCATTAGAGTATTTTTACCTGTTGGAGCCCTTGGGCTTATAGGGTCATGCTTTTCCAACTAGCTTGTAATAATAATAATAATAATAATAATAATAATAATAATAATAATAATAATAATAATAATAATAATATTCTACGTTAACATTGCATTGATTGTATACGTATTTCATTAACCTAACTGTCTTTGCTACAGGGTTACTGGAGAGTCCAAACGTCCCCTGGCAGGAGAGCATTCTCATTGCCGAAATCATGGAGGAGATCAGGATGCAGGTTGGCGTGACATATGACCAGGACTGAACTCCTTCGGGACTGAGGATCTAAGAGCTACACAGGATCCCTCTAAATGGGCTAGCAACATATTGAATCATCATCATCAGCGGTTACTAGCTCACTGCAGGACAAAGGCCTCAGACATGTCCATTCACTCCCGTCTATTTATAGCTTTCCTTTGCCAGTTTATACCACAAATTTTCTTTGTCCATCAATCCATCGTCTTCTCTGTCTTTCCCTGCTTCGTTTGCAATCTCTAAGGACCCATTCTGTTATTCTTCTTGTCCATTTATTATCTGTCCTCCTTATATGTCCGGCCCACGTCCATTTCTTTTTCTTACATGTTGTTACACAAGGTCCCTCACCGGATCATCCTCATCATCAGCGGTTACTAGCTCATTGCAGGACAAAGGCCTCACACATGTCCTTCCACTCCCGTCTGTTTATAGCTTTTCTTTGCCAGTCTGTACCACAAATTTTCTTAGTCCGTCAATCCATCATCTTCTCTGTCTTTCCCTGCTTCGTTTGCAGCATCTAAAGACCCATTCTGTTTTTCTTCTTGTCCATTTATTATCTGTCATTCTCATTCCATGTCCTGCCTAAGTCCATTGCTTTTTCTTACATGTTAGAATATCTCGGTTTTCTCTCATATCCATGCTACTCTTTTTCTGTCTCTTAATGTTAATCCCATTATTATTCTTTCCACACCACTTTACGGATAAGAAGCTGTAAATCATACATGCGTTGAATACTGGAAATGTCGATTTGCTAGACCGAAAGATGAATAGAAATGTCTAGGGTTATTAAGGACTATAAAGTGAAGTGAAGGGAAAATATTGACCATAAAAGGAATTATTGTAAGTGTTGCCAGTGTGAGCAAACATTTATATACTAAGTAACATTTCACACAAAGTGGAGTGTATGACACCGCCATAAAAATAGGCAATTTATTCCATACAAATACGATCGATTAGATGATTTATGATAAATATTGCTATATTTTTTGCACCATATTCTGTTCTCCTTAAACGTTTTTTTTTTCTTTTCACAATTTCTATTTCTTTTTTCCTTTTGCATTGATGACTCAAAACCGTAATTCAAAAGGCCAGAAACTTTAAATATTGAATTACGGGAAGGATGTAACTATTGTAATTATCAAATATCCGAGATCTATTCGTGTGATAAACTGTAATTACTCTTGATGTCTCGCTCCTATTATACAAAAAAAAAAAAAAAAAAAAAAAAAAAAAAAAAAAAAAAAAAAAAAAAAAAAAAAAAAAAAAAACAACACACACACACACGCAACAGAGAACCTCTGAGATTCATCAGAAATGGATTATCATTTGAGTTGTAACTTGATAATTTCATTAATTTATAAAAATATATATTAAATCATAATAATGTCTTCTGTCTTTCCTAATTTATATCTTTCAATTTCGTTGAGCATGGGCTTACAAATGGTGAGTGAGCGTGCGCGCGCGCATGATTTTTTTTTTTTTCAATACTGAAACTCCAAAGCCTTGCCATGACCGTTCTTAGGGAAATATGTTTTCCGTTCATTCGTATATTAGAATGAATGGTTTTCTAAACGTTATAACTTCATGGCAATTGTATATTGGTATTATATTTTTAGTCCTTTATACACACGCGTATATATATATATATATATATATATATATATATATATATATATATATATATATATATATATATATACATATATATATATATATATATATATATATATATATATATATATACTGTATATATATATATATATATATATATATATATATATATATATATATATATATATATATATATATATATACACACACACACACACATATATGCGTGTGTGCGGTCGTGTGTGTCTGTGTGCATCTGTAACTCAAAAGAACACGTTTTATAATATACATATACAAATATATACATATAATATTGTCATGTAAAGGAAAATATTTCGTACTGAAAAGGTGATATGTGTATTTGGTCAAGTATTTTATGAGTTTTATTCGTTAGTTAAACGATAGAGAGACATTGAAATGAGAGAGAGAGAGAGAGAGAGAGAGAGAGAGAGAGAGAGAGAGAGAGAGAGAGACGAGAAAAATAAAATCAGAGTGAGAGGGTACTCGAGAGGCACTGTTTGTGAAAAGTGCTGACATATGCGATAAATTGGCCAAAACAACGCAATTGGAATGCGCGTCGGTTACCTTGCCGAGAAATCGGAAGTGACATATGTATGACGTTACCATTACGTCAGAAGAAGGGACCAATAGAACACAAGAAGAGTCACATGACGTGACGCAATTACAACGCCCTTGTTCTGGGATACTTAAGCAACAAGCGCATCGAGGAACCAGCTCTTCCCTACAAGTAACCGCGTTAAACGGTTGTCCCTTCTCCCTCTCCCCCCGTCTTGGGGGAGGCCTTACCTCTGGTGCACAAAATGGGCTGCACTAACGAAACGTCAAGTTAACAACAAGATATTTACAAAGACGGACAACGAAGGGACCTAGTTCCCTAACTGCCAACAAATTACCTTTCATCCGGGAGGTACGAGATTATCTTCGATGAAGGAGAAATTACCAAGAAGCGTGTCTATGAGAAGACACAGCTATGAAGAAGCGATCCCCAAACCGCATAAATAGAAGTCAAGTGTTTCGCATCCCGAATGCTGAAGTGTAGCAGAAGTCTACGGTTGCAGCCTCCAATCTTCAAGAAATTTTATTGATCCAGTCTGTATTTAAACCCATGTAGAAGATTACTGTAAAGCTAATGTACATCAAAGTTCCAGAAGTAAAGTTAAGGAACTATGCGGCATTTTACCATCACCCACTTTCCTGAGGGTCTAGAATTAAATAATATTTTTGCACTGAAAGGATTGAAGAGATACATTTATTTAATTAAAATAATATTAAAGTGGTGCTTAATGAAAGAAAAAGAAAATGCCCAATAAAGCATCACAAATGGTGGCAGCTTAAATGGATAAAATGCCGTGATGATATTTTTCAGTGCATATATTAATGACTAAATTCTTCCAGATACCAGTTGTACACCTTTGCAGAATAAACATCAAGAAACTCAGAAAAATAGTGAGGACGTGAGACGAAGCAAGAGTCTAAACACAAGAAACCATTACCTAAGCGAAGAAGATGAAAACAAAAGGACAAGAATGAAGAAATGTGAGTAAAAGAATCTCTCTCTTAAATAAGTCTCTCAGTTTAAAAGTGAAAAAAAAAAAAAAAAACTTGTCTCTCGTTTAAGAATGGGAATTTTTTTTTATTCGCTAGGGTTTTTTGAATGATGCATGAATTACTTTGTATTTTTTTTCTTGTGTAAAGTAAGATGTATTGTGATTTTTTTAAAGTGATGGTAATGATGTTAGCCCAAAGAATATGTAAAAGGGAAATGTGATTTAAAATTACGCAAGTAGGTGAAAAATACAAACGAGCAAAGTCCCATAAAAAAGTGAGTTTGAAGAATTAACAAACATTACTAACCCCGCTAATATGAATTCAGTAGGGAAATTAACACAGTTTTTGTGGAAATATAGGTAGGAATAACCAAGATAAAAGAAGGTTAGAGAAATGTACCGTGTGTAAGTGGTTAGCTGATATTGAAAGTAGAATAGTTAGTCTGAGAATAAACAATGAGACAGCAGAATTAAACAGGCTATGTTAACCGTGTATACAAATGTAAGTGATGCTCACATAACCTTGAATGGTAAGTAATTCAAAAATGCAGCAAATCTGAGTGAGTTTCAAAAATAATGTAGGCAATTATGGCGATCAGTCAAAGAGACAGACAGGTTAACAAATCTACGAAAGTTCCTATAGGTAAAATATGAGGGTGGCTCGGTAAATGAATTTGCCACACAAATGGAGGATCACGTAGCAACAGTAAAAAGAACAGGATTCCTTTGCTAAAGGTAAGTTTATTGCTAATGATAATTCCCTATATATTGAAATAAATGAGGCATTAAAAAAAAAATGTGAAAAATAGCATCCTAGATATGAGTTTTACAAGAAGAAAAGGGAAAATAGCAAAATGATAGGAAATCAGGAAGAAAAATCCTAAGGGACTAATAGCCACAAAATCCTACCAGAGAAATTTTGAGTAGTTTAAATAGATGCAGGGAAGTTCGAACAGCAGACTGGAACGAGGCGCAAAAATTACCCTAGAGTTAAATAGAATAATGGGCAGAAATTTAGATCAAAGACAGTTTAAAGAAATAAAGATGACACATTTAGGTCTAGGGAAAGATTACATAAAAAGGGGATAGAAATCAGGTAAAATAATGAAAAAGGGAAAACATACAGGGAGAAAGGCAGGCACAGAGATAAAGAACCCCATCATGAAATTAAACAAAGACACTTCTCAGAAAGCCCTCCGGCACAAAGAAAGTGAAATACAAATCCTCCAAATAGTGAAAAGAAAAGAATTAAAAATAATTAGCCGGATAGAAAGGAAGTCAGGAAGACGAAAAATTTTATATAGGAAAGATAGGCATATGTAGCGGAGGTACATCCACGTTGCAAGTGACTATTTTATCTTATGGAGACTCTGGCAAATATAGTTGATATACTAGGATGCAATACAGTGATAGAATATTGTGAAATACCTGCTTCCAAATTTTAAGGGTGAAAATAAAATGATATGCAGAAATGAAATGCAAACAAGTAAAAATCAAGGGGTATGAACCGTCAGGTTAGGTAGAGAATTAAATGCCAAAATGTGCCAAATGATGAATAAAGATGTCATTTTTTGTAACATTTCCCAATAGAGCCTTAAGATATCGTTCAAAAACGATACAATGATGAAGTAAGAATTTTGTTTGTGAGAAGTGCAGGCTTAAAATAAAGAAAAGAAAAAAATGAGATAGTCAGGGTATGATTCTACTTGTCAAAGACAAGTCTTTTACAAAACTGGCCACTTTGTAGGAGACGAATTTGACATGAGAAACAGACTCCAGACTAAGAAAGGGAAATGGAAATTGATTAAAAAGACAAGGAGAAATAAAGTTGAGAAATAGGAAGAGTAGCCAAGAATAGATATACTCCTTGTCAATATGTGACAGGCGCCATATAAATAAAATAGAATGTCGACAGAAATACCGTGAATAAAATAGAATAGCCTAAATAAAAAAAGGGAATTCCAAGAAATAAATGTCATAGGCAATTGAAGCTATAGGCTTATAGAATTAAAAGAAATATGTTGTTGTTAGGCACAAAGATTTAAGATGAAGATATAGGCATATGAATAATAAATGAGCTATGATGCTATTAAATAAATAAAGTCTGATCAGTACTGAAAATATAAAAAGCTAGAATTTAGCTAGAGAAGTCATAATGATGCCTAAATAAAAATAACCCGCAGAGATAAAGAAGATAGGTTAACTAAAAATAGGATGCCAGAGTCTGTCAAAAGAGACAATAATGAAGTTCAGATGAAGGAAAATACAAGCACACTAATTAATTAATACTACTCCGGATAAAATAACTCATCTGAATGGCGGGTAATGACTTCTTAAATAAAGGAGTAGAGATTACAGTTAGGTAATCAGAAAGGGGCAAAAAAAAAAATTTACCATAAGGAGCATAGAAATAGGGATAGATGAGAAATAGGCAGAGATTAGCCATTGCAGGCGATAGGTTAGGCAGAAAAGAATAGAAACATCGGCGCCAGAACCTGCCCAGAGAAACTCAAAAACTTATTAAAACTTTTTAAATACCGGTATGAATCATGAAATATTACCTATCAGCCAACGCCCCATAACGAACACGGTGAGTGTTAAAATGAATCAATAAGACTCCTTATAAATCTCCCGAGATGTATTACCCAATGAGGATAGAAGTTAGACTAGTAGATCATCATAAGTAGAATATAAATGACATGTCTATCCCGATAAATAAATAATGTTTGGCTCGATTATTGAGGAGTAAAATATTGTAAGTACCATGGTCAAAGAATACAAGCCATTCACGGCTATTAGCATTTCGAAGAATGTTAGAAATTAGAGTGAAGTCGACGGGCTCACTCAGCTCCTCTAACTATTGACAGAATGATGATCTAAATTTGGAGACAGAAAGAATAAGCCTATAGAATGATGTTACTAAGTTTAGTAAGAATATAGAGCCATAAGAACAATAGAACTAGTCTAGAATAGGGAGAATAGCAGGATAAAGAACCAGATTAAAGAGTGACCCATCCCTAGATTTGAATAGGGTAAGTAAACAGAGTAGATAAATTTAAGATATGTAGAGAAATAAGGGTTAAAGTGGAAATCCTGCTCCACTAAGATTTGACAGATGTAAAAGATTTTTTTTGGAATGATAGGATCTTAGGGATAATAAGCAGTATTTGCTAAATTACCCAAGCCTTAAAATAACGTTAACCTAAAAAATATGTAGTGTGCAAATGAAATAGAAGGCTATAAATAATGAAGAGAAATGAATTTTGATCCTACATTACCTTAACCCGATCTCTTACCCAGGAGTTATAAAAAATAAGTGTGAAGCCTCATAAATATAAAAAGAAATGTCTCATTAAAAAGGTAAAACCCGAAGAAGGGTAATGTATCATGAGAGTAGTCTTAAATTAAATGAAAATAACCGAGTAGGATAGATTATCCAAATAATGGTCTAGAGAAGTTTAAAAATTTGTTTAGGGCATAGAGTATATGTGCTTATTGCTCGTAAGAATGATTGTGATTTTACAGTCCAAGAAGGACTATTGTGGATGAAAGAATAAAAGGAATCTTAGGAGCCTTAAAGTACTGGATGTTTGTCCAGGATAAATCACTTTATTGGTAGGTTTATGATGATAAAATAAAGATTATTTAAAAGGACAGGAAGATGTTAAAAGGAAATATAACTACCAATATTTTGTTTCAGTTGTCAGGCAGGAGACCTAGAAATAGGAAGAATTAAAATAGAACAAGAGAAACCAAAGGTTAATAGGAATGATGTAGATGAATTACTCCCAAAAATAGGAATCATATAACAGGATGGCATATTGCTTAAAGGAATACATACAAAGAATAGGGAGAAATACTTGTTCATGAATAGAAATTCCTGACATACTAACAAAATACTAACAAAAACTCATGCTCAAGTTAGTAGGACATCCAGTAATCAAAGACTGCATTTAATGATGAAATAAATTTTTGACCTAAGATAGATGTTTGAGATCGTAAAATTAAAGCCTACATATAAGAAGTATAAAGGTCATATAAGGGTAAGAATCCTTTAGAAATTACGATTGCATTTTCTCAATCCCATAGTGGTGGTACCAACGGACTACCAGGGACTCTGTTCCCAGAACTTGACAAATGATAAAAACATACTGGTCTACATAGAATTTGATTTAACAAAGAAATGGTTGATGAGTCTGTAACAGAATAATTTGAGACCAGGATAAATAACTAGACATTCGTGTCTATAGATATTCTCTTGGGCAATGCACCCGAATTTATTAGAGATTAATGAAAACTGTGCAATATTTTTCTTGTAGTAAGAAGGGTGAAATAAGCCATGATAAGTCAAGTTAAAATAGAGAAAAAAAAAAAGGGGCAAATAAAATAATAGCAAGGGGTTGAGGATGTCCTGCGAACTATATATAGACCAACATAGAAGACTAATAACAATTACTTAAAGAGAACAAATTTACTTTGAAATAACTCGGTATATGGGAAACAGATTTTTTTTTGTTAGGTAGATTTAAGAAAGACTACTAAACTCCTTGGGAAATGAAATAAAAATATCTGGGCACTCATACAAATATTGAGGGTAACAAATGAGTGAAATCTTTAATTATGTAAAGTGTGTTATCCTAGGATTTGAATATGTATTCCGTAATCAACAAAGAAGGTCCAAATCATAAATGTCTCCAAACAATTAATTAAGGGACCACAGAGAATATTGAGTTGCAAACTAAGATGAAAAGTTTTTGATAAAGTTATGGGTAATGAAGACAGGTGAAATATGAACCCATAGGTGATTGAATATTTACAAATGTATTGATTTTGTTTGCAAGTTTGAATAAATAATGATGCCATTAGAGCAAAAGAATTATTATTGCATTTTATAGGCGATGCATTGATTGATATTTTTTTTTGGTGTAACACGTGTAACAATGATAAACATGCATGTATACAATGAATTTTATTATGTTTTGATGATGATGAAGTTAACTTAAATAATTATGAAGAAAGAAAGATTTAAGTGATTAAAAGATAAGATGTGCACCAATAATGAACTTTGAAGTTGAATGTCTCAAAGGGTTATTTTAGGCCCATAATAATTATGCAGGTAATAGTGAACAATTAAGTACATATGGTGAGTTACAATAATTAAACCTTTCATTTTGAAGTTAAAAAAAAAAAGTGTGTGTGGAAACACCCGAAATGATTTTTATGCCTGTGTAGTAGATGAATCCTTGAAGAAAGGATAAATAAGGTGTTTAATTGAGACAGTCTGCAATTGGTTTCTTTAAAGAAAAGTTTTAACATTGAAATGTAAGTTCCTGTCACTTGGATTTTATGAATATCCTTCTGAATGTAATATGTATATAGTTGAGAATTGAAGTTCTTGAGATAAAAATAATACGCAGACAAGGTGCAAATAAGATTCAAATTTATAAACATGATTTTGTTATGTATTGAATATGTTTCTTTATTATGAAATGATTATGATGTTTGATGATTTAAGACATTGATATATTTGAGTTTTTGATTTTACTCATTATTTTTATGAAGAAGGTGAGAAATATTTCTTTTGATGCCATTAATTAACAATGATTTATCATGATAATGTTGATGAGTAAATAAGGTACCATAATGATATTTTACAAATGTTTATTGATACTGATTACAAATGAGTAATACTCTTAATGAGTTATAATGTGCATGACACATAATTATATTTTTTGTTGCAGAAATATTTTGATTGATTTGAATTGATATTATGTATGTTTGAACATTTATTTTCTGCCATTTATTGCATTGCATTGAAGAAATGATTTTTGTGTTTACATCAATAAGACCAAGATTTTGAGGTCATAGGTAATGGAAAATATGAGTTGAATAGAAGTTAAAGGTAAAGGCATTTGCTAATTGATTGCACAGTTTAACACAGAAGACATTATTGATTTTGCCTTACGTACCCAGTGAATTAAGGGTTAAATATTCCATTATCAAGAATTAAGAAAAATAATATGTTTCAATATTGTGTTGAATTATTTGAAGGGAACAGGAAGTTTTTCCTAAACATATATTGATGATAAACTTATGCAATTGCATTATTTTAAAAATGATTGATGATGGTTTTCTTTTGATGAAGCTGATTTTGATTTACTGCACTAAGGTGCATATTATTTGATGATGATGATGATTTTGATTTATTGCATTGAAATGCATATTATTTGATGATGATGTTTTTGATTTATTGTGTTGAAATGTATTTCTTTTGGTGATGATGAATTATTGATGAATTATTTTTGGGTAAACCATGAAATGAGTTAATAAGATGTGAATTCCACAGGAATTCAGGTACGTGACCGAGTGGTGTCATGTAAAGGAAAATATTTCGTACTGAAAAGGTGATATGTGTATTTGGTCAAGTATTTTATGAGTTTTATTCGTTAGTTAAACGATAGAGAGACATTGAAATGAAGAGAGAGAGAGAGAGAGAGAGAGAGAGAGAGAGAGAGAGAGAGAGAGAGAGACGAGAAAAATAAAATCAGAGTGAGAGGGTACTCGAGAGGCACTGTTTGTGAAAAGTGCTGACATATGCGATAAATTGGCCAAAACAACGCAATTGGAATGCGCGTCGGTTACCTTGCCGAGAAATCGGAAGTGACATATGTATGACGTTACCATTACGTCAGAAGAAGGGACCAATAGAACACAAGAAGAGTCACATGACGTGACGCAATTACAACGCCCTTGTTCTGGGATACTTAAGCAACAAGCGCATCGAGGAACCAGCTCTTCCCTACAAGTAACCGCGTTAAACGGTTGTCCCTTCTCCCTCTCCCCCCGTCTTGGGGGAGGCCTTACCTCTGGTGCACAAAATGGGCTGCACTAACGAAACGTCAAGTTAACAACAAGATATTTACAAAGACGGACAACGAAGGGACCTAGTTCCCTAACTGCCAACAAATTACCTTTCATCCGGGAGGTACGAGATTATCTTCGATGAAGGAGAAATTACCAAGAAGCGTGTCTATGAGAAGACACAGCTATGAAGAAGCGATCCCCAAACCGCATAAATAGAAGTCAAGTGTTTCGCATCCCGAATGCTGAAGTGTAGCAGAAGTCTACGGTTGCAGCCTCCAATCTTCAAGAAATTTTATTGATCCAGTCTGTATTTAAACCCATGTAGAAGATTACTGTAAAGCTAATGTACATCAAAGTTCCAGAAGTAAAGTTAAGGAACTATGCGGCATTTTACCATCACCCACTTTCCTGAGGGTCTAGAATTAAATAATATTTTTGCACTGAAAGGATTGAAGAGATACATTTATTTAATTAAAATAATATTAAAGTGGTGCTTAATGAAAGAAAAAGAAAATGCCCAATAAAGCATCACAATATATATATATATATATATATATATATATATATATATATATATATATATATATATATATATATATATATATATTTTTTTTTTTATTTATATGCATATATATATACATACACACACACACACACACACACACACACACACACACATATATATATATATATATATATATATATATATATATATATATATATATGTGTGTGTGTGTGTGTGTGTGTGTGTGTCATCACATATACAGTAGTTTCTGTGTTTTATGAATACAATGGTCAATATACCAGGAGGTCTTAACATTTCACTTTCCAAAAGTTTTTGGGTACAGTTTCCGCTGAAGCCCTTGAAACTTCGCGAAGAGGTGTGAAAAATAACACGAAAGCGCTTAGCAGTATACTGGTTAATTCCTGTTTTCGGCTGGTTCGAATGCTCAGTCATCCATCACCAAGCAGCAACGTATTCTTCATTATTTGTTGGAGGAAAAATATAAAAATCATGGAACAGAACAGAGAATCTGTTCTGTTTTAATTGACTTGTGTAAAATTCTTATGATTTTTTGGTAAATATTTAATACTGTAATTTCTAGCGAAACTGGAATTTGCTCTAAGAAATGGACAAGTGCTGGCTAGTTTAGTGTTTTTCTCTATATGTTTAATAGGGGCTGGGGCCTAATAACTTACATATCAGTCTATTAAAATGTGAAGTATGATTTTCACTCTAAGTTCATTGTTTACATCTGAGAGACTGAAGGGGACTTACTGCGCAGGCGTTTTTTCCCCATGGTTTGGGGAGCTTTCTGTGCATTTACAATGACGTATTTGTCAGTTGGTTTTTTTAAACCAACTAACAGCTCACAAGTACGTCTTCATAAATTCCCGGATGTTGTTCTACAGCCGCCATTTTTTCCTTCCTTCGTCTTCAGTTTCAACTTAACCACCATCTCGTAAAGATGTCTCCAAGAGGGAACTCAAGGGAAGCACATTTAATGTAATTTCGTTTATGTCGGCAATTGATTATGATAGAAATGCTCTCCGTTCAGTGTAAAGCTATTGTTACTTATGTTTAATTATACAGCGAAATAATGCCTCAAAGGTCCGATTCTGACTTAATTTTCATGGAAGGTCAGCACACTTTCTACTGCAAAGCTTTTGTAAAGATTGCCAAGCCATAAGGTAAGGAATTATTTGTGATTTACTTTTTTGTAATGGAAGGATTTATTTGTGATTTACTTCGTTTGTGACCTGGGAAGGGGGGTCCTAGAGGCTTGCCCCCGGCTAGGGGTTGTGATCTTTGAACTACTAGGTTAGGTTATGTAGGTTTCTTAGGTTCTGTTTCCTTTTATAAATCTCAAAAGTTAAATAATCACGTTTTGGCCTGTTTTCACTCATTCACATGAACCATATATTTTTCCAACGGGTTATCTTGGGCTAATTTTACTTTTCTGACCGTTATTATTGCTGCAAATCACCCGTTTATGACGTTTCCACAAAAAAAAAAAAAAAAAAAAAAAAAAAAAAAAAAAAAAAAAAAAAAAAAAAAAAAAAAAACACGGTTTCCCACTGGGGTCCCCCATTGTGTTTATATAAAGGGGTCCAAATACTCATGAACGGGTGGTCATAAATGCATAAAACACAAAATAGCGACTAGGAAAATATATGGTTAATGTATATGGCTAGAAATTAAAGTATTATATATTTACCGATTTGCTTCCCTTTTAAGTAATCTTAACATTCTGATAACGTCTTATAAGTAGGCTCATAGTTAGCCTATTGTTGCCTATCTTACGCAAGGTACAGTAGGCCTACAATATATCGTTAAACAGCTGTAAAGCCTCTTCTTTTTTACTCTACTAAATTTCTTGTATTTTAGCGGCAACGCATTAAACGTACAGTATATTCTATCATAACGTTTAATTTTTCAGATTTCAATCATGTTTTTCAAGCAAATTCGTTTGTATATCCTCTGCATAAGTGTTATTTAATACGTATTTTTTGCCTTTGGTAAGACCCAAGTTTCATTGTTAATACATAATTCTGCGACTATCCAGGTTTCATGGTTTCATCTTGTTTCCAATGCCGTGATTCTTACCCTCATATTCTACCTTTATACCCTAACATTTCAGTGACCTTACAGTATACTTGCACATTTAAACGTGTTTTTCATATTCAATTAAGCCATGTATTTTAATACATGAATGGCTGGATTCTTTTACTGATCTCGGGACCAGGTCCCAAGGTGAAATCACTCAAAGACAATAGCATGTGACTGGCCAGGAATCGAACCCTTCTCCAGGATACTTGTATGACAGTGACAGTACCATTTAGCTAAAGAAGAGAGATAAAAGTCAAAGACAACTTTTCTGTTTTATTACATTTTTTTTTACTATGTCCATCAATTTCTAATACAATATTCATTAGGCAAATGCTAGACATCCGTGAGCTAAAGTTCTTCTAAGGAACTGAGAATCTTAAGCAATTAATAAAGCAATTATCTAAAATAGAATTTAATGAAGAATGGAGATATGCAGAAACCTAAATGAAACAGTTTCCCCTGAAAAAATACATTCGTGCTTTTTCATCTGTCAGTGCAAAGTTTTCTGTGATAATTTTATCTTGATCTAGTCTATAGGTGAGACGACACACTGCCATCGGATAGATACAGCAATAGGTCTCTCTTTGGTAATATTTTCGTAAACGTAACTTTCTGTACTACTTGTAGGAAGTTTAGCAGGCAATTATAATTTCCTATTAATGTTTAAAAAAGCTAAGTACTATACAATTGGCGGGAATATTCGACACCGAACCCCAGCAGCGATTGTACTATAAGACAATAGGAAGCAACAATAAAAAGCAATAAGAAGCAATAAGTAACAATAAGAAGCAATAAGTAACAATAAAAAGCAATAAGAAACAATAAGAAGCAATAAGTAACAATAAAAAGCAATAAGAAACAATAAGAAGCAATAAGTAACAATATAAAGCAATAAGAAACAATAAGAAGCAATAAGTAACAATAAAAAGCAATAAGAAACAATAAGAAGCAATAAGTAACAATACAAAGCAATAAGAAACAATAAGAAGCAATAAGAAGCAATAAGTAACAATAAAAAGCAATAAGAAACCACAAGAAGCAATAAGTAACAATAAAAAGCAATAAGAAACTATAAGAAGCAATAAGTAACAATAAAAAGCAATAAGAAACAATAAGAAGCAATAAGTAACAATAAAAAACAATAAGAAAAAATAAGAAACAATAAGAAGCAATAAGTAACAATAAAAAGCAATAAGAAACCACAAGAAGCAATAAGTAACAATAAAAAGCAATAAGAAACTATAAGAAGCAATAAGTAACAATAAAAAGCAATAAGAAACTATAAGAAGCAATAAGTAACGATAAAAAGCAATAAGAAACAACAAGAAGCAATAAGTAACAATAAAAAGCAATAAGAAACTATAAGAAGCAATAAGTAACAATAAAAAGCAATAAGAAACAATAAGAAGCAATAAATAACAATAAAGTAACGATAAAAAGCAATAAGAAACAATAAGAAGCAATAAATAACAATAAAAAGCAATAAAAAACAATAAGAAGCAATAAGTAACAATAAAAAGCAATAAGTAACAATAAGAAGCAGTAAGAAACAATAAGAAGCAATAAATAACAATAAAAAGCACTAAGAAACGATAAGAAGCAATAAGTAACTAAAAAGCAATAAGAAACAATAAGAAGCAATAAGTAACAATAAAAAGCAATAAGAAACTATAAGAAGCAATAAGTAACGATAAAAAGCAATAAGAAACAATAAGAAGCAATAAGTAACAATAAAAAGCAATAAGAAACTATAAGAAGCAATAAGTAACAATAAAAAGCAAAAAGAAGCAATAAGAAACAATAAGAAGCAATAAGTAACAATAAAAAGCAATAAGAAACAACAAGAAGCAATAAGTAACAATAAAAAGCAATATGAAACTATAAGAAGCAATAAGTAACGATAAAAAGCAATAAGAAACAATAAGAAGCAATAAATAACAATAAAGTAACGATAAAAAGCAATAAGAAACAATAAGAAGCAATAAATAACAATAAAAAGCAATAAAAAACAATAAGAAGCAATAAGTAACAATAAAAAGCAATAAGTAACAATAAGAAGCAGTAAGAAACAATAAGAAGCAATAAATAACAATAAAAAGCACTAAGAAACGATAAGAAGCAATAAGTAACTAAAAAGCAATAAGAAACAATAAGAAGCAATAAGTAACAATAAAAAGCAATAAGAAACAATAAGAAGCAATAAGTAACAATAAAAAGCAATAAGAAACTATAAGAAGCAATAAGTAACAATAAAAAGCAATAAGAAACAATAAGAAGCAATAAGTAACAATAAAAAGCAATAAGAAACAATAAGAAGCAATACGTAACAATAAAAAGCAATAAGAAACTATAAGAAGCAATAAGTAACAATAAAAAGCAATAAGAAACAACAAGAAGCAATAAGTAACAATAAAAAGCAATAAGAAACTATAAGAAGCAATAAGTAACAATAAAAAGCAATAAGAAACAATAAGAAAGAGGTATCTAATGCGATGTTTTAGTGGTATTTGACATGAATATTACGTATATTTAGTTTGTTTTTCCATTAAATGTTTGACATCGGCGTATAATTCTTATACAGTCTGTTGTAGCCGTTGTCACCGAGTCAAAGATGGCGGCCCTGCATCTTGGGACACTACTCACTCGGCGGGTTTGTTGAAGACATAAAAAAATGCACAAAAGACAGATTTTTCTTTCCAATCCGCATTCTGATTATTTTCAAGGTGTTTGCAATCACGAAGGGAAGGACACTGTCATAACAGAGGCCCTTTACGTCAATGGGCGTAGCAGGTGATGATGATGATATTGCTAAACGTTATTGTTTCGTAATGTCAGCAGAAATAAAAGGGAACTCTTTTTCAGTACATTTCTATTGATCGCCGTTGATACCTGAACATCATATTGGAAGATTTATGATTCAACACACGTCTCACTATTCACCTTAAAACGAATCAGTGAGCGATAGCTCCAGAGGTAACTTTTCTCCTTCCTTAATGTCTACTGTAACTCTATTATTATTATTATTATTATTATTATTATTATTATTGTTGTTGTTGTTGTTGTTTTGGGGTGTACTGATAGATTGTAATTTGTCAATGATGGACCAAATAGTGAACGCAGTGAAAGTGTGTAACTATCACCTGAGAAACATAGCATTTATTAGAAAATATTTAACAGAGGGCAGTACAAAAATTTTAGTGATGATTCACGTAATATCAAGGCTTGATTACTGCAATTCTCTGTACTACAAATTGCCCAATACACTACTAAGAAAGCTTCAAAATGTGCAAAACCGGGCGGCTAGACTGATAAAAGGCATTAAACTACGGGAAAGAATGACTCCTGCATTGATCGATCTACATTGGTTACCTGTTAAGGCTAGAATTGAATTTAAGATTTGCTTGATGACTCACAAAGCACTTACAAGTGATAAGCCTAAATATCTTCGTGATTGCTTGGTCCCCTACCCTCAAGCTACCAGCGCTGCTGTAAGAGTTAGACATGCCCATGACCCACATAGACTATTCGAAATCAGCGTGAATCATGCAATAGGAGGAAGAGCGTTTAGTTATGCTGCACCGAGACTCTTCAACGACCTTCCACTCGATATCAAGAATAGCAACAAAGTGGCAGCTTTCAAGAAAAACCTGAAGACTTATCTTTTTAGAAAGTGTTATAACAGTGACCTGAAAACTATTAAGCCTGAATACAAATGCTAGCGAAATAACTGATAAGATACAGAGCAAAATATTAACTGGAAAGAAATTATTTTCACACACCAAGGCCCGCCTGAACAGACTTTATTGTCTGATGGAGGGCGAGAAATAAACCCGTAAAAGTAAGTTGTTGTTGTTGTTATGACCAGTGGCGGCTCGTGGCTAAAATCAGAGGGGTGGGGGGTACTCCAAAATAAAAATTATATCGTTTGTTTTAATATTGTTTGGAAGGAAACAAACATGTATAAGAAAATGTATTCAGAAACTTGATAGAATCCTAAAAGAACAAAATTAAAAAGAAGAGGATTTTCGAAGGTGGATTGACCTCTGATAGTTAGGTAAAAGGTCTCCGTCGGGGGACAAATTGTGAGATATTTAGATAGAGTTAAGTAACTGAGTTAGAATAAGGAAAGGAAACCAACACTATCGATTAATAAGTACGCCAACTAACGACTGTATTCAATTTTTTTTAGCGAGGCATATTTGCACCGACTCGCAGAGATACCCTTTTAGGTCGGAAAATTTCCTAATAGCTGATTGGTCGGAAGTATTTTTGTCCGAATACCATCATTGTTTTCAAATGATTACCAAGTAATGTGAATCGAAACTTATTTATTAATCTAAATTTCTCCCTTAGATAAAGGTTTTGTTAATAAATAATGTTAAATAAATAGATATATTATAAAGTATCGTGATGGTAAATCTAAATTTAATAACACCCGCCGAAGTCAAGGATAGGAGTATGTTTTCGGATGCACGCTGCTTAATATTGTTACTTTTCACATATATCAACACAAATTGAGACAAATTACACTAAGAATAAAAAAAAAAAAAAACATGTTATAAACTTACTTTGAATACCAGAATCTACTAAAACGTGGAATTGATAAAACTAACTATTGGTGAAAATAGCGGTTAGGTAAAAGCAAGACTCACATAGAGTGGGTCCTGGGTAAAAGGAGCACTCTACTGTCAAACACCAAAGAGGGAATGGAAGGGAGATTGTAACTCGGCGGTGAAATTATGAATTCGTTTAATTGTGATCTTTATGCAATTTATGCAACACTACAGTATCCTCAAACCGAAAATGTTGCTATTAATAAAATCTAAACATATATATATATATATATATATATATATATATATATATATATATATATATATATATATATATATATATATATATATATATATATATATATATATCTCCTACGCCTATTAACGCAAAGGGCCTCGGTTAGATTTCGCCAGTCGTCTATATATATATATATATATATATTCCGATCATCTTATCTCTCTCCACGTCCCTCGGGTAGAAAGGAATAGTTATACCTTAGTGAGAGGGGATTACATTTGTACATCTACCTAAATAATAAGCCGTAATTTTTCCGGGTCACCTACACTAATAACTTAATAATGAACAAACCTACTCTTGGTATTAATATCATCATTATCATTATTATCATTAGTTACCACACATTTATATGGATATCTGAAAATGGTCATTTGACCTACTCGTGAAAGAAATAATCAAAAGGATGAAACCATATGACCGAGAGTTACGAAAAAAATAAATCAATACAAGAATAAAGAAATAATTATTATATCATTTGACTTCTAGTGATAATCTTATAATTTCATCGGATTTTGACTAAAGCACGAAGAGATCTGTGTTTCTCGTCACACACACACACAGAGAGAGAGAGAGAGAGAGAGAGAGAGAGAGAGAGAGAGAGAGAGAGAGAGAGGGGGGGGGGGTCTTGGCATAGCAGTCTCTTATATAATTGTTTCAAGAGAAATTGGTCGCCGTGGCAACACGAGTATCGCATGACTGAGAGAAGACGTTTTCTGGCATAAAAACGAACGCAATTTCTATGACAATGAGGCAAAAAAAAAGAAAAAAAAAGTAATTACGAAAGAGATTGCAAAGAATGATGATTATTTTACACACTAATAGATAGGCAAGATACGAACATGGTAAATTAATTACAGTTCGTTTACCATGCGTTATTATTGGCGTTCATGAAGACATGAGAGAGTAAGAGAGAGATAATTCATGCATATAGATGGGCATATTCTGATAGTGGATATTATCTAGGTTTTTTTTTATATGGAATTTTTTAATATCAGAAAAAAACAAAACGAATGCTTCCACAAATACAACCAAATAAGAAAAAAAAGGCAAAGGGTGTGATATAGGAGTGGTAAAGGTTATTATTATTATTATTATTATTATTATTATTATTATAAGCTAAGCTACAACCCTAGTGGGAAAAGCAGGATGCTATAAGGCCGAGGGCTCCAACACGAAAAATAGCCCAGGGAGGAAAGCATACAACGTTATAAATAAACTACAAAAGAAGCAACGAACAACTAAAATAAAATATTCTAAGAACACATACTCTTTTGACGAAAATGAATAGCAATAAATACTAACTTCAACCAAAAACGAGATGTAAAAAGTAAAACCGTTATCATAAAAGAAGCGAATTATCCTCAAGGAGGTTTAACACCTAAACCTCCTGGATTAGCCTGGCGCTTGAGTTGATTCCCAGACGATATGTCTAGAACCAGGAGGGAAAGTGTAAGTTCAGAGTGCTGGTATTTTTTACAAACGTTCTCGTGTGTGTGTGTGTGTGTGTGTGTGTGTGTGTGTGTGTGTGTGTGTGGCGAGTTCTAATGTTTGACAAACGAGAAAATTGGATAAACTAAATAATAATAATAGTAATAATAATAATGATGATGATAATAATAATAATAATATTAATAATAATAATTATTATTATTGTTATCATTATTATTATTTTGTTTATCCAATTTACTCGTTTTTCAAACATTAGAACTCGCCACACACACACACACACACTATCTCGAGTAGATAGGGTTAGGAACGAAGTAGTCAGGGTGAGAACGGTTGTAAGAAATGAGTTAGCAGCCAGAGTGGATATGGATGTGTTGAGGTGGTTTGGCCATGTTGAGAGAATGGAAAATTGCTGTCTGCTAAAGGTAATGAATGCAAGAGTTGATGGGAGAAGTACAAGAGGAAGGCCAAGGTTTGGGTGGATGGATGGAGTGAAGGAAGCTCTGGGTGATAGGAGGATAGATGTGAGAAAGGCAAGAGAGCGTGCTAGAAATAGGAATGAATGGCGAGCGATTGTGACGCAGTTCCAGTAGGCCCTGCTGCTTCCTCCGGTGCCTTGGATGACCGCGGAGGTAGCAGCAGTAGGGGTTTCAGTGTTATGAAACTTCATCTGTGGTGGATAAAGGGGGAGGGTGGGCTGTGGCACCCCTAGCAGTACCAGTCGAACTCGGTTGAGTCCCTTGTCAGGCAGGGAGGAACGTAGAGAGGAGAGGTCCCCTTTTCTGTTTCATTTGTTTGATGTCGGCTACCCCCTAAAATTGGGGGAAGTGC
>NC_090732.1:131446334-131453834 GCF_036898095.1 Palaemon carinicauda | reverse complement strand
TCAAATAATATTCTCTATATTCTAATAATATGTTCATGACAGTTCTTACGCTGTTATGACATTTATATGCAGCGCCATTTTAAAACACAATAGCTAAACTACTGGAGCATCTGGCCTTTAACCAAGTCCACAATAGTATATAATAAACAATGTCACTTATACAAATAAACAGTAGTATCCAGTGAAGTATTGATCACCAATACGTGAGCTAAGGAACGTTTTTTTTTTCTTTTGTTACATAAGAACGCAAGAGAACACTTAGGTAAGTATTATTTGTACAAGAACTAAAATGTAACTCGTAGGGTTTTTACAATGCATGCTTGATAAGAATATAATATGTTACTTCTCAAACTTTTAAATCGCATTTGGAAAGATATGGCGATAGGTAATGTACCTATCTATAGTTGGTGGTTTTCGAACACCGATCGTACTAATGAATATTCGAGAATCTACTGTCCACTACCTAGGTATACCCAAAGTCTTCAGAAATTTTTGGGTATACCTATACCGTGCTACCGTCCAGATTGCCGAAGTCAATTATGATCATAGTTCAGAGGACGGCCTAGTTTCAGAGTTTATTACGAAGACGAGCATTATTTTCCACATTGTCTTTTAATTCAGATATTAGATAAGATCGAATGCTTTCAGGCCTTCATTTGCAGTAATGTTCCCCATTCACCAAAGGTTTTGATGTCTCATCTTTTCAGCTCTGCTGCAAAAATATATAAAATTTAATTTTGATTGCTTGACAAAAGCCATTCCAACTTTGGATGTGTTATATCTTCACCAAACGTTACTTCTTCCTTTATTGTTGGTTTATTGCTTTACCTTAAAAAATAACAAACTCTTCTTAGAAAGAATAGCAAAAACGTTATGATTATTATCATCTATACAACAACAACAACAACAATAATAAGAATAGGGAAGTGGGGTATACGGGGAAAGGAAGAGTACCCCTGGATACAATCCAATTTATAGCTCAAAGGCAGGTACTCGGGATGGGAAAGATTAAGGTAATAGGGAGAGAGAGAAGTACAGGAGAAGAACAAAAGAGAGGGGCAGACCTTCTTGCGATATCAGGGAATTGGTATTATTGTGGATATTCGTACATCTATACATTAAATTCACGAACCACGCTAATGCACGAGTCAGTGGCCAGAGAAGTCTTGATTTCTTCCATGAATTGTCATTTTGGCTGATGTTTTTGACAGTAAACAGAGTAATGAAAAACTTGAACTTCCTCATTCCTGTTTTCCTGAGGCTAAACTAACTCCCTAGTTTGCAATCTGGTTTTCGTAAAGGCCTTGGAGCATGTGATGCCCTTCTCACAATCTCCAATGCTGTACAGAAATCCCTTGATTGTGGTCGGGAAGTTCGTATGATTGGCCTTGATTTTAGTGCTGCCTTTGACCGTGTTAATCATGAGGCCCTTGTTTTCAAACTGAAACAGTTGGGAGTGGGTAGGTCGTTTCTTAGCATTATTATTGATTTTTTAAGTAATAGATCTCAAAGAGTTGTTGTTGATGGGCACCATAGTGATTATAGGAATGTGATATCCGGTGTTCCACAGGGTAGTGTTCTTGGCCCATTACTTTTCACACTATATACACATGACATGTGGTTTGGCCTAGAAAACAAGCTTGTTGCATATGCAGATGATGCTACTCTCTTTGCATCAATTCCATCCCCTGAATGTAGATCTAGGGTTGGTGAATCCCTTAATAGAGATTTAGCTAGAATTAGTGCATGGTGCAAATTATGGGGTATGAAGTTGAATCCTAACAAAACTCAAAGTATGATTGTAAGTAGGTCAAGGACGGTGGCTCCTCAACATCCGGATCTCAGTATTGATAATGTTTCTTTAAATATGTATCACTCTTTCAAAATTTTAGGTGTGATTCTCGACAGTAAATTTACTTTTGAGAAACATATAAGGTCTGTGTCTTCTTCAATTGCACAAAAAATGGCTTATTGAGAAAGTCTTTCAAGATTTTCGGTGATCAATCTATTCTGAAGAAGTGTTCTAATTCTTTCATTCTACCTTGTTTTGAGTATTGTTCTTCTGTCTGGTCTCCAGCTGCTGATTCTCATCTTAATTTGTTGGACAGAAACTTACGGTCTATTAAATTTCTTATTCCTGATCTAGATATTAATCTCTGGCACCGTCGTTCAATTAGTTCATTATGCATGTTGCATAAGATTTTTCATAACTCTGACCATCCTTTACATTCAGATCTCCCTGGACAATTCTATCCTGTTCGTAATACTAGGCAGGCAGTTAATTCTAATAGCCAGGCCTTCTCCATCACGAGGCTCAATACTACGCAGTACTCTAGAAGTTTTATTCCAGCTGTTACCAAGATGTGGAATGATCTTTCTAATCGGGTGGTTGAATCAGTAGAACTTCAAAAGTTCAAAGTTGGAGCAAATGCTTTTTGTTGACCAGGCGGACATGAGTCTTTTTATAGTTTATTTATGATATATTTGTTTTTGATGTTGTTAATAGTTTATATATGACATGTCTGTTTTGACGTTGTTACTTATTTTAGAATGATTTATTGTTAATTTGTTCTCTTCATTTATTTATTTCCTTATTTCCTTTCCTCACTGGGCTATTTTTCCTTGTTGGAGCCCCTGGGCTTATAGCATCTTGCTTTTCCAACTAGGGTTGTAGCTTGGATAGTAATAATATTAATAATAATAATAATAATAATAATAATAATAATAATAATAGTACTGGGGTCTCGATACCACATACCAGGCAGTTTTTGATTCGTCGCTTTTAGTGCTATTTTGACTTCATCAGTCTTGAAAGTCATTGCTCCTCATTCCTCGTTGTATTCAGGGATTGTTTGATCAAATCTATCTCGCATAATCGGCGTTGATATTAGCCTCTCTATTCTGCAGTAACCTTAGTTTTAATGTTTTTTATATTATTATTATTATTATTATTATTATTATTATTATTACTTGCTAAGCTACAACCCTAGCAGGATGCTATAAGCCCAGGGGCTCCAACAAGGAAAATAGCTCAGTGAGGAAAGGGAACAAGGAAAAATAAAATATTTTAAGAAGAGCAACAATACTAAAATAAATATCACTTTATAAACTATAAAATCTTTAACAAAACAAGAGGAAGAGAAATAAGATATAAGATAGAACAGTGTGCCTGAGTGTACCCTCAAGCAGGAGAACTCTAACCCAAGACAGTAGAGGACAATGGTACAGAGGCTATGGCACTACCCAAGATCAGAGAACAATGGTTTAATTTTGGAGTGTCCTTCTCCTAGAAGTGCTGCTTACCATAGCTAAAGAGTCTCTTCTACCCTTACAAAGAGGAAAGTGGCCGCTGAACAATTACAGTGCAGTAAAAAGAATTGTTTGGTAATCTCAGTGTTGTCAGGTGTATGAGGACAGAGAAAAATGTGTAAAGAATGTGTCAGACTATTCGGTGTGAGAGTGTATAGGCAAAGGGAAAATGAACCGTAATCAGCAAGAATGATCCAATGTGGTACTATCTGGCCAGTCAAAAGACCCCATAATTCTCTAGTGATAGTATCTCAACGGGTGGCTGGTGGCCTGGCCAACCTACTACCTATAGGGATCTTGTGTGAAAGGAATACTTTCAATTCCTATTTCAGAAATAATAATAATAATAATAATAATAATAATAATAATAATTTTATATCTTACAGTTATGTATTCCAGTACATTAGTTTTAAATATTTACAATCAATAATATGGAAAGCAAATAATTACAGGCAGCCTACTCCTGGTTCCGACCGTTTCATTTAGAAAAATAATCTCTTCTTGAACAACCAAATAAGCTTATTTAACGAATATAAAAAAAAAAACAAGCGCAAGAAATACGAAACATATGAACCCAAATCTCTCTTATTTCAACGGCGCCAAGTCACTTCCAAGTGTTCTCTCTCTCTCTCTCTCTCTCTCTCTCTCTCTCTCTCTCTCTCTCTCTCTCTCTCTCTCTCTCTCTCTCTCACGCAAGAAGTTATTGGTGATAACATTACATAACCTCGATTTCATTTTTAATGTTATCACATTTTTCTCGATAGATTTGAACATACTAAAAATCTAAATTCTTATTTGCATTCACTTAAGCAATTTACACTAAATGTTAATTTCGAGGCGAAGTATTTTATCAAATACTGAAATGCATGTTAATGGTAACGCGTGTGCGCATGCACTTAATATATATATATATATATATATATATATATATATATATATATATATATATATATATATATATATACATATATATATGTATATATATGATATATATATATATATATATATATATATATATATATATACATATATATATATATATATATATATATATATATATATATATATATATATATATATATATATATATATATATATATACATATATATATATACAGTATATATACACATATACGTATATACAGTATATAATGTGTATATATACACACACACACACACACACATATATATATATATATTCATAAAAATTCAGAGACAACAAATAAGATTATGGGTGAACCTTGAGAGATTGTTAATATATATACGTACTTAAGACAGATAATTGTTTCCCCAAGACCCGAGCCCGAAATTAAAAGAAATATAAGCATGGGATGAAGAGCTTTTGGAAAACAAAATGAGATTATGAAACGTAAAATGCCACTTTCTCTATAAAGAAAAGTACTTAATCAGATGGTCCTACCAATTTTAACGTATACATCAGAAACTTCCCTTACTAAAGCCTCAGAACATAAACTAGTTACAACTCAAAGAGCTATGAAAAGAAAACTGATGGGAATAACACTAAGAGACAGAAAAAGAGCAACGTGGATACGAGAACAAACTGAAGTAGAGGATATTCTAACATGTGAGAAAAAGAAATGGACATGGGCAGGACATATAATGAAAATGCCGAATAGATTGCCATTAAGAATAACAGAATGGGTCCATAGAGATCGCAAAAGAAGCAGGGGAAGGAAAAGAAGACGATGTATTTACGAACTGAGAAAGTTTCCGGTGAGGACTGGCATAGAAAGACCATAAACAGGCGTGTATATATATATATATATATATATATATATATATATATATATATATATATATATATATGTGTGTGTGTGTGTGTGTGTGTGTGTGTGTGTGTGTGTGTGTGAGTAGAAATCACGGCAGCTAGCACAAGATGAGTACGAAATATGTATTGTAGCTGTGAAAGGAAAAGTTAAAAGAATCGATTGGAGTTAATACTATAGTCTTAATGGTGACACCAACAGATTCTCAATGAAATTAGTATACTGTACTGTACTATAGTCCATTTCTTTTAGCGATGCATATTTGCACCGACTCGCGGCGGTGCCCTTTTAGCTCGGAAAAGTTTCCGGATCGCTGATTGGTTGGACAAGATAATTCTAACCAATCAGCAATCAGGAAACTTTTCCGAGCTAAAAGGGCACCGCCGCGAGTCGGTGCAAATATGCATCGCTAAAAGAAATGGACTATAGGATATCGTATTCACAGAGAAAGGGATCACCAAACTTTTAGTTTCTTCGTGATTCCAGATACGTCCTATTTAAGTTATCTACCTTGGTCTGCCTTTATCTTGCAAGTCAATTAATGTCATCGAGCTGCGGCACACTGACCAAAAAACAGATGATTATGATGAGAGGTATATTAGTGTGGATCTTATCTTTATTAACTTCTTTTTTATTTCTGGTGATATTTTTAGTGTTTTCATAACCTAAATGTTTAAAACCAGTTGCCGATATTTCTGTTTCCGATGTCAGAACTCGGCAGGACAGTTATGTAGGTTACTTCAAGCACGTTAGTCTAGGTCACATTTCTGAGATAAGCATTTTTGCTCAGCAGTTGAATTCAAGATGCGCTTCATAATCAAATTAGTTATTCAAATATCGTGTTCTTCAAAGATAATCAAATTGTTTACGTCGGTGTTATTAAATAATATAGTCAGTTACTTGAAGAGTACTAGATAAGCCGATATAGATCAATAACCTAAACTTTAAGGTTCTTAAGGATTCAGAACATAAACGTAAAGGTCATAAAGGAGACAATTTGCAAGGGCACATTGAGCATATGATGTAAGTGGTAGTCAACTGTTATTTCTTACCTGAATCATTCAAAAGAGATTTCTGACTTAGGCTCATATCTGCTTAAATTTATATTATGGTGAAGTATAATGAACTTTTTTTCTCTCATCTTTTATGGATGATTCTAAGCTATTAGGTCTCATCTTGTCCTAGAGTTTAGAAAGGCGGCAAACTCGTCCTCTGCAAGTTCTATTAACCATTTATTCTTTTCAAGGAAAATACATTCGCTTACACTGAGCCATCTTCTTCTTAACGGATTTGCATGAGACATGTTTGAATAGATACAATATCATAAGATAAATAATTCTAGGCCTATGCTCAAAATCATTATTGCAAATGAATTTACCAAATAACAGCTTCGATTTGATAAAATCGCCCGTTATATTTTTGGAAATAAAAAAAAATATATATTTTCTGTCATCAATTGTTAGTAATGACAATGTAATATGGGATCAAATACTCATTTTTACTGGTGGATCCGAAATTTATACAAAAAAAAAAAAAAAAAAAAATGTAGGAGCACACGACAGATTTTTCCGTAAATTGTCTTAAAAGTTGAAAGCCGTAAAAAAATTTGATATGGAGGAGGAATGAAAGGAAAATCTATTGTACAAAATATGTTAGACCACGAAGAGTAATCTATTTAAAGTTACTTGGATCCACTTTTGAAATTGAATAGGGATGATATTAGTTATCCTGAATAATACACTTATAACCCAGAATACCATTCAGTGCTGTGAAAAGATCATACTATGTTATTTCAAAGGAGACAGAGCACGTATTAATTCTCTCTGGGATCTTTAACTGTTGCTATTTAAGTCAAGGACGTACCACATTTAAAAATAAGATAAGTTATCTTAACATAAATTACTAGAATATATCATAAAACTGGGTCAGATAATATGGCATTTTTTTTTTCATTGCAACCAAACTTTAGAATTCAGACCACTGGTAAACAAACGAATTTCCCTGTTGGGGACCCTAGGCTAATAGCATCCTGCTTTTCCAACAAGGGTGTTAGCTTAGCAAGTCATAATAATAATAATAATAATAATAATAATAATAATAATAATAATAATAATAATAATAATAATAATAATACGGCGATGGAATGTCACGTGGAAGCAAAAAGGCTTATAGCAAACGTTTGACAAGCAAGCAAGAAGAAAAACCTTAGACTTATCTTCGGTTGAACAAAATCCTTAATGTTTTGATATTGCAGTTTTAAGCAACCCAAACGATTCAGATTATCAACGAGGTATCTGAACTGATAGGGTAAAGATTACAGGAGGAAAGAAGAGGTTTAACATGTTGAACAGGCTGACATAAGTCTTTTGTCTATATATTAATTAACTGTTTTAATCTTGTTAAT
>NC_090732.1:131436334-131441334 GCF_036898095.1 Palaemon carinicauda | reverse complement strand
CTTTGTGTCAAACCCACTTTTTTACCATAGAAATTTTTTTCTAAAACCATGTTTAGATTCCATCATAATAACTTTTTTAGTCCCTCACAACGATTTAACTTTTAAATCATACATTGGGTTTCTGTCAATTCTATTGAACTATTTCACTAACTTCGTGTAAGCCACATAGCCTACATTTTATTCAATTCACTTTCAAGCTTCTCACTTAGCTGTTTCGTGCCAAACTCTTCATCAACATACCCTCTGCATTGTCACACACCGAACTGTTCTGCCCCTATTATTCCTTTCTTATCTTTCTAAGTTCCTGAAGCAAATTCCGACAATGTGATTTCTCCTTTATACTAAGTAACTCCATGCCCCTATAATTCTTAGTCACCTATCTCACCTTTACTTTCATTCAACAGTACTATTATTCCTGCTACTCACTCCTTCAGAAACTTTCCTTCATCTACAGATACCTTACAAACATCGGTCAGCCTGAGTCCCACTATCAACTTCAAAACCTCACTTGTGATCCCATCAACTCTAGGTGTCTTCCTACTCTTCAATCTCTTAATTGCTCTCCTTTCGTTATCAAGCCAATTCCACAATTATATATAACCTCGTTCTAGCAATCCGGCTACTGCGCTGCATTCAGTTCTGCCTCGCTTGGATCACCCACGTTTAAATGTTAAAAACATTTAATTCATTAACTCTCAATTTATTCTAGAGATTTTTCGCCTTTAGAGGAGTGTTGTCAGAGGTTATCTTTTCCTTTTTTCAGTAAGTAATTATGGGGTGATGCTACTAACCCACAATTTCACTTTGATTTTTAAAGGGCTTGGGTACAAAGTAAATCTAATATTTGCTTTACTTGGAAAATATTTGACCAAAATTCTCTCTGTCTCTCACTATATATATATATATATATATATATATATATATATATATATATATATATATATATATGTATATGTATATATATATATATATATATATATATATATATATATATATATATATATATATATATATATATATATATATATATATATAAAATATATGATTGTGTGCGCCTTTGTTTGTCTTTATAAATGAATATCCGCATATAAATTTCAAGTTTTATTATAAACTCCCCCTAAGATCGTGAAGAACAGCTAGTAATTATATTACTGACGAAACCAATGGAGTATTACGAGCTTATTGAACATTTCGAAAATTATTCTCTGTAATAAATAGTCTCTTCTGATGCATAGATTGTGATAACAGTTCAATATTGTTATTACTGAACCGTATTGCACTATTTGATAGCATTGGATAAGGTATAAAATAAAATATAAGACTTGAGACACATTGGTGTTGGGATGGGGCACTAAAGACGTTCACCTTATCAAGTGGGTCCCTGATAATTGTTTAGATTCTTATTACTTTTGGACAATCTCTTCCTGCTCGTCATTCTCATATCTTTGGCCGGTGACACACCACACCTTTTTCCATGGCTTTAAACCAGGTCTTTTCTGTGATACAAGGATACTTAATCTAGCTTTTATTTTCTGTCCATCGAGTTAGCAAGTAAGAAATTTTGAGGTAGATGCAGTACAGGTAGTTCCTATTGGATAAGGTCAATGGCCCATTTTCATTATGTGCCTCAATTGGTGTCACTGATACATAGAAGCGTGGAGTGATAGCGTTCCTTCTTTGCAGGAATATAAACGAGAAATAAAATATTCCATGCTGAATCCTTCTTTCTGAGCCGAGTGGATTTTAAACTGAGTGAAATATTCCCTTCCAGGTTACCTTTTGCCTATTCATCTTCATTGCAATAGCAAAGACAATGATCAAGTATACTACCTTATATATTGGTAGCATGGTAGAGATCTTTTTTTATTTATTTTTTGTTAAAGTTGCCCTGGCTCCATTTCATTCATTCTTTTAAATTCTACTTAATATTTAATAATCATTCAAATAAAGCTAAAGAATATGTCGCAAAATATCTTGATAGTGACTCTTAAATTTTTACTAGTTAGGTTCGCTTTCCTTCCCAAAGAAAAATATACTTCATAAAACACAATAACGGGCTTTCAATTTCCGAAATGTCAAATACGTACCCGTGTTTTCTGACGTATAGGAAAATTTACCACTGAATATTTATAAAGACTTATAACATACCCCGTCGTTCCATAACCCGAGTTCTATTCAGGACAACGGGAATGTTTGCTGCGCTTCTCTAAGAAAAACATTTTGTAATAAGATTTTCTAGAGTCCTGTAGGTTACCTTTTAGTTCATCAAGTTAATTATAGTAACCCAATTTCAATTTGCTTTCCAACAGGTTTTGGCTTCCTGTACTGTTGGCATATTGTTATCAGCAATGATGGCTACGTGGGGTTACCCAGCAGCGGCTCTTCCGCAATGGGAAAAGGCAGACTCAGCCATCCACCTCAGCACTCAACAGGCAAGCTGGTTTGGTAAGTAGAAATGGCTTGGTTTCCAGTAGTGTTCGGTAGTTCAGGAAAGATCGGAAAGGATGGTGAAGTAGGTTGGCAATTACCAGTGATGATTATAGCTAATCAGAACGAATCAGCAGTTTCGGATTAATTTGAATTGAGATTCGAATGAGATATGATAGCAGTTATGCAATCTCCCCTATGTAATAAAGAATAAGTGTCTGACATATATATATATATATATATATATATATATATATATATATATATATATATATATATATATATATATATACACATATATATAAATATATATATATATATATATAAATATATATATAAGTATATATATATATATATATATATATATATATATATATATATATATATATATATATATATATATATATATATATATATATATTCTTTCCCGTCACGCTCAGGGAGATAGTAGTCATACCTTGGGTGTGAAGGGTCACCTTAGAGGTACACTCGGAAACCACTCTCTCCCACAAATTACCGAACTAGCGGGTAGTAGAGGAAAGGGGGAGGGGATGGGAAGAGTTGAATCTGTGAGCATATATATCAAAATATTTAGACGTAATTTTTGACGGTTCTGGTACACTAAATAAAAAAAAAAAAATAGGTTGGAGTAGGCTAGTCCAGTTTGGGTTTAAGATAGTCAGTGATTTTGTTAAACAAATCTTTGTCAAAATAACACACAAATATAGTGCTAATTATCACATTAATTATTTTTCTAGCGACTGTAACGCTGATGATGTGCATTCCTGGTTCACTGATGGGCTCTTCCATCTACGAGTGGATGGGTCCAAGAAGAACGATGTTGGGCTTGACACCCCTTCTAGGCATTTCCTTTATGACGATGGCATTAGCTGCATGGGAAATGATGCAAGAAGCAGGCATGGCAGCGACAATTCTCTTAACTAGCCGTGTTATTCAGGTGAGTTTGACAGAAATCTCATGAAGATGAGAGATGCTGATTTTATTTTGTTCAATAGAAAGCGGCACACATCACTATATCAAGAGGAATTTCTTCTATGTTATTAATCACCCAACCTTTTTTCATTTCTTTCAGAGTTTGATTGTAGCACTGCTGAATCCTTTCATCTCAGTGTACACATATGAAATCTGTGACCAGAGTATCAGAGGGATGATGTCAAGCTTCGTTGAAATATGGGCTACGATTGGTTACTTACTCTGCTACCTAGCTGGATGTTTTCTTTCCTGGGATTTCATTGCATTACTTCTACCAATAGTTTTACTAGTGCCTGTATTTATTGGGTTGCTGTTTTCACCTGAATCCCCTCTTTGGTTAGCAAGAGTACACAAAGAAAATGAGGCTAAGGAAATACTAAAACAAATACGTTGTACAGAAAAAGAAGTCATAGCAGATCTGGATGCTGTCCAGCGCAGTCAGAATGGAAAGGAATCAACTTGCTCAGAATCTCTCTTGGTATTAACACAGAAAAACCATCTTAAGGCAATACTTGCCTCGTCACTGATTTTTGCTGTGAATCAGCTAAGTGGATTTGCAATCATTGCTATATATGTTGTCCATATCTTCAGTGCAGCTGGGGTAGGTCTAAGTCCAAGCTGGAGCTCAGTAATAATAGGAACATGTCGGCTGGTTTGTAGCGTGGTCGCTTCTTTACTGTTGCACAAACAGTCTCGTAGATGCATGCTGTTTGTAGGAAACACTTTAACAGCCATTGCCTCTGCTATGATGGGTACTTTCTTTTATCTTCAAAGTTTAGGCGAAGATGTGTCCTGGTTAAGTTGGTTACCCCTTTTCGGCCTTGCTCTTTACATGGTGGGATATGCAGGTGCAGTTGGACCAACTACCTGGGTTGCTGGACTTGAAGTTCTGCCAGGACCTGTCCGTTCCACTGGATTTGGAATAGCCTCTACCTGTTTTTCCTTGACTGCTTTCCTTCTTTCTAAATTCTTTTTGGACATGAAGGACCTCATCGGGCTTCACGGAGTATTTTGGTTTTTCTCATGTGGCTCGCTAGTTTATATCGCCCTTGTCTTCTTATACATTCCAGAAACTTATGGGAAATCTATGAAGGAAATTGCAGAGTACTGGGAAAGCACTTGCAAAACAAAAACAAAAGATGCTTCACCTGCATAAGAAAGGAATTGCACCCACTAACACTTGACTCTTAAATATGCATTATGGAAAGTAGTGTGTGAATTAAGAAAAAAAATGGGCTGCGATGACAAGGAGTTACATGCCAATAAAGATGTATATCTCTTTTTATTAATGCAGCATTTTAAACCAATTGCTATATATTTTATAACAAAGTTCCCAGACAGTACTCAAATGCTGTAGATTTGTAACCAGATTTTATCAGGTCTTAATATTTCATCTCTGATGCTTGATGCTGGCTGTAATTTTGATTTGAACTACAAAATGAATATACACACACATATATATATTCTTATGAAGCTGGTCCGACATGAAAGTAGAATATTTTATGTACATATTTTATTTGTGCATTTAAGAGATGTATAGCCAGCTCGTAAGGTGAGTTCCACTCACGTAGCATTAAATA
>NC_090732.1:131426334-131431334 GCF_036898095.1 Palaemon carinicauda | reverse complement strand
ATACACCAAACCCTTATATAGGTAAAGAAATTAATAAGTAAAATAAAGATATATCAAAAGCTTAAGTAAATCTAGCTATGTGTGTTGATTTATTATATTAGAAGTAAAACAAGGTTTGGACAATAAATGAGACACACTGGGTATTAGAAAGACATAATGCATGTAACTTTAAAAAAAAATAACCTAACACGCCATGCAATGGAATATATGTATAAAAATTAAAGTTTTTTCCAAGGTCTATAGACCTTGGTTTTTTTCATTAATTCTGTGGATGAGGCAGTGACTTGGACCATTCTGACGTCACAGATATTAGCTCCACCCACACCACCGAAATTGAACCGGTTGAACGTGGCTATCCAGAGGATGAAGAGATCCTACTGTAGGCCTTTATGTCAAGGTCTATAGATTACATTCTCTAGAGAGTCTAAACCTACTAATGTCGGACCAGTCCACGAAGTATCCTTTTGTTCACTCAGGGTTACGGTGACTTATTAGGAACGTCCCTGCCTGGCGATTGCCGGACTGGAGTTCAAGCCTCACTCAAGCTCGGAAGTTTCTTGTGTCTGCAACCTCACCATCCTTATGAGCTATGAATGGGGCGTTGGGAGAGTCTATAGGTCTACCTGGTGTGCCATCAGCAACCATTGCCTGGCCCTCCCTGGTCCTAGCTTGATGGAGAAGGGTCTTGGGCGCTAATTATATGGATAAATGGTCAGTCTCTATTGTCACTGTCACTGTCCCTTGCCTCTTTTATTCATGGGGGGCCTTCAAACCTTAATAGGGCGTTCCAGTTGTAGTCAACCAACTCATACTTGAAAGAGTTTTCCGGTATGTTTGGAGTGTCTGAAGTGTTGTATAGCAATAACGATACGCAGTACTACGTCACAAAAATTCTGGACGTTAGCTGACGGGTGAAACTTCATTGTAATGAACATGTACTGTGTTAAAATAGCCTTTGAGCTCACATACTATATTGCAATGACGATATAAATAGAATTTTCATATGTTTGATAGTCTGAAAATAGTAAAGTTGCAACTACATACCCTACTCAAATTAGTCAAGCACACGAGCTGGAAATTTGAAATTAGTTTTGGATTGGTATTGAGTTGTAATGAGTTATAACTAAAACTAAATATGCTCTCTCTCTCTCTCTCTCTCTCTCTCTCTCTCTCTCTCTCTCTCTCTCTCTCTCTCTCTCTCTCTCTCATTGTGTGAGATAGTTTGACTTGATGGTACATCTCTCCCTTTTTTTTAAATCTGTAACTAGATTCAATTTATTTTTCGACACGGACCAAAATTTAGAATCAGTTTTATCTCGCACGTTAACATTTTCTACAAATTACTTTTGTGCACTACCTGTTATTCTTATTTAGTTTGATAGATAAACAGTAAAATCATTGCACGTTCATTGTTGGCTAATATCTTTTTCATATCTTACAAAGAATCCAGAATATCCAAATCACTCACGAGCGAATACTCTTCCAAAAATATTCAATAGTGGGCTAAATTTGTTTTTAGGTTGTCCATTCATTCATAGGTCTAGAAGTCTCAACACTGTACGTAGTTCCTTCTACGATAGACTGTTTTCAGTTAGAGTTTCTTAGACTTATATTTCATGACATTTTTTCGTAGAGAAAATCCAAGTTTAAGGCTATTGCAAAGAAAAAAAATCTTCCGTGGAACTGGTGTTTGAGCTATAAAACTTACTAAAATCTTTTTAGTTCGATGAAGATGACACTCTTCAGTCTTATAATTAGAGAGAGAGAGAGAGAGAGAGAGAGAGAGAGAGAGAGAGAGAGAGAGAGAGAGAGAGAGAGAGAGAGAGAGAGAGTTCTGCTAAATGGTTACACCCTTCAGAATGAGGTAATATTACCCTAGCCCCTTCTATTCTCAAGCACATGATATGATGGTATACATTTTGATATGAGTCCTAATCATTAACATATTCCTCAATCCAGCTGCAGCTGACTAACAATCAGGTACTTCATTTTCTTCACCATTTACCAGTACATCATCATCCTTTACTGTTATAATTTTCATTACTAGCTAAGCTGCAACCCTAGTTGGAACAGTAGGATGCAATTAACCCGAGGGCTCTAACAGTGAAAAATATCCTGGTGAGGAATGGAAATAAATAAACTATAAGAGTAGTAATGAACAATTAGAATAAGATAGACTAAGAACAGTAACAGCATTAGAATATATCTTTCACATATAAAACTTAAAAAGAGACTTATGTCAGTCTGTCCATCATAAAAGCATTCGCTGCAAGTTTGGACTTTTTGATCGAAAGTGAATGATATGAATTTGTCATCTCAGTTGGTTGTATGACTTCAAAGGTCCATACCAAGGTTCATATTGATTTTAGCACATATATGGGCCGCATCTGAACAAGAGGTCGTGCTGGCGTTAAAACAGCCATTTTGGCGCCTTAGTCCTTCTAGAACAATCACTTATGTCATGGCCACTAATCTTCCTTCCTAATCTTATCGAATGAAGTATACAAAAATAAAGGCATAGTAGGGTTGATAAGTTAAAAATTAAGCTAGTACATTCACTGACCTTCATTCCTAATCTTATTGAATGAAGTATATTAAAATATGCATAGTAGGCCTACATGATTAAATTGAATATTGAAAACCCCTAAAATTTGAAAGCCCAAAATTTTCAATTAAACTAATGAATGACATTCGATATGGAGTGTTGAATAGTTATGCCACAAAGTCCCCCACGGAAATGTACAGTATGTCTTTAAGACAAAATTGGCTTTTCCTCGAAATCTTTTAAAGAGAGTAAGCAGCTTTGGTGATTGGAATTTCAAGTTACGTCTTGGGTCACGTTGATAAGAAGGAAGAAGAAGAAGAAAACATGGGTGATTATTCTATACAGGCACTAAGGAATCGTCTTGTCACTAAGTGAGTCCAAACATACGGCACCATTGCCAACAATGTTGATATTACGTAAAAAAAAATTTCACCCTCCCTCTCTCCAAGGTGGGGAAATGCGGGGAAATTGATCTTTTGGGGAGTTAAACAGATCCGAAGCTATTTCACAATGAATTTATGCGAAGGACAGGAACCAAAAGCATTTTTCTATTTACAGAAAACCCCACTAAGAACTGGCTAATTACGAAACTTGGCAGTCGCCCTTAAACATGGGGTATGCATGAATACAAATGCAGACTAAGCGCGCGCAACCTCTTGCCTTTGCAGCCTTTGGTTCAATGGCGTCAGTCAGCGCCCGCTCACTGCTCAGACGTCTCCCATTTGTCTGGCTTCTGCAGTACATCTGCGGCGGGAGTTGGTGTTGATCAAGCACAGGTCTCGGTATCATTGATAATGCCGTATCCAAGGGCGCGCCAGGTGAGAATTTGAAGTGATTTGTGTGAAGAATTGTGGCAATTTTCTTCAACAACTGTTATTTCCGGGAAAATGTTTAAAATGAAGATAAAGGCATCTAATGAAAGCAAATATTTTGCACAATTCTTCTGATACAACGGATTTTTTCTATAGCGAATGTCAGTGCATATTGTCTATTACATCTTGCTTATAAAAAGTAATTTTTAGCAGCATTTCGCCTTTCAACAATCACCCATGCGCCATAATAGGCTATCATTGCCTGGTGGTCACCCGTCCAAGAGTTGATCACACACAACGTAGTTCACCTTCAGCCATCAAGGGACCAGCGATATATCAAACATATTACTACCATTGACCGTGCGAATATATATATATATATATATATATATATATATATATATATATATATATATATATATATATATATATATATATATATATATATATATATATATATACTGTATATATATACAGTATGTGTGTGTGTGTGTGTGTGACATGGGGTAGCTGGCCGAAGCAATATATGTACTTAATCCTTAAAAAGGAGTGAATATGATACAGTGTTGAAAGTCGAAAAGAAGAGTAAATCATTCTAGAAAAAAGGTGGGTAGATATATACAGTTATACAGTTGTATCAACACAGAAACCTACAGAACCATTAATAGTGAAACAACTTGAATGGGACCAAACTTTAATGTAGGTTACGATAAGTTTTAATTTTTTTTCTGTCGCGTTTGTTTATTTCCTGGTGAATAAATACCTAATATTTGGATGAATAAAATTATTCAATTATTATTATTATTATTATTATTATTATTATTATTATTATTATTATTATTATTATTATTATTATTATTATTATTATTATTTGCTAAGCTACAAACCTAGTTGGAAAAGCAGGACGCTATAAGCCCAGTGGCTCCAACAGGGAAAATAGCCCAGTGAGGAGAGGAAACAAGGAAAAGTAAAACCTTTTAAGAACACCAACAATGAAATGAGTTTTTACAAAGATTTTTTTTTCTATTTCACTACATGATACCTTCTTGTAACTGGTTCCAATCTTAACTATAGTCTATCTATCTATCTATCTATCTATCTATCTATCTATCTATCTATCTACAAATTTATGCCCATCCCTGCCGTATAATTATTTAATCATGAGGGAGAGAGTCTAACTGCCTCATTTAAATGTTGCTTCTGAGAAATGTTCAAGCTTCTTGCATTAACATCTTGCCCATTTGAAGTGGTAAGCAAAACCTCTCCAAAGCTTCCCGAGTTTTTCTATATATTCTTTCGCTTCAATTTTCTAGTATTGATTATAAAGTGAACTTTTTTTTTTTTTTATCTTAGCTACCAATTGAACATGCTTACGATATTTGTCTGAAGTTATTGTAAACTAGTGTACGCGACCCATAAAAAATGACTGCTAGATACTTAAATAGATATATGCCCAGACGAGCACACAGATTCAACCCTTCACACACACCCTTTTCCTCACTACAACACGGCAGTTGTGATTTCCGAGTGTACCTCTCGGGGTAACCCCCACTCACCAGGGTACTATAATCCCCACTACCAGAGGGACGGGAAGAGACCGAATAGTCATACATTTTGCAATGTCACTCAACGTGACAAGAATG
>NC_090732.1:131416334-131421334 GCF_036898095.1 Palaemon carinicauda | reverse complement strand
TGTATACCAAGTATATGTGTTTTATACACATGCGTGCACACACACACACACACACACATATATATATATATATATATATATATATATATATATATATATATATATATATATATATATATATGTATATATATATATATATATATATATATATATATATATATATATATATATATATATACATATATATATATACCTGGTATATGTGTGTATGTGTATACAGAACAAGCTAAACATTTTTTTATTAAAACCCAACCGAGACAAAATATCACTTAATGGACATTATTAGTTAAGGAAATTCAAAAGCTGAGCTGACATGATCACCATCAAGTGAAAGACAGTGATGGTATCTTAATGGCAAAAATATCTTTAACACCTTGCATCATAAAGAAACAAATCCAGAATGACAGGTAATTCCTAGGATCTCATAATTAATCAGTCCATAGCGGATGCTATACATTATCAAGCTGTGATGTAAGTTTATGTGCCAGATGAGAAATGTACAGTTGGTTTCATTAATTCCGATACACTGATTCCGCCTTAGTTTCATAATAAGTGTACCGGAATTGATAAAGCCAACTCAGATGAGAAATGTACAGTTGGTTTCATTAATTCCGATACACTGATTCCGCCTTAGTTTCATAATAAGTGTACCGGAATTGATAAAGCCAACTCAGATGAGAAATGTACAGTTGGTTTCATTAATTCCGATACACTGATTCCGCCTTAGTTTCATAATAAGTGTACCGGAATTGATAAAGCCAACTCAGATGAGAAATGTACAGTTGGTTTCATTAATTCCGATACACTGATTCCGCCTTAGTTTCATAATAAGTGTACCGGAATTGATAAAGCCAACTCAGATGAGAAATGTACAGTTGGTTTCATTAATTCCGGTACACTGATTCCTCCTTAGTTTCCCAATATGTGTACCGGAATTGATAAAGCCAACTGTACCTTCCTTTCTGAGGAGGGACTTCGAAGATTAACCCCCAAAAATGCAACGAAATTCTTTTGCTGACACATATCTCGACCTTGGAGAGGGCGCATCAGGCAACCACCCCCTTAATGTAGAGATATCGGTGGGAAAGAAAAAGAGGAAGATGAAGATCTCTACTTTAAAGTTAGGATAAATCACTAATTACTTGAAATATTCCAAATTCGAGTTATCAGAATGGCTATTGAAAACTTCTATCAAATAGAAATCTTTGGGAATTCTAAAAAATTATTCTAAATTTTATGATTTTTACAACGATCCATCAACAAGAGTTTAATTGCTAGATTTGTTGCAACAACCATAAGATAAAACAGAAATTATATGAAAAGAAACAAAATTTTCCATGTCCTTAGTCTCCAAATAGAGAATAGTTTTAATATGGGAGCAAAAAATCTTTTGCACCATGTAATGCTATATAATTAAAATATTGAACAATTTCTTTTTGATATTGCACCATGCAATGCTATATAATTAAAACATTGAACAATTTCCTTTTGGTAATTATCTAAAACCCTTTTCCTCTCATTTCAGCCACAGTAACTCTGCTCATGTGTATACCCATGTCCCCAATTGGTGCCAAAGCTTCTGACGTTTTGGGACTCCGGCGAATAATGTTGATCCTGACTCCTGTCCTTTGCCTCTCCACCATGATGATGAGTGCTGCTTCCTTGCCAGTTGTATACGAAGCAAAAGCTGCGGAGACGTTTCTCTTAGTATGTCGAGTCGTGCAGGTCTGTATCGTGGTTTTATTTCTGGTTCAAGTGTTCATTGTTTACTGCCAATCTGGTTTAAGCTAGTTTTACTATGCATATTAAACTCATGGAGAGAATGGCAGGCTATATAGCATCCTGCTTTTCCAACTAGGGTTGTAGCTTAGCTAGAAGTAATAATAATAATAATAATAATAATAATAATAATAATAATAATAATAATAATAATAATAATAATAATAATAATAATAATATATTACTGCATAATACTGCATATACTTTATCCCCAACTTTATCAATTGTCAACATGATCGCTAAAAAATTATCTTAAAATATTATCTTGCTTAGATCTAAGTAATCATTTCTATGATGTTATTAACTATCGTATTTGACTAATTTACAATACTCCTAGAATTGAACTCTTATGTGAATCTTTATTTCTTTCTCTTAAAGGCCACAGTTACTGCTTTACTTGCACCCCTGATTACAGTCTACATATATGAAACAACAGACCAGCATCTAAGAGGCATAATGACAAGCCTCGTCGAATTCTGGGCTACACTGGGGTTTGTACTCAGCTATGTGGCAGGCTGTTTATTCGACTGGGTAACTATAGCATGGCTTCTACCTCTCATCACTCTTGTCCCAGCTTTTATTGGTATCCTGGCGTCCCCTGAATCTCCTTTCTGGATGGTAAAAAGAGGGCGGATGGAAGAGGCCAAAGATATTCTGGCTCTATTACGTTGCACTGAAGAAGAGCAGAAAACTGACCTGGAAGATGCCCAGAGAAAATTGAAAAACTCGGCCACCTGTTCGGAGTCAGTTCGAGAAGCAACTAAACTATCGAACATCAAGGCTATCGTGGCATCTTGCTTAGCCTTGATCATGAAGGAGCTTGGCGGTTATGTTGTTCTTTCCATTTACGTTGTGTACATTTTTGAGCAAGCAGGAGTTGGCATGGACCCTAAATGGAGTTCTGTTATTGTAGGTATGACAAGAATGCTTTGCAATTGCATTGCTTCCTCTTTATGGCACAACTTTTCCCACCGATTAATACTGATTGTTGGGAATGTTCTGATAGCTATAGGGACATTTTTTGTGGGGATCTTCTTTTATGTGCAAGAGAAAGGGGAAGACGTCTCTTATCTCTCTTGGCTACCTCTCGTTGGCCTAGTCGTTCACATGATAGGGGCTGCGGGGGCTATCGGCCCCGGGACCTGGGCCTTATCTGTAGAAGTGCTCCCCGGCCCTGTCAGGTCTTTTGGGTTTGGCTTAGCCAACACGAGCTACGCTATAACGGGATTTTGTATATCTAAATTATTGTTAGATCTCCAAACTCTGATGGGACTGAAAGGGGTCTTCTGGATATTTACCGGAGGGTCTCTCAGTTACATTGCGCTTCTTCTTCTGTACATTCCAGAAACTCTAGGCCGGTCGCCGAAAGACATAGAAGATTACTGGGAAAATAGGAAGGAACCTGCTGAGGACGACAAAGTTTAATACCTCAAATTACATTTCATAAATTTTTATACATATTTTGATACTTTGTTCTTACATTAGAGTGAAGTAGCAAAAGTTTAAAGTACAATGTAGGTATAATAGTACGGCTGGCTATCGTTTATTTACTTTTTTTTGTGACGGTTGCGATGTTAAATCAAAAACATTATCGCCGTCAGAACGTTATATAACAACAGCAATGAGAGATTTCAGACCTTTTTCAATTAATATTTCCAACATTTCACTCAAGTCTACAGATGAAACACGTATTTTTTCAGGGGCTGTCGGTGGATGAATCCACTGTAACATTTCACTAAAGTCTACGGAAAGATCATCCTCATTTTCATATGCTGACTGTAGATGGCGAGAAAGGCAAATCCGGATCCGAATCATCTCCAAATTTTAATGAACATTTCGTCAAAATACATAGTGTGGTTTGACGTAATCCGGTCAATAGACAAATAAATAGATAAACCAACTTGATTTTATAACTTCCTTGAAAAGGCTGAATGAGATATGGTAAAGAAACTTTTCCTACATAATCTATATGCTGCTGAAAGTTAAGTGTTCAAGTCGACTTGTTACCGTATTAATAGTCTCCTTGATATTGAACTTTGATTATGATAACTTGCCTGAGTACAACTCAATACAAGAGATGAGAAACAGTCGGACGTTATTGAATCTCCCAAGGAATAAACGCTTCTGATTTACGTCCAACGATTAATTTCTAGTTATTTTTCTTTATTTCTGGAGATACACACCGCTTTATCACATGAGGAGATTCATCCCTAAAATATAGATAGCAGAAAGTTTCAGATATTTACCTCATTAAGTGATAGGATATGTATAATCGCGAGAATACAGTCATGGAAAATTGATTCCTCCATTGCTAGCATTGAATTAGCTACAGTATTTTGTGTGTTTTATATCCAAGGAAAGAACGAGCACAAGGAATCAGCTGCACTTAGAAGATGAGTTGATCTGAAGTCTTAAGAATAAGGCTCAACATTAATCTATGCTTGACCATGATAACACGTCTCCAGGTTTCATTCTCTCCCAGGATATAAAACGAACAATCAAGTAATGACAGATGCAATTTCACTTTGGCTATCATGGTGCCAAATGCTTCCGGCGTGACTAAGCATCTTTCTTTCAGAAAAGATTAGATTAATTCAGCTGCGTTATATGCTTCATACAATCGATTTCGAAATTGTTCCTCTCTTGTATGTTATGTTTCAGAGAAAGTGAGACACTGGTTACCATAGATAGGCCTATAACCAGATTGGGAATAACTTAACGTGGTGAAAGTGTTTGCGCATAGCTATGATCAGCAAAGCTGTCTTAATCAGGGCCACCCATACTAGGCTGGTTTGCCATGAGTGATCAGACAAAAGTCTCCCACTATCACTAATCAGCAGTGGCTAGCGTGGTGAGGAAAACTTGCCAAACCCCAGACATGAATAAGGACATCTCTGAGGCCTTTGTCATGCAGTGGACCAGAAACGGCTGCATTTGTTGTTGTTGTTTTGGCACTGTACACAAGGTTGATTACACTTATCTACTGCGTTCAGTTAATTCATATTATTGACAGTTGAGGAAAGGTATTAGATAAACTTATTTTCCTTCCTACCACGGACTTCAAACAAATCTGAGCACCAATATTAAGCTTCGTAGAGCAAACTTGCAAAAGAAAAGTACCAAAACACAGGACAGCGTAACATCACTGGTCGCTAACCAGTAATAGCTCTCGGTAATATTACTCAATGTCACATTCGGTCACTACTTCTTAAGTGATGCTA
>NC_090732.1:131401334-131411334 GCF_036898095.1 Palaemon carinicauda | reverse complement strand
AAAACATATTTTCTTCCAGACTGCTTGGCCCTTCTGGCTAATCACGGATTCCGATGATGATGAAGATGAAGATGATGTTTGATTGTCCTGCAACTAAGACGGACCATGGGCTCTGTGCGTAGTCCATAAGCGGGTAAAATGACGAATCATCATTGCAAGGTCTTATACACAAAGGACGGACACAAGGATGGGGAGAGGGCTCTCTCCAAAGAGCACTCGATGACGTGGATGGGAGGGAGGTAGAAACTGCAGTCAGTCCAAAGCCGGTCCTCTCTTGGTTCTAGAGATATTCGCTTTTTTTGTATAGGAAGCTCCACCCCGGACAGTCCAGTCAAGTTCTCTTAGAACACGGGCTCTTGCAACTACGTAGCCAGCCAAAGGAAAAATCATGATAAAACAGACTTTATAGCTTTCAAATTTTAGTTACCGCTTGCTAAATATGGGGTATGAAGAAATAAAATGGAATATGTTATTTTATGAATGTTTTTTAAAGTAATTATTAACATGTATCAATAATTTTTCTTTGGTTTTTTAAGTGAAGATTATTTTATCAGTTTCTTCTGTTCTTGCATTGTTGTAAACATAAACGTTTGAGTTTTGAGTCTGAAAGTCCATGCATGCAAAGGATTATTCAAGACTGCGCTCTAAGATACGTTAGATAGGATACGTTAAAGTCAGAAGAAAATTTAAAAGCAGAAGGTTGCTGTAAAGAGCCACAGGTAATGACTGAATTGACCAGTGTGAGGTGCACTGGTGGTGCTATCCCATTGCTTTAAATGTTTTTATGTTGAACAGGCTGACATAAGTATTTTTATAGTTTATATATGAAATATCTATTTTGATGCTACTGTTTTTTAAAATATTTTATTTAAATTGTTCATTATTTCTCATATCATTTGTTTATTTCCTTTCCTCACTGGGCTATTTTTCCCTGTTGGAGCCCTTGGGCTTATAGCATCTTGTTTTTCCAACTAGGGTTGTAGCTTAGCTAATAATAATAATAATAATAATAATAATAATAATAATAATAATAATAATAATAATAATAATAATAATAATAATAATTTAGAGATAATAGAAACAAGTGACATTTTCAGTAATAGGCAAAAATACTCAAATTGGTCCAATCTCGCAGTAGTGAAGAATACTTTAAAAAATCATGGATCCGGATCACCGCCAAAATCTAAACGCTTCTACGTTAGCCCATTTCTGACATGAAATTTTCATCAAATTTCATCCATAACTTTTTGAGTTTCGATGGTGACAAACAAACAGGCAGGTGAAAACGTAACCTCTTTAGCGGAGGTAATTCAACTGGTGGGATTTTATCACGGAGAGAATGGTGAGGGACATAATAGGGCTGATAAAGTCAAGAATAATTTAGATTAATGAGTGGCAAAATCTTTATTTGGAATAAAGGGTAAAATAGGACTGAGTCAGAGTTGTTTATTGTTTAGATTATATACATTATATACGTTATAAAAATTATATTATGGATTTTACAGCTATATACAATAATGAAATCTTAACTAATTCACATCTTTAGTGGTATTCCCTACCATTTAAGAGTAGGCTTACCTACTATGAATTGGCATTTTTTTTAACGAATTCCTTACCGATCTTTCACAAGATTCACAATGTTACCAAGTAACCCAATTCATCATTGTCTCTTAACGCTCGGTATAAGCATTTTAGTTCTAAAGTTGTGGAGAGAAAAAGAGGTCAAACGCCCAAATAAAGGAATTATCGTTCATATACCGGTCAACAAATCAACTTCTCAGCCACTACGCTTGGCTTGTTTGTTTATAATTTTTTCCCCCTAAGTTAGGTTAGGTTTCCAAGTACAATGAAGAAGCTATAATCTGCCGGAGACCAGTATTATTATTATTATTATTATTATTATTAGCTACAATCCTAGTTGAAAAAGCAGGATGCTATATGCCTAAGGGATCCAACGGGGAAACTAGCCAGGTGGGAAAAGGAAACAAGGAAACAAATTGAATAGTCTGCCTGTGTGTATCCTCAAGCTTGAGAACTCTAGCTCAAAGGAAAAAAAAAAAGAAAAAGAAAACTCAGAGCAAAACCCTTGGCTCCGTAAGAAGGTTGTGCCACTTCCCTGGGTACACTATAACTATTATCTAATGGTCTATGCAGTGTCCATTTTATACCTTATTCCCTCTCTGGGCGGGGATACCTTAACGTGGTGAAAGGGTTTGCATAACGGTATAATCAGCAAAGCTGCAATAGTCAGGGCCACCCCCATAGTAGGTTGGCTTGTAAGCCATCAGACGAAAATCTCCCGCAAACATCAACCCCCACTGGCTAGTGTGATGATGAAAACTGGCCAAATCTTAAACTGAATTGACATGTCTGAGGCCATTGTCCTGCAGTGTACTAGAAACCGCTGCATTTGTTATTTTTGTATACCTCCGTTCTTGACTTTTTTCCACCTTGTTCAACTTCTTAAATCACTTCATAATGCAGAAGCAGGATCCCCCCCCCCCTCCACCTATGCCCCAGCCTAGACCACAAGACTTACTTTCAATACTACTATAAATCCAAAAGCTTTTGGACAGATACAAGAGTAGAGTCACCTGTGAATTATATTAAGTCTGTACCTCATCCAACTGAACAATATTTGTGGAAGCTCGCTTGACAACTGTCCGAATTTATAGCTGTTTTCGCTCTGGTTTACGCTTTAACTTCTATTGATTTGGTTTTTTGGAAACTTTTTAGTTTGTCCTGTGACCCGAATCATGACACGAGTTGGGGGGTGAGCTGACAGAAATCCTGCTACTGCATTATGAAGAGATATTTAAGAGGTTGAGCAACAAGATTGAAGAAAAAAGTTATTGAATGTTGAAAAGAAAGAGCCTCTAGGTGTCAATAAAGCTACAATGAACATTATAAAGACAGTTATTTAATACATACAGTACACCAAGTGAGGTGTACTGACGACACTACCTTATAATGAAGTCAAGGGTTTTGATCTGAGTGTTTATATTTTCTCACCTGGTTATTTTCCCTGTTGGATCCTTTGGGTTTATTGCATCGTGTTTTTCCAACAAGGATTGTAGCTTAGAAAATAATAATAATAATAATAATAATAATAATGGTTTCCGGCAGATTATACCTTTCTCATTACATTCGTGATGTCTGCACAGTATGTTACTTGGAAACTAACCCAACTTTGAAAAAAAAAATTAGAAGCAAACAAGCCAAGCGTAGTGGCTGAGAAGTTATGTTGACCGGCATATGGACGATAATTCATTTATTTGGATGTTTAACCTCTTTTTCTCGGAACAACTTTAGGACTAAAATACTTATACCGGGTGTTAAGAGTCAGTGATGAATTGGGTTACTTGGTAACATTGTGAATCTTGTGAAAGATAAGTAGGGAATTCATTTAATAAAATGACAATTCATATTAGGTAGGCCTACTCTTAAATGGTAATGAATACCATTAAAGATGGGAATTAGTTGAAATGTCAGTATTGTATATAGCTGTAAAAATCCATTGTATAATCTATATAATGTCTATAAGCACTTTTGTATGAAAATCTGAACAACAATGAACTGAGACTCGGCCCTATTCTACCCTATATTGCGAATAAAGATTTTCGCACTCATTAACCTGAATTAATCTTGACTTTATCAGCCCTATTATGTACCTCAGCATTCTCTCCCTAAAAAAATTCTACCAGTTTAATTACCTTCGCTAAGGAAGTTACATTTACAGCCGTCTGTTTGTTTGTCAGCAGTTAAAATCAAAAAGTTACGGATGAAATTTGATGAAAACAGGATATGTCAGAAGTAGACTGACTTAGAGGTGATTAGATTTTGGCGGTGATTCATATCACCACTTCGATCCAGGTTTTTTCAAGGGATTCTTCACTATTGAGAGATTGGACCAATTTGGATATTTTTGCTTATTACTGAAAAATGTTACTTGTTTCTACTGTCGCTAAATTTTATTATTATTATTATTATTATTATTATTATTATTATTATTATTATTATTATTATTATTATTATTATTATTATTATTATTATTAGTTAAACTACAACCCATTGTTGGAAAAGCAAGATGATATAAGACCAAGGGCACCAACAGGGAAAAATAGCCCCGTAAGGAAAGGAAAGAAGCAAATAAAACAAACTATATGAGAAATAATGAACCATTATAATAAAGTATTTTAAAAACAGTAACAACATCAAATAGATATTTCATATATAAACTATAAAAAGACTTATGTCAGCTGTTCAACATAAAAGCATTTGCTGCAATGGGATAGCACCATCGGTGTACCTCACACTGGTCAATTCAGACATTACCTGTGGCTCTTCGCAGCAACCTTCTGTTTTTAAACCTTCTTCTGATTTTAACGTATCATATCTAACGCATATTAGGGCTCAGTGACTTGAATAATCCATGTTATAAAACTGTTTTACTTATAAAGTATACAAGAAGTCGTGATTTTACCTTGAAGGTTTCTAAAACTTTACAACATATAAAAAAGTAATGGTACCTGAGTCCTAAATATTTCCGATGAATTGATTTTTACAGGTATTACAAATGGCAATCATTGGGACAAGTAAGAATTCTTTGCATGCATGGACTTTCAAACTCAAAATTCAAACGTTTACGTTTACAACAATGCAAGAACAGAAGAAACTGATAAATTAATCTTCACTTAAAAATCCTAAAGAGAAAAATTATTGATACCTCCTAATAATTACTTCCAAAAACATTCATAAAAACACCTATTCTATTTTATTCCTTCATGCCCCATATTTGGCAATCAGTAACTTAAAGTCCTCTCAAAGCTATAAAATCTGTTTTATCATAATTTTTCCTTTGGCTGGCTGCGTAATTGCAAGAGCCTATGTTCTAAAAGAGCTTGACTGGACTGTCCGTAGCGGAGCTTCCATATGAAAAAGACGAATTTCTCTAGGAGCTAGAGAGGACCAACTTTGGACTGACTGCAGCTTTTACTTCCCTCTCATGGACGTCATCGAGTGTTCTTTTAAGAGAGTCATCTCACCCTCATCGTGTCCGTCCTTTGTGCATAAGACCTTGCAATGATGATTCATCATCTTACCCGCTTATGAGCTACGCACAAAGCCCGTGGTCCCTTCAGGCTGATTCGCACTGTGCGGTTCGTTTACGCTTCGTTTTCGTACGGCTTTCGTTCGTAAATTATTATTACATAGAAACTAATGGAGGTGTTCACACTATACGGTTCGGTCTTCGTTCGTCGTTCGTACGGCTTTCGTTCATACGGCTCGGATATATTTGGAAGAAATCTCCGACGTACGAAACGTATACGTATCCTTATAATCCTACCGCTCATTGTGAACGGACTCTTAGTTGCAGACCGATCAAACATCATCATCATTGGAGCCCGTGATTGGACAGAAGGGCCAAGCAGTCTGAAAGAAAATATAATGTTCTCGAGACTTGCCAGTTTTCTTCTATCCAGAAATAACTGGTTAGTTTTTACTAATCAGGGCTGACATTGATGAGATAAGAAAGGCGTAAAAGCAGCACCGTGTGTCAAGTGTTTTAATCGACAACTTGTATCCAAAGTAAAGATCAAATATATCTAATCTTTCGCTCTTGTTTAGTCTTGTTAATAGATTACTCAACCGCTCTGGGAGCCATATTTTTTTTTTTTTTTTTTTTTTTGGAAATAATTGATTGCTTATTAGATATCATATGACATCATAATTGAGTTGAAAGGATTTGATGAACAATGTCATGCTACCAATTGAGTTTATGAATTCTATTTATGCAACCTATGATATTTTTTTCCTCAATGCCGTTTATGCGTTCAACTACACTTGAAGAAAATGGAACTACCAAAGTTACTCGAAATGCTTTCAGGAAAAAAAGAAAGTTGGCCTCGTTAGGTGCTTCACCTTTGCCACCTCCTTCCATGACTGATACGGATTAGGTCTCAGGCAATTTATCCTATGATCTTCATTAAAAATACATGCACAAAGACGTAAATACGTAAGCATGTACTCGTACACACATACACACACACACACAAACACACACACACACACACACACACACACACACACACACACACACACACACACATATATATATATATATATATATATATATATATATATATATATATATATATATATTTATATATGCCTTTATATGTACAGTATAAACACATATCTCCCCTGGCTATATATGTATATATACATACACACATATACAGTACACACACACACACACACACACACACACACACATATATATATATATATATATATATATATATATATATATATATATATATATGTGTGTGTGTGTATATATATATATATATATATATATATATATATATATATATATATATATATATATATATATATGGGTGTGTGTGTGTGTATGTGTGTATACAATTAACCAGCTAATGGAATAATCAACAGAGTATGACAAACCACTATGCATAGCATTTTAGATTATGAGAAAGCTTTTGATTCTGTCAAAACTTCAGCAGGAATGAAAGCCCTTAACAGACAAGGAACAGAAGAATCTTATGTTAGAACACTTGAAGATATCCATACAAGAAATACAACAATCTTCAAACTATCTAAAGACAGTGAGAAGATTCCGATTGAGAAAGGAGTTTTAGACAGGGAGACCCTATATTTCCTAAACTATCCACAGCATGCCTATAAAAAGTTTTTAAACTTTTAAATTGCGAAAATGTAGGGATTAACATTAATGGGTAATACCTTATCAGCTTAAGATTTACAGAGGGCATGATTATGTTTAGTGAATCATCAGAGGAATTTCAAGATGATAAAAGATTTGAAGAGAAAGCAGATATGTACGACTGAAAATTAATATTAGTAAAACTAAGATAATGCTCAGTGAAAATGCAGAGAGACAAAAAATAAGGGTTATGGACCAATCTCTAGAGATTTTTAATGAGTATAAGTACTTACGACAGACAGTAAGTGTTTCCCCAAGTCATGAGATCAAAATTAAAAGAAGGATAAGCATGGGATGGGGAGGTTTCGGTAAACGAAAAGGGATTATGAAACTTAAAATGCCAATTTCTATAAAAAGAAAAGTATTTAATCAGGTGGCCCTACATGTACTAACTTATGCATCAGAAATTTGGAGCCTTACAAAAGCTTTAGATCTTACGCTATTTACAAGTCAAGGAGTTATGGAAGAATAATTATCTGATAAACACTAAAAGATGGAAAAAGAACAACATGGATAAGAGAGCAAACTAAAGTAGAGGGTATTTTAACATGTGAAAAAATGGACAAGGACAGGACATATAATGAGAATGACAGACAGAAGATGGACATTAAGAATAATAGAGTGGGTACTTAGAGATTGCAAAAGAAGAAGGGAAAGGAAGAGAAGACGACGAATTCACGAACTAGGAATGGTTTGCAAGTGTGGACTGGGATAGAAAAACCAATGACAGACGGGAGCAGAATGATATGTATGAGGATTTTGTCCTACAATGGACTGGTATATAATAGTTGATGGTGATATACATACATACATATATATATATATATATATATATATATATATATATATATATATATATATATATATATATATATATATATATACATACATATATATATATATATATATATAAATAAATAAATATATATATATATATATATATATATATATATATAAATATATATATATATATATAAAGATAGATAGATAGATAGGTCTTTCTGGTCACGCTCACTGAAAAGACTCGATCTCTCCCCGTCCTTCTGTAGGGGGAGAGGGAGTAGTCATACCCTGTTGAGGGGAATATATATATATATATATATATATATATATATATATATATATATATATATATATATATATATGATAAAAAAACGTGTCTGTATCTTGATTAAATTTGTGCCTGTTGATGAATACACCCACAGCCACGAACAGAGATGATGAAAAAAAAAAGCCCTTTTTTATCAGATTATCTGAAGATGTAATCCCCTGAACGTGATCCCGTTAATTATGTACTAGACCCCACTGAAATGCATTGCCCCGTGGCAACAATCTATTTTCGTAGACTCCATGAGTTGCATAATCGGTCTCGCTAACTGAGAACGCCACAGTCCTCATCAGATCTGCCCTGAAGAGACTGCAGTGCCTGACCGTGGAGGATTGCAGAACGCGCGGTCGCCAGAGGGGTCATTTACCGACATGATGGGGATCATCATGACGCCTAGAAGCCGACAGGTATTCTACCATTAAGTGGTCACTTGTTACGGAAAAAATGGGAAAAGTAATTTGTACGCGTTGATTTCATTATTATTTTCTTAATTATGGTGATATGTATCGTAACGTGTCGTATTAAACTCGAACGATTGACGACGAAGTGAAAAACTATTGAAAAAGAACGTTTGTGTGTTCATAGACCCGACTTTCCATCTATATATTTTCCAAATAGGTGTAATGCACCAATTTCCAGAAGGCAGAGTGAAGCTAAAATTATTTTTACTATTTTCATAGAATGTATCATAATGGGACGTTATCAACGAAGGGAATTTATATTAAAAGACAAGTACAAGAAAAATCAAATGAATATTCATTGCTCCGATAGTAAAAGGTGGAAAATGAGTTGGAAATGTGTTTACTTCGACGGGAACTATTTTTGGGAAAAAAAATTTATTGAATTATATTAAAGTAATTTTAGAAAAATTTGAACTATAACATAGAATGATAGAAGAATGTATTGATGAAAGTGAATTTTAGAAATCTACTGGCAAGACAAATGAAAAAAAAATGCTTGAAAATTAGAATACGGTACATACAATAGTTTCAAGTGGAATGGCTGGTTTCATTATGTCGTCCCAAATGGCATTCAAGGAGTTAAATAAGGTAGAATTAAAAATGTGAGTGGAGTTTCTGGCTATTTGCTTTTGGGCACCGAATATTCTCAGGCCTTCTATATTATTATTATTATTATTATTATTATTATTATTATTATTATTATTATTATTATTATTATTATTATTATTATTATTATCAGCTAACCTACAACCCTAGTTGAAAAGCAGGATGCTATAAGCCCAAGGGCTCCAACAGGAAAAAATAGCCCAGTAAAAAAATGAAATAACGAAATAAACTGCCAGAGAAGTAATGAACGATTTAAATAAAATATTTCAAGAACAGTAACAACTTGTTCTATATCACCTCTATAGTCTTTTTTACTGCCTATGGTTTTGTTAAATAGAGTATTCCAGGCTTTAGCACTAATTTAATGGCTCTGTTTACCGATGTAAAGATAATAATTACCATATTTATCAGAAGGTTAACAATCACTATAACACTTTCTTCCATCTTCCCGTCAAAACGTTTGACTTTTAAACCTCTGTGCTGAATGACCTCCCTGGTCCAAACACCGTGTTACATAACCCAAATACTAATCAATAGGATATGTAAGATATATCTTCCCGTTTTATCTAGGCAATTGTTTTCTTTCTTTTTTTTTTACTGAAATCTTAATGTCTACTTCAAAGTCCAAGTTATGTCTATTCTAAATCCTTTCTTCCAAAGTGCATTGTTCTGCCGCCTTCCCTCTTGCTTATTAGTTTTTCTAACATCTTTTGCAAGTTGAAAATTTTAGATCCCAATTCCATTTCACAATCCTAAGGCTCTTCTGTGACACAATCTAGTGCATTAGCCCCTTAGTACACCAATTCCGCCCCCCCCCCCCCCACCCCGCGCCCTACCACTCTCCCATCATACCATTGTCATCTAAATATAGAAACGACAATTATCATACTCCGTTTCGCTAGGAATTCACCCAGTCTCTTTCCTGAATGCTTTTTCTTTTGTATTTCCAGCCATTATTAACGTTGTTTGTATATATATATATATATATATATATATATATATATATATATATATATATATATATATATATATATATGTATATATATATATATATATACATATATATATATATATATATAT
>NC_090732.1:131333834-131398834 GCF_036898095.1 Palaemon carinicauda | reverse complement strand
TTATTGTAAAACCTAAATGATAATTCAAATTTGTCAGAAGAATATGATATTCCTTTTCCTTCTTCTCCCGTGTCATCATGCAGTTTATCTCCGTTTTTGTCATGCAAGCGTGAGACGTTAATCTTCCTGATGGAGTTTATGTGACCTACTGTGTATCATGACTCGGTATCAAGACCATGGAAGCAATGAGAATGATTATATCTCTGCCTTCTCGTTCCGCTTGATCTGTAGGAACTTTTACTTTCTATTATTATTATTATTATTATTATTATTATTATTATTATTATTATTATTATTATTATTATTATTATTATTATTATTATTAGCACAATACGGAAAGAAAATAAGGCCATGAATACATTACAAGAGAAATAATACAATCAAAATAAGATAATCTAAGAACAGGAACAACATTAAATTAAATCTTTCATACATAAACTATAAAAGCTTGAAAAAACAAGAGGAAGATAAATAAAATAGAACAGCGTGCCCGAGTGTACCCTCAAGCAAGATAACTCTGATCCAAGACAGTAGAAAACCATGGTACAGAGGCTATGGCATTACCCAAGACTAGAGAATAATGGTTTGATTTGGGAGTGTCCTTCTCCTAGAGGAGCTGCTTACCATAGCTAAAGAGTCTCTTCTACCCAAAAAACAAGAGTAAAGTAACCACTGAACAACTACAGTGCAATAGATAACCCCCTGAATGAAGAATTGTTTGGTAATCTTAGTGTTGCCAGGTGTATGAGGACAGAGAAGAATGTGGAAAGAATATGCCAGACTATTCAGTGTACTGTATGTGTAGGCAAAATGAAAATGAGCCGTAACCAGAGAGAAGGACCCAATGTACTACTGTCTGGCCAGTCAAAGGCCCCAATAACTCTCTAGCGGTAGTATATCAACGGATGGCTGGTGCCCTGGCCAACCAAATACCTACTATAACTGACTTATTCGGTTTACGGAGCAAATGCATTTCCTTTAACGAGGTTGTAAGTCCACTTGTAAGACTGTCATTCCTTCTGGATTATGTTGTAATTTAAGAAACCTCACGCAATTTATCTTGCTTAACTTCATGTGTATCTGACAAAAACACAGTTGTTCGGGGAATAGGTTACACTATCATATAACTTACTCAGTATATAGCGGCATTGTTGAAACACCATTGGGAGAGAGAGAGAGAGAGAGAGAGAGAGAGAGGAGAGAGAGAGAGAGAGAGAGAGAGAGAGAGAGAGAGAGAAACTTTCGTTGAGTTTAGGTTATTGTTGTCATTTTATATGTCAATATTATTTATAAAAGATCTAGCGTTACTTTATTTTCTTTGCCGCCCATAAACTCCATCTCTTAAAATCGCAAGAACACGCGTTTACACAATTAATTGATACTTGAGAGTTATCAGAATAGCCTATCTAACAAATTATTGCCCATTGTTTGCACACTGACGTTCCTCGCACCCAACAGACACACATACACGAACCTGTCTTCCTTCATACAGTGGTTGTTCGGTTTAGGTTTAGCCGGCTCTATGATAAGAATGGTGGGACCCACTGAATTCTTCCTAACCAACGTTCCACTTCCTTACCATCCAACATCTCTCACCAATCACTACCCAGCACTATTGCTTGTAAACAATAGCTATCTAGCACTGCACTCAATACCATTCTCCTTTTCATGATAATTTGCACCTGCATCGGTGCCATGGTACAGAGGCTATAGCATGTTCATGTTCTATTCTCTATCCTTTCATATAGCGCAAACTTAGACATAGAAGCATAAGTCATAACTTCATCTACTTTTAACACCGCCTCAGATACTCCCAGATACGCTCACATATTCGCATTCATACGAAATTTAATTTTGTGTTATTCTAGTATTTCCCAATTCTGATTAATCCTTTTCCTTCCCATGTCCGTCGAAGACGCTTACGGCCATCTCCGTAGGTCTGCTGACGACAGGAATGATGACCTGCTGGGGATTCCCCTCAGCCTCCTTGCCTCAGATGGAGCTGCCAGATTCCGAAATACACTTCACCAGTGAAGAGGCCAGCTGGTTCGGTAAGGTTTTTTCACCTTTTTACTTTGAGTTTTGTTTAAATTCTTTTAACATAAACTGTTTTTAGTATTTTATGCTGGGTTTTATAACAATTAAGAATAATTCTTATTTAGTTTTGTTGAATTTTAGAAAGGTAAGTGGAAAATTATGATTTTCAATAAATGATGTATAGTATTGGTGTTAAATATTGTTTTATTTTAGAATCTTTAGTTTATATTAATTTAGATGCAATATCCTAGTGACAGGAATAATCGAATTGTTATTTCCATTTATAATTTATTACATTATTTACAATAGGTAATTGAAAATGACTAAGCGAGGACACAATCCACATACACGTCATGCGAAGTAATACTGATCGTAAAGCAAAACGATTATCACATTACTTATATGATTAAAGACATTTACTGAAACCCGTCCATCTATACATCGTAAAAAAAAGTAAAAGAAAGAAGTATTTCAGAAGGCTATAGTCATAAAAATGAACATGCGAAACTAAAAGTAATTTATTGGACAGAAAACCATATGAAATTTGATAAATGAGAGATTACTTATATAATAAGATAATATATGCTATTCATACTGAACTGGGATAATTTGAATATATATATATATATATATATATATATATATATATATATATATATATATATATATATATATATATATATATATACACACACACACATATATATATATATATATATATATATATATATATATATATATATATATATATATGTGTGTGTGTGTGTGTGTGTGTGATTTCTAATTATAACTAAAAAATGTCTGGATATCACAGGGTGTTATGGAATATATTTTACAATTTACCCGAGCTGTCAAAAATGACATTGAAATATTTAGATAGATATGCACACACGTATATACACACACATACAGATTCAACACTTCCCATCCCAACCCCCTTTCCTAACTACAACCTGTAGGTTCGGCAATTTGTGGGAGAGTATTGTTTCTGAGTGTACCTCTCGGACTGCCACCTTTCACCATGGTATGACTACTTTCTCTCCCCTATATCTATCTAAGAGAGAGAGAGAGAGAGAGAGAGAGAGAGAGAGAGAGAGAGAGAGAGAGAGAGAGAGAGAGAGAGTGAGACTTCCTCTTTATCATATAGGGAAGATGAAAAAAAAAATGATTAAATTATGCAAGTGATCAGTGGAAAATGCTTAGTGATCAGACCAGTTGAAAATATGCAGTACTAGGTTTCATTTTACCCAAATGATAAAATAGGATTCTTTTCATAAATCTGATGGTATAGGCCTAAATATCTAAAGCAACAGCGCCCCTTAAATGACTGCTTAAGAAAATTCCGAAATGTCCTGTGATAACATAAAGTTCAAATATAGGAGTAACATAATAATTAATAAAAGGAAAATATTATTTTATGATGCATAATATTACATCAAGGATAAAGGAACTGTATAGAATGTTTACAAAATATTTTGGTTGCGTTACACTTAAACAGAATTATAAAAAGACAGTAAAAGAAATCATTAAATCACAATTGCAAAACCAAAACATGCATTTACTATTTAGAATGATAACAAAATATAGAATAACCTACTATAATGTGAAAGATGTATCAAATGAGCCATACAATGTTAATCACGACTGCCAATCCATTTTCTTCCTGAAGCAACGGTGCCATTCCTCATGCTGATCCCTGGCTCATTGATCGGCTCCTCAGCCTACGAGTGGTTGGGAGCTCGACGCACTTTGCTGTTTTTAAGCCCGATACTCTGCTGCTCTATCATGTCCATGTCACTGGCAAGCTGGAGTGTGGTTCAGAGCACCGGAGTGACCGAGACTCTGCTGTTGGCGAGCAGAGTTGTACAGGTAAGAATGAACTGGTGTCAGTGGTGACTGATAGTTCAAGGGAACTTAATGTTACTGTTCTTAGAATATAATATTTTAATTGTTCATTGTTTCTAAAAATGATGATTGGAAATAATAATAATAATAATAATAATAATAATAATAATAATAATAATAATAATAATAATAATAATAATAGCCCTTTCCCCAATTTTTGGAGGTGGCCGACATAAAAAAAGAACAAACAAGAAACAGCATAAAAAGAACTATATTACCATCAATTAGTATTATTCTTAATTCAAAATAGAGATCATGATATCATCAGTAAATTGCCCTGTAAGCAGCGTTATAAGAAGAAAACATCCTTCATTGCAATTTACATAACTAGAGATCGAATCAATGTTATCTACTGCGTTGTAGTTGTTCAGTGGTTACTTTCCTCTTGGTAAGGGTAGAAGGGACTCTTTAGCCATAGTAAGCAGCCCTTCTAGAAGGACAATCCAAAATCAAACCATTGTTCTCTAGTCTTTGGTAGAGCCATACCCCCTGTACCATGGCCTTCCACTGTCATGGGGTAGAATTCCCTTGCTTGAGGGTACACTCACGCACACTATTTTATTTCTTTTCCTCTTGTTTTTTTAAAGTTTTTATATGAGGCTTATGATATTGCTACTGTTTTATTTTATTGTTAATTACTTCCGTTCTAGTTTATTTACTTCCTTATTTCCTTTCATCACTGGGCTACTTTCCCTGTTGGAACCCTTGGGCTAATAGCATCCTGCTTTTCTAACTAGGGTACAACCTTTGCTAATAATAATAGTAATAATAATAATAATAATAATAATAATAATAATAATAATATCTGAGTAAATGTCCATCTGTTCTCAAGTCTGTGTATTCTGATCTTTGGAAATTTTGTATTCATATTTGTGGTTTCTTATCTTATGTTAGATTATTTCTCAAAATGTATAACAAGTTTTTTTCTTTTTATTGTAAACAAAATAAGCAACATCTAGGCCTATGATAATTGTTACAATAAGAAAACAGTTTAAAGTTCCTGATTAATTCTCATATTAATTGATATTATTTGCAGATGTTTATTCAAAGGAAAAGTAAGTCAAGTTTTCAGCATAACCTACTCTTATTTAGCTGGGGCGAGCAATTTAACTATCTATCTATCTATCTATCTATCTATCTATCTATCTATATATATATATATATATATATATATATATATATATATATATATATGTGTGTGTGTGTGTGTGTGTGTGTGTGTATATACTGTATACATATATATATATATATATATATATATATATATATATATATATATATATATATATATATATATATATATATATATATATATATATATATATATATACAGTATATCAAATCTCTCTATTTCTGGTGCACATGTCCAATTCCTCTTTTTGTTGGTAATGTTTTTTTTCCCGCAGATGACATATCTCTAAGTCTATTACTTATTGTTTTTCATTCTTTTCCTGCTTTAGATTTGAAAACAGAACATTTCTCTGATAACCATGTTTCAGCTAGAGTGTATTATGTGACTCAGGAAAGACAAATCAGCTAAGGGGTCACCAAAACTGTGAAATCTAGTGGTTTTCTGATTAAAAGCAAAACAGTTAAAATAGAAAATAATTATCCATGTATACCAGAAAATTTTATTATATAGTAAAAGTAGATGGATGCTGCATTTCGACAGTATGTCTACTTCAAAATCATGTCTACTATTCTTAAAGCAGGTTAATTGGAGATATTCCTATTAACCATTGTGGTCGTTTGCATATGGAAATCAAAGATATTTTTCTATTGTTACTTATAATTACAAATTATTTCATATGCTTAAATAATACCTTAAAGAAACAATTTATAACACAAGGCTGGTAGATATATATATATATATATATATATATATATATATATATATATATATATATATATATATATATATATATATATATATATATATGTATATATATATATATATACATATATATATATATATATATATATATATGTATATATATATATATATATATATATATATATATATATATATATATATATATATATATATATATCGTGACACTATGTGTTTAGAAACTAAGATATTTTTTACTTGGTGTTTTGGAGGATTCCTTTAGTATTTGCGTTACATATTGGGAATGCTAATTTACTTTTGTCGAATAGACACTATCATGATATCTGTCTAATTCCAGGGATCCATTGCGGCCTTCCTCATCCCGTTTGCTACAGTATACGTCTACGAGATCAGCGACCAGCATCTGAGAGGGACGTTTACAAGCATGGTTGAGATCTTTGCCACAGGTGGCTTTGTTCTTTGTTATCTCGCTGGAGGTCTGCTCTCCTGGGAAACAGCAGCCATACTACTGCCTCTAATTACGCTTGTCCCTAGCTTCATTGGCCTTTTCTTTTCGCTGGAGTCCCCTCTTTGGTTGGCCAGAAAAGGCAGGGAAGAAGAGGCATCAGAAGTCCTGAGCCTCGTGCGGTGTACCAAAGAGGAAGCAGCGTCAGATCTGAAAACAGCATTACGAGACACTGAAGCTGAAGCGCCCAAATGTTCAGAATCTCTCAAGCTACTGACGAAGAAGTCCAATGCTCTAGCAGTGTTAATGTCTAGTTCAATATTGATCATGAAAGAGCTCAGTGGATTTTCTGTCTTATCAATATACATTGTACATATCTTCCAAGCGGCCGGTGTTGGGTTTGACCCGACGTGGAGTTCTGTTATTGTTGGGGTCACAAGACTAATTTGCAACGTCCTTGGATCTTTCATGCTGCACAACTTCCGTCGCAGAATGATTTTCATATTTGGAAACATACTTACAACGCTATCCACCTCAGCTATCGCTACCTTCTTCTATTTTCAAAGTCAGTCTGTAGATGTCTCTCGTTTCGTATGGCTTCCATTGGCTGCTTTAGTCGTGCATATGATAGGATACGCCGCTGGAGTTGGACCTTGCTCCTGGACAGCGGCAGTTGAAGTGCTCCCTGGACCTGTCCGGTCCATAGGGACAGGTATTTACTCAACCAGTTATGCCATTACTGCCTTTATCATCTCAAAAACCTACCCAAATATCAGAGATGCGATTGGACTTCATGGGGTCTTCTGGTTGTTCAGTGGAGGCTGTGTAGGCTATATTATCATGGCTATCTTTTTCCTCCCAGAAACTAAAGGCAAATCTCTGCAGGATATAGAGGATTATTGGGAAAATAAAACTAGAAAGAGAAATACTCGTGTTCATGTGTAAATAGTTCATGTATGAAATTTTAGGCGATTTTACCTGCATAGGTTATTTTTCTATTTTTGTAATAGATTTTAGTTTTTGTAAAAAAAAAAAAAAAATTACTAATAAAAGACAGAAGTATTCTAGTCTATCAATGACAAAGGCGTATCTATATCAAAAATTAGCTGAGAATTCTAAATATACTGATTCATACTTTAATCACACGAAAAAAAAAAAATCCAGAACCAATATTAAACTTGGTCATATGTAATGAGGCGCAGTACATGTAACCTACTGTACATGTTCATCCATGCAAACACTCGCTTTCATTCTCAATATAATATTCTGATCTTCGTAAATGTCTCATTTTTTATGAAATAATTCCTAAATACTGTTTCATAACAAGCATATTTTATTTTTCATCCAGTAAACACACAGACGATGTCTCAACATATTATTGTAGAAATAATGAGACGTTTGAAAACAAATGAATTGACAATGTGGCACTCAAACACTACCACACTAGTCTGACATTCTTTGGTATTTAGTATCTTACTGTAAAATCTTGTTCCTTTAAGTAATCCAAGCAATAAAATTAAAGCCATGCCTAGCTTGCTTTTATATATGATATCAAATGCTAGAATATGCCAGAAAGCATACAAAACATGAATTCTAAACTAAGAGAATATGAATTAACAGTCACTTCAAGTCCATTGCATCAAGTTCTCCAATGACAAATTCTATGCTATCGCCAAATTATTCAGAAGAGTAATCGCTGCAGAAAACCAGACCTTTAAAAATTTTGATCAGAGAAGCGTTGAGCTTATTTAATTGTGTTTTTATCTAACAAAAGGAAGAGGAATGTTTGACCTCTTCAAAACATAATTGCGCTTCTTGGTAAAAGCACTTGTGTGATGTGCGCTAGACTTTGGCAGTACTATATACTGGAGGCTGCAGACTCCCTAACAGCCTTCTATGTAAGGAGTGCTTCTAATAAAGATAAATCAGTCCTTTAGTCTTCGTCTTTGAGTAAAGTCATCCTTTTCATGTCTAACATTACATAGAATCAGGTATGGGGTGATGGAAGCCTTAACAACCCTTAAACCACTCAAGATTGCCTTTTATACAAAGGAGAAATCTGGAAGCTGTAGTGAGATTTTGTCATTAATCAAATTGTCAGCTCATTGAAGTTTTTGATTGGTTGGGTACTCTTTTGCATTCATCAATAATTCCTGATGTTTTGCCTTAGATAATGCCAAATCTCTTTCACCACGGATTTAAAGTATGAGTTTATTTCGCAAAAGCGATTCCTGTTTGTAAATCCTTCGGTTCAAAATTGTATTATTGGTTAAGAACTTTTGGATTTTCAAAAGTTTTAATGGTATAATACTAGAGTTGAAATGTTTAACTTTTTATGATATCTTTGTACTGTATACTAGTTGACGTATAGGCCTACTTTTACAAGTGATTTAATTTTTTGTGAATAATTAGTACAGTACGTAACAAGTAATGCTTTGTAGTGATATGTAACAACTCTTATCTTTAGGCCTCTAAATGAACACTAATTTTCTCGTTTTATTCTTCCACATTTGAATTCAGTTGTGATTTACTTTGAGATTATTTGGATCTAGAAGATGAATTTAAAAGAGAGAGAGAGAGAGAGAGAGAGAGAGAGAGAGAGAGAGAGAGAGAGAGAGAGAGAGAGAGAGAGAGAGAGAGAGAGAGAGAGAGAGAGATTTGAGGTAATTTCGGGCAAAGAGTATGAATACGGAAAGACGTGTTTCTGACGTATTTATGAATACATCAGACAAAAAACGTTATCTACTGATAGGAGAGATGTGGGAATGTAGTTTGATATAGTTTGTATATACTTACGATTTCATGTACATAATTACTTGATTGATTTAGAATTGTCTTTCAGTGATTGATTTCTTTTGAGAGAGAGAGAGAGAGAGAGAGAGAGAGAGAGAGAGAGAGAGAGAGAGAGAGAGAGAGAGAGAGAGAGAGAGAGAGAGAGAGAGAGAGAGAGAGAGAAGTAGCAGTTAATAATTGAATAATTTTTATGATGTAGTTTTGCAATTCTGTCTGAATTACTTTTTCTTGGCTGTCAGTAATCGATGTGTCTTTAAGGAAAGGGGGAAACATACTAACCCAAGATACCACATCTAACCTGACCTAAATTACCTTCCTTATTTACATTGTACTCCGATGTTATTATTCAATACTTTTATAATTGTATAAACACACGAAGCCCTTCCAACTGAATAAATGGAGGGTTCACAGAGTTACATTATTACCAAGTAAGCATAGTGAGCTAGATACAGTACAAGTTTGTATGTATGCTGTACCACCAACCTTCCTTTCCAGCTCTATTCTATAACAGTAAATATTGCAGAATAGGTGTAAATAAACTCAGATATTTTGGATACAGTCAACATATTACATGAATACATAAAGTAATCTCTCTTGAATTGGCACTAGCTGGAGATTATTGCCCTATGGAAGCTTCATTGCAAATGCAATATTCTCGTCCAGAAGTGTGCCCACTCAATGGGCTAACATTGTACATTTCCAGCTAGTCTTTCCAATTGGCATATGTAACCTACTTGCACAAGGACAATTTTTCTGACTCAAATCATAATTACCTAGATACTGTCCTTTTTCATTTTCTTCCATCAAAGCTTTCGACCATTCCCCCTCCCACAAAATGCTTAATGGCTTTCATCTGTCTTCTCTATAAGAGGGTGTAAGGAAAAAAAATACTAAGGAACCATGTCCAATACTTTTTTTATATACCTGGTTTTAATACTAAATGAGAACACATACTAATAAGGTAATACACTATTTTCTACAGTATACTGATACAAGACACCAATCCAAACATTTAAGCATATTAATTTAAAATTCTGTTCCGTACATAGTACAATGTTCACGTTTTGTTGCACCTAAAACATGTTTGTCATATACGTTCTTTGGTATTCAAGAGTATCACAGAAAACAGTGAACTTTGCAATATCAAACCTACACTTACAAAAAAAAAAAAAAAAAATATTCACCTTTAAAAATAAAATTCATTCATGTCAGAACAATCTAGGAACAAACTACCGTCAATGCACAAATTAAGAGGACCTTGATTAAATTTCAAGTTCCACTTCAGTGCAGTGTTGGAAAGCAGCTCTATGCTAAAACATTGTTTCCATTAACTTCCTTCTGGATATTAAAGTTGCCTACGTAGATTGTTTGAAATATGAAAGTATAAGCAGTTTTAGACAAAACTAGTAGTTTAATGAATTAGTTTTAGACAAAATGCATTTTTTAACTTGCTTCAATGAATTCAAACTAGCTAATAAAAATACTAACAAAGAGGTACAATGTTTTTTAAGTGACAAAGAATGATTAATAATTCCTTTCTCTATTTTCATTACAATTTTTCAATGTTATAACTAAACTTTATTATCTAAAGTTCATGTATAAAGCTTTTTTTTATGCAAATTACATGCTTCCTATTAAGAACTGATCATAGTTTATACATGAAAGATCTATATTGAATTTTTTACGGCTCAGAATATCTAATTTTAGTTGTTCATTACTTCTCTTGTAGTTTCATTTCTTTATTTCCTTTAATCACTGGACTATTTTTCCCCTGATGGAGCCCTTGGGTTGATACCATCCGGCTCTTCTAACTTCGGCTGTAGCCTAGCTAGTAGTGATAATAACAATGATAATCCATATATGTCATCGTATTAAATCTGTGAACATTATAAAATTGAATTTATAATGGTGATCTCTCTATTATTTTCACACTGTCGCAGTAGTTGGTAATCTAAAAATAGTATTTTATCGTTAACTCTAAATAAGATAAAGAATGGTTTTTTGTTCATTAGTGGACATTATAATGGTGCCACAGGTGTAATGCCTTGATACAATACTTGCAGGCAGTTTATCAATTACCATGACCTATGACATAATTTCATGAGTGGGGATACCTTAACATGGTGAAAGGGTTTGTGTATCGCCACCCATAGCCTACTAGGTTGGTTAGTTGCTATGAACGATTTGATAAGTCTCCCACTATCAACAATCTGCATTGGCCAGAGTATTATACTGGCCAATACCCAGACATGACGAGGCCTTCGTCCTGCAATTGACTAAAAACTGCTGCATTTGTTGTGATGTGGTGTTGTTTTTCCTTGATTTAGCTTCATCGTGAATTTTCTTTGTGTTTTCTAGCATGTACTCTCGTTGGGTGGTCTGAATATTCCCCACTTTGAGTTTTTGCATTCAGATAACGTGTATATGGTAAACTTTCCTCTCCCTCCCGACTTAAATTCGAGCTCATATCTTCATTTTTTTTTTCATGGCATTATTTCAGTCCCAGTAGGCCTATATATGGTCAAACCAAAATTATAATCACCTCCCATGAGTTGAAAAGTGATGATGGGGAAATTGTAGGCTAATCCCAGAATCAATTAAATTTCCTTTTGATTATATAGTATATAAAAGTTACCAAACTCTTCCTGTCATTCGTATCAGGGAATTCCGGCTTTGTATTCTACTTATTTCTAATTGCTACATTATTATACATTTTTTTTAGAATCTTATCTTTTATTTCACTGGTAAGCTTTCATATTGTAGTAGTAAGTCACACAGTTATAATCATAGTATCTAGGCCATACTAAATACGTTTGCTGTATCTCGATTCGAGCCAATAGTTAGTTTAGATAAATCATCCAAGAAAGAATACTATATAGTAGAAACATTTTGAATATACATAGTCATCATTCACCAACGTAACAATGATGCTTAAAATTTCTTATCGCACATTTCCACCGGTTAAGGTGCTTGGGTAAGGTGGACGGTGGTTGCCAGGTAATGATGATTTGACTTTGCGGCAAACTTAAAGTTCGGAAGTTCGGCCTTGAGTTTTGTTGTCGGCGAGGCATTTGAAGTCTAAATACCTCTCTGCTTAATTGATTGAGTTGTCAGCGTTCTTCCTTTTGACTATTTCACTCGGTAAGTGTTCCTTTTCAGAAAATTGTCATGATTGTTGTGAGCAGAAAAGTTAATAGTTCTAAATTATAATTTTTATAGCAACTCCCCAATCTCATGGTTGCTTGCAGCTTGCTTATCTTATGCAACGGTAGACGACGGGTAGAGCTCAAAATTTGAGAGTAAGTCTAGGATTCTAGGTAAGTTTAGCTATCTAACTTGTCTACTAACTACATTAGTCAGTCTATCATACCTGTTAATTGTATCATTACCTTTTGTTTACATAGCCTGTACGTAAACCACCTGTAATGAGCAACGTACAAACTATACTAACAGCAAATCTATGGTACATCGATCTTCTTGGCTTAACTTGACACCTATTAGATAGTTTAGATTCGGTATCACTTTATATTAAGGTTAAACTGCAGAATGATTTCAAGTGTTTTATAAGAGCTTCTATTGGCCAAATGGCAAAGAAGAAATTGTGGCATCCTGGGTCATATTAGAAACTGGAATTTCAGGTTAGGTTTGCACCGTAAGCTGTATTCGACGGTATTATTGTATGCATTAATGACACCTCATAAGTATTCTTAATTCCTGTAGAAAATAATGTAATTTAACCAGTTTTGACCTTCATTTCATCCGTAATAACAGCAACCAGTTCGGCTACTTAAAGTTAGTCAATTTGGCTGTTCTGTTTGTTTGTGGTTGAAATGAAGGTCAAATTCGTTCAAATCACGTTATTTATCACAGGAAAACATATTTTCTGTTCGAAATGAGAACCTGTAATACAGTAAAACTTTACCATATTTTCTGTTTGAAATGAGAATCTGTAATACAGTAAAACTTTACCATATTCTTAATTAATGACGCACAAAGTATTAATAAAATTTAGTTCTTTCCAATCAACTTTCTTCCATGCATCCTTAACGGAAAACACTGCATTGTCTTATTAATAAGGATTGTATGTACTTATTCTTACATTAATGGATACCAACAGCAGTGCGCAAAGGTAAGCAGTGTATCGTAGGGAGGCGACTAGGAAGGACATACCGATTTAGGTTAGGTTGGGTATGTAAGGAATGTTAGTTCATATCCCTGTAATTTTCCTGCAACTCTTAGTATGTCATTGACATCAGTTTTCCTAGTATATGGTATTACTGGTGTTGCATTTGTATTATTAGGGGAAGGTTGATTAGATTATTATTTTTACACGAAAGTGGAGCGATCCCATGAAAAGTTACATGAAAGAGTCGATTGGAAATAACAAGAATGTGTGAATAAAAATACATAAAGAAGCATATTAACAAGAGGTGAAACAGTAAATATTTACCCACAATTATTTATAATTTGCATTTATCATATTTGCTAAAATCTAACTTCTGTATACTGCCCTGTACACCAATCCTTTGTTAAATAACTGTCAAACAAGCATCATGCAGTATTAGAGAAACTACAGTAGGCCTAGTCATTCCAAGCAGCAAGTATACATTTTATGATTATAGCACTGAATCAAATGTTTGGAGGGTCCATGACAGTGAAAGTCCCTGGTTAGTTTAAGACCTGTGCCCTTTGTTAGGTTAAGGAATGTTAGGTTAATTAGACAGTATCTTTTTTAAGTAGGCCTTTGGATTTTAACTCAGATTGAGAAACATTCAGCAGCATTTCAATTTATGATTAGCAAATGGATATTCACTGAGTAAAATGATTTATTTATTTTCTTAAAAAAAAAAAAAATGGGAGATTTATACAAGATGCGAATATTTTGCTCAAATATACTGATGAGGAACCTGCATGATAATATTTTTATTTGAGTAAAGTAAATAATATTTGGGTTTGAATATCTTGCATGTGCACCATACAATTTAATTTGAGTCCATCAAAGTTATAAATTTAATTCAGTCAGATTTTATATTTATGAGGATGATGAATCTGTGAATTTCAGAAGTTAAATTCAAGTTAGGTATCACATGGTTTTGTTTTAATTATAAAATTTAGGCCTCATTTTTATCTTTTACAATTTTTTTTCTTTCAGGTGATATTCAACATGGCTGGGAAACGAGTTGCTGTTGTAAGTTCAGTATTTGAATTTTTACAAGCTGTTTGAATCAAAAGTTATGATAGGATTTTTTTTTTATTTGCCGATTATGATATATGTAGTCTTTGGATTTTATTGTCATGTTAAAGTTTTTCTTGTTAATATACTTATATCAGTGAGCTTCATTGAAAAAAATTATTAACTTGGTTATAAAAACAGGCAAGTGATGTTGAGAAATGGCTCATTATTAATCTTGTTACTTTGTATGAATACACTGAATTGCCGTGGATTAAGAGACCTCTGCCTTTTTTGTACAAATTCAACAAGGTTATCAAATTTGCATTCTTAAATCCTTTGCTGAGGGGAATGTAGTTATTGATTTATGCTGCTTACCTGTATTTTCCTTTCATCTTATGCAAAGAGTAGAAAAATCCATGTTTATTCCAACACAAATATAAATTCTAAGGTCATCTTTAGGTATTGAGAGCATTCTGTCAATTGATATGGTGCTCCAATTCCTAGCCTCTGCTAAGACTCTTAAGTTTACTGCCGCAGCGCTTCACACTACTGCTGTTCCTTCTGCTGAAAGATCTCTTGATGAATCGCCCATTGATATGGCCTGACCTGCTGTGGGAGCAGTTGATAATCGATCCTCATCTTTGGTAGTTCTATTGCCCCAGATGACGGCTTCTTGGAAGGAGAAGAAATGTCCTCTCCCCCCTCCTCCCAGCCCTGTGCCTTCAACCTTGACCTCTGCTGCTTAGTCCCCTTTTGCTGCCTAGAAGCTGAAGAAGAGAGACCTCCCTACATTCTCAGACTCATACTGCCCCATCTTGTACAAGCAATAAGGACAGTTTTGATCCACCTTCATCGGATGATTAGACTTCGGGGACAACTAATGCATAGGATGAAAAATATCTTCTGAAAGACAGCTACATCGGTTCCAGTCAGACTTGCACATACCACGCTTAATAGCACTTTTATGTGCACGAACAGCTTCACATGCACGATTCCCTGCGTAAGCACTCTTCTCCTTCATATGCAAGATCACCTACACGTGTACGATCTCTACTCATATGACCCCAGAGGATAGTTCTTGTTAATGTTTTTAGAAGATTTTACTTTGATTACTGTATTCATTACTTCTTATATCAATTATTTATTTCTTTATTTCCTTTCCTCTCTGGGCTATTTTTCCCTGTTGAAGCCCAGGGGCTTATAACATCTTACTTTTCCAAATAGGGTTGTAGCTTAGCTAGTAATAATGATAATAATAATTCGCAATTGTCTCCTTTACACAGAACGTTGCTTCCTCGCGTAAGATCATCATTGAGTAAAAGTAGAGACTTAGAAAGTTTCATTTCAGAATAGGTCACTAAATGCTGTCTTCATGTGCCAAGTGTCTACACGCTTAGTCTCCATACACATACCTGCATGCTAGATCATAATGTGCAAGGTCCCCATAAGTAAGATCTCCTCGTGTAAGGTTGTCATGTGATTATTCTCCATGACCAAGGTCTCCGCTTTCTTGGGAGTCATGCATAAGTTATATTATGCAGATTCCCCAAGTCTTTTGAATTCATGTGCTAGATCCCCTCACACTAGATTGCCATATACTAGTTCACTATACACTAGATTCCCACACTCTAAGTCTCCACTTGCTGGATCCCCACGTGCTAGGTGGATCCCCACACAGTGAATCCCTATGTTCTAGATCCCCAAGCAGTAGATTGACATGCTCCAATCAGAGAGTCTCATGAGGCTGTGAGTGTTATCTCTCCCTGTACGTAGGAGACTTTTCGCTACCAAGAACACACCAAGCTAGGAAAGGTAAGTTGGTGCTTGTTGCTGCTACTTGTGTCCTGTCTCCTACGGGACCGAACGCAGGCACTGTCGGTTGGAATGAAGGGCACCGTCCTTGGCCTTCCTCTTTCCTGAATGTTCGAAAAATACCCCAGTCCTTCTGAGAAAAACTGGTATTGTAGGAGAAAGAAAAAAAATTGTATTGTTGTGAGGCTCCATAACATTCAACCGTAGGTGAGAGGAACCAGCAATTGATCTTCTTGATAATCAGAGTCATCATTGAGCTGCTCTCCTTCTTGAAGGAATATTGGCTCTCATTCTTCAGCCGGTACCTTTCGGGTTGGTTGAATGGTGGTGAATTCAATATGACAGTTTTCTCCTTTGACTGAACGCAGGTGAACGGTCTTTTCTAGGACCCAACACTGATTCTTTATGCTATGCAAAGGTGAGGCGCTTTCCAATTCATGCCTCATATAGGAAGTGTACTTGCCCCTAAAGAGTGGCTCTCCTTTGTTAGAAAGAAGTAACAGAGCTTTCTTGCTGATCGACTCCTTTAGGAGTCAATCAAGCATAATGTGAGCCCAGTGTGAAAGTTACTGCTGTGGCACTGGTAGCAGATGACACATACCATAACCAGCACTATAAGCCAGGTAAAGATAATGTATTTGCTGCCCTTGAAGCCACCATCACCCTCTAGGAGGAAGTGATTGAGCTCACTCAGTGATCATTTCCCCAGAACTCGGTCAGGCGGATTGTGAACCCGTTATGGCAGATAATTTTTGACATACCAGCTACAGGTAATGGTCCCTCCAGTGATTGAGTCTTGGCACTGTCCAGGTACAGTAGAGTGAAACTGATTGTCTAGCTCCCTGGCCCCTTCTATGTGGTACTGTGGTGAACACAAGTTGAGAGGGGTCTTTTTCACCTAGCTCTCTGGTAGATCCCACAATGGGGGTTTGTAGAGAAAGTGTTTCTCCAGTCATATCACTTTAAAGCATATCACACTTTCTTGTATGCTCTACTGAAGAAGCTCTTCGATAGTTTGTATTCCTCTTCCTCTGGGGAATGGTCTATGCTCGAAGGAAGTTTTGAGCTGTCTTGCATACCCTGGGAAATAGATCCTGGGGTGGAATTACCTTTATCCTATAGGCATTAACACACGTGCCTCCTGCTAATCTGAGGGCACCATAGTTTCTTTGCCTCAAAGAACCATCTCTTGTCTCTCCTTCGGCAATAGAATTTGACAGAAAGGGGCTCCCTAGTATTGTGTATCCCTCCTCCTTGGGGGGAAGCAGTCTTGCCTATTCTGTGGACTTAGATCCAGGGATGGGATAGGTCTCATCCTCCGGACACTGGTTTACGTGCCTACCGACACTCTGAGGCAGTCATTATTATTATTATTATTATTACTATCCAAGCTACAACCCTAATTGGAAAAGCAAGATGCTATAAGCCCAGGGGCTCCAACAGGGAAAAATAGCCCAGTGAGGAAAGGAAATAAGGAAATAAATAACTGAAGAGAACAAATTAACAATAAATCATTCTAAAAAAAGTAATGTCAAAAGAGATATATCATATATAAACTATTAACAACGTCAACAACAAATATGTCATATATAAACTATAAAAAGACTCATGTCCGCCTGGTCAACAAAAAAGCATTTGCTCCAACTTTGAACTTTTGAAGTTCTACTGATTCAACAACCCGATTAGGAAGATCATTCCACAACTTGGTAACATCTGGAATAAAACTTCTAGAGTACTGCGTAGTATTGAGTCTTATGATGGAGAAGGCCTGGCTATTAGAATTAACTGCCTGCCTAGTATTACGAACAGGATAGAATTGTCCAGGGAGATCTGAATGTAAAGGATGGTCAGAGTTATGAAAAATCTTATGCAACATGCATAATGAACTAATTGATCGACGGTGCCAGAGATTAATATCTAGATCAGGAATAAGAAATTTAATAGACCGTAAGTTTCTGTCCAACAAATTAAGATGAGAATCAGCAGCTGAAGACCAGACAGGAGAACAATACTCAAAACAAGGTAGAATAAAAGAATTAAAACATTTCTTCAGAATAGATTGATCACCGAATATCTTAAAAGACTTTCTCAATAAGCCAATTTTTTGTGCAATTGAAGAAGACACAGACCTTATATGTTTCTCAAAAGTAAATTTGCTGTCAAGAATCACGCCTAAAATTTTGAAAGAGTCATACAAATTTAAAGAAACATTATCAATACTGAGATCCGGATGTTGAGGAGCCACCGTCCTTGACCTACTTACAATCATACTTTGAGTTTTGTTAGGATTCAACTTCATACCCCATAATTTGCACCATGCACTAATTTTAGCTAAATCTCTATTAAGGGATTCACCAACCCCAGATCTACATTCAGGGGATGGAATTGATGCAAAGAGAGTAGCATCATCTGCATATGCAACAAGCTTATTTTCTAGGCCAAACCACATGTCATGTGTATATAGTATGAAAAGTAATGGGCCAAGAACACTACCCTGTGGAACACCGGATATCATAGGGATCTTTCCTTCAAGGCAGTCACCTCTCTTCATTGGCAATAGACTAGGAGAGTTTCAGGATCTTCATCATGTCAAACTTTTGATGGATGAGGTTTCTGTTATCTTTGCCCTCTTACAGACTATATGATGAAAACCCAGTACCAGTACGCCAACTCGAGACCCTCTTGATCAAACACGAGCTTGAGACCTTCTTGATCCTTTCTCTCAGTGTATGTTGACATGAAAGTTGCCCGGTGTCATGTCAGGGCATTGCAGTGTTACTTGTGCAGGACTCAACACTGCATATGAGTGTCACAGCCTTCTTATTAGCCCTAGCAGGAATATGAAGGGAATGTCTAGACACTTCCTTTCGACTGAGTAAGGTTGCTTGCTTACATACGTGACTTTGGTCTGTGGGTACCGCTGCCATCTGGTGGAAGAACTAACAAGCCTTAACCTGTCAGTAGGCATCCGATTTATATGTTGACATACTTAAGAGTTAAAGGTGGGTCTGGTGTCAGACCACTCTTGCCTCTCTGTACCTTACAGACATTGCCCCATACCCTTCGACCCCCTTTTCCTTAGTTCCTGAGGTGAGCTCTTTGTAGTTGTGTAACACTTTGTTCCCTTAAATGCCTTGGTATGCATCCCATCTAAAGTAATGCACTTGGCATAAGACTCGATAAGTATAATGGCTGGCTCTTCTACCTCTTTATTGTTCCCCTTTCTTTTCAAGGGGTGGCAGTAGCCACAACTGTTACAGACTGGTCAGATGTCTGATACTGGTGAGTTACATAATGCAGCTCCTTTCTTGGAGGTTATGTCTGCCAAGAAGAAGCTTCTCCATCTTTTTGGATAAGGGGGAGGATGGGTCAGTGTACCAAATATTCCTCTTGACTTGGCTGATTTTGACACTGGCAACATCATCTTCCTGTTGAGGCACTAGGTTTTCCATATTCTAGTAGAGTACTGCTGTGGCCCTAACACTATTACATCCCTATGACAAGCAGTTAGGAAGTTTTTGGTCACCTTCTTCACTCTAATGGGACCAATAAGGATATACTGTAATGTCCAGGGAAGAAAAGAACTTTTTAAATATTTAACTTAGCCGGTGAATATATAGCTGCAACTCTGTTGCTCGACAGACAAACTGTACAGAAAAAAACTCGCCAGCGGTCGCTATACAGGTTGCGGGTGTGCCCAACAGCGCCATCTGTCGGCCAGATACCAAGCTCTATGTAAACAAAGACTCAATTTTCTCTCTGTCGACGTGTCGACAAGACGTACTTTACTCGCTGTTGAAACCTGGAGTTTTTCCCATCATCTTTGGTGAAGTACTATATTCTGGTTTGAGCTTTCGCAGTGCAGGTGTTTTATCTTCATCTTAAATCTTGAACTCGTTTTGGATAGATTTAATTATGGTGACAAAGAGAGTATGGACTTTCTTTCACTTTTAAATGGCCGACCCTTCCCTTAGACGAAAGTGTGTTTAGGCTTTTAGTAATTATCTTATCACGTTATAAATTAATTATAGATTTTCCTCTATATATTTTATATCTCTCCACCTTTATTAGGCCTCTTCGATTAACTTTCCATTTATTATAAACATATAAAAATAAATTTTAATGTTTTGTTTATATGCGACCTTTCTTGAGAGTAGGCGGTCCTAACTTGGAAACCGAAGTTAAACAACGTTGAGCCCTTTGCAATCGTAAATAGCTTTTAAAGAGCTAATGATTTAAAACCTTTTAAATGAATATTTTTAATAAATATTTTATGAAAGAATTTCTTTGAATAGTCTTCGTACTGTTTTCAAAGATGAACTAACGTTAAGTTTATTTATACTACGCAGTTTGCGCTCTATCGTTACGATAGAGAGAGAGAGTATCACGGTTTCACTTTGCAGAAAGAGTAAATCGATTCTGACGTTTTGTTCATTATTCTTTCAAAGCTTAAATGTTTTAAATTCTTTTTTAAAGGAACTTTTTAATTGAAAAACCTTTCAGTTTTTTCCTTTGGTCAAATAACATGTTTTTTTGACGAAATGTAATTGGGCTCTTCTCTTAGGTGCGAAATCAAGAGAGAAAGAGAGAGAGAGATAGAGACGGAGGGAGAGAGAGGAGAGAAAACGTTCCGTTCAAGCGGGTAACGTTGTTCTCGAGTTACTCTCGTCCCTAGTCTCTGTACGGGGAGAAAGGATAAAACGTTTTTAGTTTTTTGTTCTCGTCCCCAGGCTATGTGCGGTGAGAGATTGAAAACATAGTTTATATGAACTAGTGTTTAGTCTCTTTCCCAGCCACTGAATTTTTTATCTTTAAATATGTTTTCTGTTTTTTGCTGGTATTAATGAGCTTGCATTATACGACTGATTTCGCAATTACTACCTTTTAATGAAGGGTAGAATTGCGTGTTTCAGGTAGATTACTACCTTTTAATGAAGGGTAGAATTGCGTGTTTCAGGTAGAAATCAGTAAAAGTTTCGATTTCAGTGAAATAAGTGCAAAACAGAAAATCGAAGTGATAAAGTGATATTGCGCAAAGTGTTACAGTGTTGCGTCCGAGGGTTCGTCTGTTCGTGCCTGTCGTTCACCTAGTTCGGGACCTCTTGCAAGCTCCCAAACAGGGGAGAAGTAATGTCAAACGACTTATGGGTTCGAGAGGCCTTGATCAACGAACAGACGTTTCCCTCTATGGTATTGGGTGTATCTTACCAAGATCTCCCCTACCATAAGACGAGAGAGACGTTTTTTCTCCTCGTCATCCGAAGGCTTTTCGCATAAGAAACCTGTCACAAGGTTTCGAAGCTCTTAAGCGAAAGTCAGTCCTTTCAGGACAGGTCCAGCGTCCTGGTTACAGCCATTAGGACAGCTCTGACCCTATGCAGTCATCGGATAACTGCTCGCCGCCTAACAAAAGCGTAACACAGACTCCGAGAGTCTTTTTTGTTGGCAAAGTGTTGCGGTCACAGATGTTACCCTCGTCTCTTACCACAACCATTTCCGTTGATCCTTAATGGGTTGTACGGCAAGACATGCAGAATATGCTTGCCTCCCTTATGGAAGACTATTCTGCCGATTAGTCCGTTGAGTCTAGCCGTTTATCTCATCGATATCCTGGCTTTCAGCCAACCTAATGTTCCTTTGTGCTTCCTGTTGATGTTGGCGTAGCTAAGTCACGTCAGTCAGGTTGTTTAGAACCACACTCGATGCGGTCTCGTGTGGATTTTCAGCCGCATTTGGACGTTAGGCCACTTGCTGATGCTCCTGTTGACGTTCAAGACGTTCGCTAACAATCGGAGTTGACTTGTTTTGACGCTGTGCGTCAACCTCCGCATTCTAGACTTGTTTTGACTGCTCAGTCTAGGCAGTCAAAGCAGTCTCGAGTGGACGCTGTGCGTCCTCACGCACCTGTTGTGGTTGACAGTTCAGTTGTTGACAGTTCACAGACTGTCAAGCAGTTACATGACGTTGTGTCCTGGTCCGCTACTAATGCACCAGTGAGTGTGGACTCTGCTTGTAAAGCATTGCCACCACGGTAGGTCTCTCCCTTGCTTGAGACTCAGCTTTTATCGGACAAGGTTCCTGTAGATGAGGAAGTTGCTGTTCCCCCTCCTACTGATATTACCTTGAGGACTCTGTCAGATGGAGAGGAGCCTAAAGCTGCTTAGCCCTCTATGGACTTTAATTAAATCATGATGATTTTTTTTAAGGATCTTTGTCCGGATCTTTTTGTAACTGCTGCTCCTCGTTCGCCTAAACGTCAGAGCTTACACTAGGCCTAGCTACTTCGAAGCCGTTGTTTTTAAGCTAGTGCTCTCTCGCTCTCCTAGAGAGCTTTACGTTTGCTAGGCGACTGGTTTATCACCAGGAGGAGGTTGGGGGGATACAGCCTTTGCTTTCCCTTCTTTTAAACTGGCTTATAGAGCGAGAGTCTGATATGACACGAGAGAAGTTCTCGGCTTGGGAGTTCATGCCTCTGCCCAGATAGACTTCTCAAATCTCGTAGACTCTCCCTGGCGCCTGGCCAGGAGACGCTCCAAGTTTTTTACAGGTCAACTTCACAGCTGTTTTCGAGCCTTTGAAGTTTTGCTGTACAATTATGTCATGCATAAACAAGGCTTTCAGGGATGGAAAGCGGTACCGCCTCAGTCGCTAACCCCGTCTGTTGCCGCACCTGCTCCCGTAGACCCTAAATGGGCTTTGCTGCAAGACATGCAGTCCAAGCTTGCGTCCTTGATAGAGGACTTTAATGCGGAGAAGGTTGCTGCCGAACCTTCTGGCCAACAACCTTCCAACCGGTCGGTTGTGCGTCCTGTTGACGCTGAGGTAACCTTCTCGCGTCTGCCAGTTGAGGTGGTTCCTCCACCGATGCGACCCAGTGTGGGTTGCCAGCTGCACGTTGACGTTAAGCGACGCTCGGAGGTGGTTGTTGACGTTCAGGACGTTCAACAACCAGCAGAGGTGACTTGTTTTGACGCAGTGCGTCAACCTCAGCAACCCGGTATGGTGTTGACTGCACAACCCAGACGGTCTAGACAGTCTCGGGTGGACGCTGTGCTTCTTCGCGCACCCATGGTTGTTGACAGTTCACAGACTGTGCAGCAGTTCCATGATGTTGCGTCCGGCTCCGTCACGCATGCACCAGTGCGACCGGACTCAGCGAGCCAGACGTTGCCCACTCCGTTGCCGTTTCCTCATCAGTTTTCGGATGAGGAACTATCTGATGAGGACGTTGCTGAACAACAAGACGATCAGCCCCCAGAATAGATCAAGCCCTGCTATCCATCCAGAAGATGCTGAAGAAGGAACGCTGCTCAGTCAGGCTGTGGATGAGTCTGGTAGGGATGCTGTCATCCGTGGAACAATTTGTGTTACTAGGAAGACTACACCTCCGTCCTCTTCAATACCATCTAGCTTTTCACTGGAAAAAGGACAAGACGCTAGAAGCGGTCTCGATCCCGATTTCCGAAAAGATAAAGTCTTGTCTGACTTGGTGGAAGGACAATATCAACCTAAGAGAGGGTCTTCCCCTGGCTGTTCAGACTCCCAACCACGTTCTCTTCTCGGACGCATCGGACGTGGGCTGGGGCGCGACACTAGACGGTTGGGAATGCTCAGGACTGTGGAACTCGAGTCAGAGGAGCATGCATATCAACTGCAAGGAGCTGTTGGCAGTACATCTGGCCTTGAAAAGCTTCAAGTCTCTCCTTCGAGGCAAAGTGGTGGAAGTAAACTCAGACAACACCACGGCCTTGGCGTACATCTCCAAACAAGGAGGTACCCACTCACTGACGTTGTACGAGATCGCAAGGGACCTGCTCATCTGGTCAAAAGGTCAAGACATCTCCCTAGTAACGAGGTTCATCCTAGGCAACTGGAATGTCATAGCAGATTGTCTCAGTCGGAAAGGGCAAGTAATTCCAACAGAATTGACCCTCCACAAGGATGTGTGCAAGAGACTTTGGGCCACTTGGGGCCAACCAACCATAGATCTCTTTGCAACCTCGCTGACCAAGAGGCTTCCAATCTATTGCTCCCCAGTCCCGGACCCAGCAGCAATACATATAGATGCCTTCCTCCTAGATTGGTCACATCTGGATCTCTACGCATTCCCACCGTTCAAGATTGTCAACAAGGTACTGCAGAAGTTCGCCTCTCACGAAGGGACAAGGTTGACGTTAGTTGCTCCCCTCTGGCCCGCGAGAGAATGGTTCACCGAGGTACTTCGATGGCTAGTAGACGTTCCCAGAAGTCTTACTCTAAGGGTGGACCTTCTACGTCAGCCTCACGTAAAGAAGGTACACCAAAGCCTCCTCGCTCTTCGTCTGACTGCCTTCAGACTATCGAAAGACTCTCGAGAGCTAGAGGCTTTTTGAAGGAGGCAGCGAGTGCGATTGCTAGAGCAAGGAGAGCATCCACCATTAGAGTCTACCAATCGAAGTGGGAAGTCTTCCGAGACTGGTGCAAGTCAGTTTCTGTATCCTCGACCAGTACCTCTGTAGCTCAAATAGCTGATTTTCTCTTATACCAGTGAAAAGGACGATCCCTTTCAGCTCCCACTATCAAGGGCTACAGAAGCATGTTGGCATCGGTCTTCCGGCATAGAGGCTTAGATCTTTCCAACAATAAAGATCTTCAAGACCTCCTTAAGTCTTTTGAGACCACCAAGGAGCGTCGTTTGGCTACCCCTGGTTGGAATTTAGACGTGGTACTAAGATTCCTCATGTCAGACAGGTTTGAGCCGCTACAATCAGCCTCCCTGAAAGATCTCACTTTAAAGACACTTTTCCTGGTATGCTTAGCCTCAGCTAAAAGAGTCAGTGAGATTCATGCCTTCAGCAAGAACATCGGATTTTTGTCAGAAAAAGCCACCTGTTCGCTACAACTTGGTTTTCTAGCCAAATGTGCTGCCTTCTCGGCCTTGGCCTAAATCTTTCGATATTCCCAGCTTATCGGAGATTGTAGGCAATGAACTAGAAAGAGTCTTATGCCCTGTGAGAGCTCTTAAGTTCTATTTAAAGCGTACCAAACCTTTACGAGGCCAATCTGAAGCTTTATGGTGTTCAGTTAAGAAACCATCTTTGCCTATGTCAAAGAATGCTTTATCATACTTTATCAGACTGTTAATACGAGAAGCTCATTCACATCTGAGTGAGGAAGACCGAGCTTTGCTTAAGGTGAAGACGCACGAAGTTAGAGCTGTTGCAACTGCCGTGGCCTTTAAGCAAAATAGATCTCTGCGAAGTATAATGGACGCAACCTATCGGAGAAGCAAGTCAGTGTTCGCGTCTTTTTATCTAAAGGATGTCCAGTCTCTTTACGAGGACTGCTACACACTGGGACCATTCGTGGCAGCGAGTGCAGTAGTGGGTGAGGGCTCAACCACTACAATTCCCTAATTCCAGATCCTTTTAATCTTTCTCTTGAAATGTTTTTTAATGTTGTTTTTATGGGTTGTCCGGAAGGCTAAGAAGCCTTTCGCATCCTGGTTGATTTGGCGGGTGGTCAAAGTCATTTCTTGAGAGCGCCTAGATTAGGGGTTTGATGAGGTCCTGTTGTATGGGTTGCAACCCTTGATACTTCAGCTCCTAGGGGTCGATCAGCATCCTAAGAGGATCGCGAGGCTCCGTAAGGAAGACGTACTTATAAGGCAGAGTAATCGTTCAAGTCGACTTCCTTACCAGGTACCTATTTATTTTGTTTTTGTTATTTTGATAACTTCTAAAATGAAATAAAAACTCTTAGCTCATAAAATGTAAACATATATTACTGGTCTCTACCCACCATCCTGGGTGTGAATCAGCTATATATTCACCGGCTAAGTTAAATATTTAAAAATGATATTTTAATTATAAAATAAATTTTTTAATATACTTACCCGGTGAATATATAAATTAAATGACCTTCCCTTCCTCCCCAATAGAGACGCAGTGGGACGAGGAGAAAATTGAGTCTTTGTTTACATAGAGCTTGGTATCTGGCCGACAGATGGCGCTGTTGGGCACACCCGCAACCTGTATAGCGATCGCTGGCGAGTTTTTTTCTGTACAGTTTGTCTGTCGAGCAACAGAGTTGCAGCTATATATTCACCGGGTAAGTATATTCAAAAATTTATTTTATAATTAAAATATCATTTTCAGTTTGGTTCTAGAGAACTTCTCCCATCAATCTCCCTATTTAAAAGATTGAAAGGTTGTGTACCCTTAGGAACAAATATATTTTAAAAGTAATTTTCATTATTTCCTAGCCAAACAAACCAGAGTTATTTAAATTAAATTTCCTTCCTCAACCAACTTGCAGTCCTAGGCCTAAGGACAAAAGTGGCTATTCCTTGACAGGCTGTAGGTCATGGCTTCCCCCTCAGACTACTTGTCATTAACCAACTACCTTGTTAAATATTCAACGGCAGTTCCGGAGCTGCTGAAGGTATATTCCTAATTTATAGAAATTGGTATGTATAGCTCAGGAAAGTGCAAATTACTTTCGAAATTTGTTTTCCTGGACTTGCAAGTCATGAAAAATACTTTTGAATTATTTTATATTCAGTTTGTAATTTTGTTACAAGGATTTAGGATTATTATCACTCAGCTGTCATTTTTTCATTCTGAACAGGTTACAGGTGCCAATAAAGGGATTGGTTTTGGCATCATGAAGGAATTGTGTGCAAAATTTGATGGCATTGTCTACCTGACTTCCAGGGATGAAGGTCGAGGGTTAGCTGCAGTTAAGAACTTGAATGAGGTAGGGGAATTTCAAAATCTTTACTGATAATTGTGAAAAAATTTAAAATGCTATATCATGTTTTAAGGTCAAGAAGCTCACGGTTCTGAGAATACCAGCCGTGTGACCCGCATATCAAAATACTGTAATAGATTTTATAATCAAAATGTTTTTTTTTCTTTGATATCTCTCAGGGAAGTTACTGTATTGATAATGTGAATATGAATGTAGAGAAAATTTTAATTTATAAGAAACAGAGAGATGTTTTACTCCTATTATGCTTATATTTGATCCATTTTCTATGCTACATTCTCTCATTTGTTCCCATACATATACAAACCCTTGTCCCTTACATATGAGAACGACAACAGCACAAGCTGGAATACATCCGTTAAAAGTTTTAACAAGGTTTCAACAACCGAGTGGTAGTTTCTGTCCCAGCAGTGGGGAAGCAACCCCCCTCTGCTGCTTGCTCACTGACAACTCACTGATTTCAGCCGTTGGTGAGCAAGGATGTTCTCTCCACCTGTTTGGACATTGTCAGAAAACTTTATTAACATTGTTTTTTAAACATAAAACTTACCCGCTGGTTATATAAGAATGGCCAAAGTCCCTGGACGCCCGGCAGAAATTAAAAAACTTGCGGCAATCGCAGATATGCCAGGTGTATACTAGTGCCCTCGCGGTAGACAGGCCGAACTATTCCAACCAATTCAGACCTTCTCTGCTGCCATTGCTGGCTGGAATGATTGGAATTCACTCGCAACTTACTTTGATTTGGACGGTTTATTTGGTGAGGTATACTGTTTTTTGGTTTGGGCTTTCGCTTTATTGATTTCTCTTTCATATTATCTTGAAATCTTTGTTGTGTTGGGTTTATTTAGATAGTTTTGAACCCTTGTTTATGTTTTGATCTCCTAACTCTTCAATATGTCCGACCCCTCCCCTGTATATAGGAAGTGTATTAAAGGATGTCATACTTGTCTTCCTAAAGCTTCTATTGATCCTTATACGATTTGTGTAAAATGTAGGGGTAAAACTTGTACTTTTGGGGATCAGTGCAAAGAATGTTTTTCTTTGACCGAAAGTGAGTGGTTAGCTTATGAGCGCTATACTCAGAGACTAAAGAGAGACATGATTAGACACAGTTCTTCTCGTTCTGTAGATTCCTGTATCCAATATCATTGAACCTAATCCTTCCCCCGTAGTGGTAGATCAGGAAGCGAAGGAACCTACAATGAAGGATATGTTGTCCGCGATTCAAGCTCTCGGCGTAAGAGTTGAATCGTTAGCGGCGGACAAGAACCAAATTATGTCCGAAATTAATTTGCTTAAAAGTTGTCGCACAGGCGACTTATCAAGTGCGAAAAGTTCGGATAATGTGTTCAGTGTTGTGGAGGGTGCGTCTGCTCGATCCTGTCGTTCGCCTAGCCTAAGACCTCTTTCAAGCTCCTGAACCCATGGGAGAAGTAACATCGAACGGAAAAAGGGAACGAGAGGCTTCATCACTCGCGCAGGTATCCCCTCGAGCGTTCCTGCTGTCGTATCACAGGTCGCTCACCCTCACCATGGGAAAGGTGAGGTTAGTGCATTATCGCCATCTTCGGATGAAGTTACGTGTGACGAGGTCTGGCGTCAAGCCTCTAGACCTCTTAAGAGAAAAGCACACACAGTGGTACAGCAGCACGATTCTCCTCTGCAACAACCTGGCTGTAGCCATTGGGATACACCTGAGCGTTTTCAGTCCCTTGGCGAGTGTTCACCTGCGAAACGCTCTGACGGGGGTTCTGAAATAGATAAAGGTTTGGTGCAGCTGATCCGTGGTTCTGGTGTTACGGTTCATGCACCGCCTCTTCCATCAGACTGGTGTTCGTCTCCCGAAAGTGGGGAGTGATTTGGAAGCGATGAGGAAGATGAATTTGCATTGGAAGAGGCTGCACGCGTGTCGCCTAAGGGTGATCGCATAATGGTGATCACAAATGGTCTATGCTGTTGGGCATGAAGTAGCAACTCTCGTCGCTTATGCAATCTTATCGACCTGCTGTTGGCAGTGCGGTTGGGCGTCAGTCTTCCGTTTTAGACCCGTTGTCGCACAGGAGGCCTGTTGTCTCCTGTACTGACGCGTTGTCGCATAGGCAATCTCCCAGCCGCAGTGTTCAACGGCAGGTTGAGGTGGATGCGTCTCATCAGGGACCCGCTTCTCAGCACCAATCGACCGCTCATACCACCGACCATCAGTCTTCCAAACGCGACAACGTTCGCCAAACAACCGAACGGGCTGCTAAGCAGCAGGATGGAAGCGGACGCGATATGGAGTGTCAGCGTCAGCGGCAGGCAGACGTTACGCGTCAGTCAATCCATGACACCGCGGAGCGTCAGCATCAGCGTCGGCGTCAGTCAGACGCTACGCGTCAGGTAACCCATGACACCGCACGTCAGTCAACTCATGACACCGCGGAGCGTCAGCGTCAGTCAGACGCTACGCGTCAGTCATTCCATGATGCCGTGCGTCAGTCTGTCCACGACAGCACTTGTCAGTCAACCCATGACTCCACCCGTCAGCCACGCCATGACGCCACACATCAGTCGACCCTTGTCGCCTCGCGTCAGTTGGATACTATTCCACAAACCGAACGTGACAACAAACGCAAGGCTGGTGAACGTCATGCAGATGAAAATATTGAACAGCGCAAGCGTGCCCACTTCAGCGCTGATACGTCTACACAGGAACGTCGCCTCTATGAACAAGGCACTGCTGTGATGGCTGATTTTTCGGAAGAGGAGCCGGATGAACTGCTGGACGATCTCTCGGAGGGAGAAGAGGATAAACCGCCTCAACATTCGGTGGACTTCAAGAAGTTAATGCTTGTCTTTACGGAGTTATTCCCAGACTATTTTACTCCTGTAGCTCTGCGTTCTCTGCCTTCGGAATTTACCCTTGGAAAAGCAGTAAGAGCATCTATGTTCATGAAGATGGTACTCTCTCGCTCCTCTAAGAGGGCGTTAAAGTTAATGGGAGTGTGGATGGATTCGAAGAAAGCCCTTGGCAAGACGTGTTTCGCTTTTCCTCCTGCCAGACTACCCTCCAAGTCTAGTGTTTGGTATGAGACAGGAGAAGTCTTGGGCTTGGCAGTTCCTGCCTCTGCCCTGGGAGATTTCTCGAGCCTAGTAGACTCTTCTCGTCGGCTAGCTGTGACGAAGACTAAAGTGTGGTGGTTTATCTCCGAGTTCGACCATCTCTTGCAAGGCATGTTCAGGGCTTTAGAAGTGTTTAACTTTCTGGACTGGTCTCTGGGAGCCTTGGGGAGAAAAGTGTCGGAAATGAAGGGCACTGACACTAGTAACGTCATTCAACTAATGTCATTCATGGACAAGGCAGTTAGGGATGGTTCAAATGAATTGGCTGCCCTATTCACATCCGGAGTTGTGAAGAAGAGGGCAACTATGTGTTCTTTCCTCTCCGTGGGGGTCACTCCTTTTCAGAGATCGGAGTTACTTTTTGCGCCGCTGTCTTCTGCACTATTCCCCCAAGAGTTGGTAAGGGAAGTTGCCGCTGTGCTGACCCAGAAGGCTACCCATGATTTGGTTGCCAAGACAGTTAGGAAGGTGCTGCCTACTTCTTTCCCTTCCCGTAGACCAAAGGAAGTTGCTTCATTTTCACAATCCACTCAGCCCTTTCGTGGTAAACCTGCCGGAAGGGGTAACTTCAGGCCCGACGGGAAGAAGTGTAAGAAAACAGGAGCTAAATCCAGTCGAGGCAGAGTCTACTGCCCTCTCCTTCAGACAGCAGTAGGGGCCAGGCTGAATTACTTCTGGTAGGCCTGGGAGAGAAGAGGAGCGGACCCTTGGTCCGTTCTTGTTTTAAAGGAAGGATACAAAATCCCATTCTTCTCAAAATTTCCGTTAGCCACAGATCCTATGGATCTCTCGCCCAAATACAGGGAAGGACCAAAGAGGCAAGCCTTGCGACTTCAGATGTCTCTCTTGCTAGAGAAAAAAGCGATAGAGAGGGTGCGGGACATAAAATCACCGGGGTTTTACAATCTTTTGTTCTTGGTCCCCAAGAGTTCGGGGGATGGAGACCAGTTCTGGATGTAAGTGCCCTCAACAGCTACGTCCAGAATTTGAAGTTCACCAGGGAAATTCGGAAAACCGTGCTGGCAGCAGTATGAAAGGGCGACTGGATGGTATCACTGGACCTCCAGGACGCTTACGTTCATGTCCCAATACATCCGAGTTGCAGACGTTATCTGAGGTTCGTGTACGGGAAGGAAGTCTTCCAGTTCCGGGCCTTATGTTTCGGTCTCAGCACAGCTCCTCTGGTATTCACGAAGATCATGCTGAATGTGGCGAGCATGCTACACTCAAGGGGCATCAGAGCCTCCCTGTAGTTGGACGATTGGCTCATAAGAGCCCCCTCGTCCAATCGCTGTTTGAAGGATCTTCAGCTGACATTGAATTTGTCAAAGGAATTAGGACTCCTAGTGAGTTCAAAGAAGTCACAGCTGACTCCATCCCAGAAGATTCTTTATTTGGGGATGGAGATTCAGAGTCAGACTTTTCAGGCCTTTCCATCATCTGCAATGATTCACTCAGCTCTCCTAAAGCTTTGTGCCTTTATAAAAAAGGATGTCAATTTGGTGAGGGAGTGGATGAGTCTTCTGGGGACCCTCTTGTCACTGGAAAAGTTTTTGTCACTGGGGAGGCTGCACTTACGCCCCCTTCAATTTCATCTCGATTGTCATTGGAAGAAAGGGGGCAGTCTCGACAGGGAATGTATTCCCATTAGGAATCCCATAAGAACACGCCTTCAGTGGTGGAACAACTCACGCAGACTCCAGGAGGGCCTCTCGTTGGAACAAAAGAGCCCAGACCTCGTGTTGTTTTCCGACGCCTCAAACTCGGGGTGGGGAGCAACCTTAGGGAAGGCAGAGATCTCAGGTCTGTGGACAAAGGAGCAAGAAAACCTCCATATCAATCAAAAGGAGCTTTTATCAGTGCATTTAGCCCTCAAAGGCTTCGAGAAACTAGTCCTAGGCAAAGTGGTACAGGTCAATGCCGACAGCACCACGGCTCTGGCTTATACAATATAGCAAAGCAATGCGGGACTCGCTCGAAGTCTCTTTACAAGATAGCAAGACCTCTTCTCGTATGGTCGGAGGAAAGGAGAGTTACCTTATTGACACGATTTATTCAGGGAGTCAAGAACGTGAGTGCAGACAGACTCAGCAGGAGGAACCAAGTTCTCCCCACAGAGTAGACGTTGCACCTAGACGTTTGCAAGAGACTGTGGCGGATATGGGGTCGTCCCCTCGTAGACCTGTTTGCAACCTCGAAAACGAAAAGGCTGGAGACATATTACTCGCCAGTTCCGGATCTCGAGGCAACTCGTATAGACGCGCTCCTGTTGGATTGGTCACACATGGATGTGTACACGTTCCCACCTTTCAAAATCTTGTACAGGGTGTTACAGAAGTTCGTGTCAAATGAGGGAACCAGGATGACCCTAGTGGCTCCTTTCTGGCCGTCAAGAAGTTGGTTCACAGAGGTACTGGAACGGATGGTGGACGTTCCGAGAAGCCTACCATTAAGAGCAGATCTTTTCAGACAACCTCACTTAGCAAGAAACCATCTAAACCTCTGAGCTCTACGTCTGACTGCCTTCAGACTATCGAAAAAACTCGCAAGATCTAGAGGATTTTCGAAGGAGGCAGCCAAGGCTATTGCAAGAGCAAGGAGGACTTCTACCATCAGGGTGTATCAGTCCAAGTGGGAGGTATTCAGAGAATGGTGTAGAGCTAACTCGGTTTCTTCATCCAGTACCTCTATAGCACAGATTGCCGATTTCTTCTTAGATCTTAGAATTAAGCATAACTTTTCCTCCTCGACTATCAAGGGGTACAGAAGTATGCTGGCAGCTATTTTCAGACACAGAGATTTGGATCTCTCCAACAATAAAGACCTACAGATCTTCTTAGGTCTTTTGAAACTTCTAAGAGGCGACAACAAGAATCGCCTGCCTGGAATTTGGATGTTGTTCTTAAATTCCTCATGAGTGACAGATTCGAGCCTTTGCACTCGACCTCTTTTAAAGACTTAACCTTGAAGACACTTTTCTTGGTTAGTTTAGCGACAGCTAAACGAGTCGGTGAGACTCACGCTTTGAGCAAGAACTTTGGTTTCCGAGACGGGAAAGCCATATGCTCCTTGCAGCTTGATTTTCTGGCCAAGAATGATTGTCCTTCCCATCCATGGGCTAAGTCTTTTGAGATTGCTAATCTCTATGATGTAGTGGGCAAGGAGTTGGAGAAGGTGCTCTGTCCTGTTAGAGCACTGAGGTTCTATTTGGACATAAAAAAAGATTTGAGAGGCAACTCAGAGGCTGTTTGGTGTGCAGTTAAGAAGCCTGCACTGCCTATGTCGAAGAACACCTTATCCTTTTTTATGAGGCTCTTGATTAGAGAGGCTCACACCCAGTGTGGTGAGGCGGACCTTAAGCTGCTCAAGGATAAGACGCACGAAGTTAGAGCCGTAGCTACTTCGGGGGCTTTTAAACAAAATCGTTCTCTGCAAAGCATAATGGATACAACTTTTTGGAGAAGTAAATCTGTATTCGCATCCCATTATTTGAAACGTGTCCAGACTCCTTATGAGGACTACTATACTTTGGGTCCATTCGTTGCGGCGAATGCAGTAGTAGGTGAAGGATCTACCACTACGCTCCCCTAATTCCCAGTACCCTTTTCTCCCTCTTGGAACTTGTATAGTTTTTTAGTTGTATGTGGAGATTGGTTGTCAGTCTTCCGCAATCTTTGATTTGGTCAGGTGGTCATTTTGTTCCTTGAGAGTGCCCAGAACAAGGGTATTAGTTAAGGTCCTGTTAAGTTGTAGGTTATGGCACCGTTTGACCGCTCCTAGAGATCACCAGCCCCCTGGGTGGACCGCTGGATCTCCTAAGGATAGCAGACAGAATGAGGCAGAGAACCATTGCAGTCAGCTTCCTTATTAGGTACGAACCTCTTAAGTTTGTTATATTTAACTTAAGTGAATTTCCAATTACGTTGCTGTCTCTGACCCAGAACCAAGGGTGTCAATCAGCCATTCTTATATAACCAGCGGGTAAGTTTTATGTTTAAAAATTATTTGTTCCGTAACCGAAATACAAACCACGCTATTTACATTGGGTTTACCTTTTAGCGCAGCTGAAATGACGAGCCAATAGTTTTAACGAGGGTTAATTACCCCCGTGCTAGTTAGCGGGGGTAGGGGAAGGGTAGCTTGCTCCTCCCCCCCACACACACACACACACCGGTGACTTGCTTCACTTCACTTTTGGCTCGGCGGTGAACAGACGTGTCTGTTCATCGTCCTCGTTGACAGCCTTTAATCTTTTTTCTGCTTTTTCTTTTCTACAGCTTGTGTGTTGTTTTGAAGTTGACTTTCGTTATTACTGTATTATATTACAATGCGTACGTGCCCTGGTGTTGCCGGCCGCCCTTGTGGGACCTTTATGTCGGCCTTAGATACGGACCCTCACACCCTTTGCCCTCAGTGTTGGGGCCGATGGTGTGACCAGGAAAACATGTGTTGTGAGTGTAGGGAGTGGTCTGCCTCCCAGTGGGAGAGGTTTGGCCGCCGGCGTAAGAAGAAGTCCAAGAGAGACCGTTCTCCTTCGGGGGTTGCCTTGAAGGAGGAAGGTTCTCGGGATTCTTCTTTCGCCGCCCAAACCTCCTCCGAAGCTCCCCCTCGACCGGCTCCTAAGGAGAGTCGGCCGAGTGGTAGCGCAGGCCCTAGTTCTGTTTCCCGACCTTGGGTGGGGGGAGAGGGCGTCGCCTCCCATAGCGGGGCGATTCCCCCTCCTCCTCCGGGGGAGGCCATTGATAACTCCTTGTCTAATGATGATCTCTTACAGATTTGGGCTTCCCTGGGGCTTAAGGGCTTGCCCTCCAGGGTCGCCTTGATTGACCTTGTCTCGTTGGGGGCCGCCGTTAAGCAGTCGCTGGCGGTAGCAGAGGTAGACCCTCTGTCTATCGTCGACGTCGTGGTGGCGAGGCCTCCGACGTGGCGGGGCAATCTTCTGCAGGTGCAGTTGAGGATGATGGTGCTGATGGCTCTCCTCCCCCTTCCGTACATCCTTCGAAGGGGGAAGTGAGTCCTACGGGCTCTTCTGCTGTTCAGCTTCCTTCTAAGGGAAGTGCTTTGACTGAGACTCCCCTTCGGATGACGGATGGTCCTAATGATCTTCCCAGTGGCCGCCTCCGCCGTAAGGCTCACCGTCCGCTGCGTCGCAAGGGACTCCCTTCCCCTTATAAGGGGGTTAAGAGGCGCCTTTTTGGATCTTCTTCCTCCGAAGGGGACTCTCCTCGTCGTACTCAGCCTACAGCTCCTGTTCCTTTGGACCTCTCTGCAGACCGTTCTCCAACTCCTGCTAGATCTTCACCTTATGGGGAACTCGTCACCCGACGGGCAACGGTCCCTTCGGGGCAAAGGGATTCTGCCCTTCCACGTGCAGTTCTAGCGCAAAGGCGCTCTCCTGCTCGTCAGCGCTCTCCTGCTCGTCAATGCTCTCCTGCTCGCCGGCGCTCTCCTGATGTTCGCCCTCCTCATCAGCGCTCTCCTGCTCGTCAGCGCTCTTTTGAGGATCATCGCCCTGTGGTCTCTGACCATCCTACAGTTCCTGTTGAACTCCCTGCGCGCCATCAGTCTCCTGAGCTCTCTCATCCTGTGTCTACGCAACAACGTTCGCGTTCTCCAGCGCGTGTGTCAAAAGCACATGTTCGCCCACGCGCCTACGATCTTCCTGTTCCTGAACCCGCCGCGCCACCTGTTCCTTCACAGGATCTCACGCGTCGCCGTCCTGCTCACCAGCGATCACCTACGCGCCAGCGATCACCTGCTTGCCAGCGTTCACCTGCTTGCCAGCGTTCACCTGCTTGCCAGCGCGCACAGGCGATTTTAGTATCGCCTATTCATCAGCGTTCTCCTACGCGTCAACGATCACCTACGCGCCAGCGATCACCTGCTCGCCAGCGCGCACAGGGGATTTTAGTATCGCCTATTCATCAGCGTTCTCCTGCGCGTCAGCGATTATTTGTTTATTGGCGATCTCCGGACCGCCCGCGTGATTTACAACCTGCGCGCACGCGATCTCCAACGCTTCGTCGACCAAATGTTCTGAAGGGACATGGTTCGCCATCTACTAGCTCGCCATCGCGCGATCACTCACCTACACGTGCTACGCACTATCGCTCGCCAACGCGTCACCATGCGACAACGCGCCATTGCCCACCTGCACGTCAGCGCTCGCCAGCTCACCACCGATAACCTGTTGATCTACATTGCCAGCGATCTTCCTCGCCCTTGCGGCAGCGCGTTTCCTCGCCATCGCGCCAACGCTTTCATTCGCCGACTCGGACACGCCCTCATTTATCTGCACACCCTCGCGCCCGCGCGACCGCTCGCCTGCGCGCCCGCGCGACCGTTTGCCCTCGCGCGACCATCGTTCGCGGCGAATTTCGCAGCCGGTGGTAGCAGCAGGAACGCGTTTTCTCAGACAACGCTCGGGATCGCCTCCACCCAAACACAGGATTGTAGTGCAGGACAAGGATAATACTGAGGAGAGGTCAGTGCATCATTCTTCCCCACCTTCTTTTCAGGCAGGTACTGTGGTGTCCACTCCAAAGGATCGCCCGATCCCTTTCCCTTTAGCGAGGATTTCGGACTCTGTGTCCTTGGAGCAGCAGACTTGGTTTGGTCCTCTGGCGCGGGCGTTAGTAAGGGCTATGAAGCCAGCACTCGCCGACCAGGGTAACAAACCAACGGCTGTCTCTCCATTGCTGAAGAGAAAGAGAGGAGTGGATTTCGTGGTGACTTCCCCCAGGGCGAAGTTGGTTCCCAAGAGGTCTGTCGCGAAGCCCCCTTCTCCTGCTCGAGTGCGTTCTCCTTCTCCCGTGGACGAGGCCTTTCCGTCCTCGGGTGAGTCCATTGAAGCGGTAGTCTTCCCCTCGGCACCAAGGGGGGAGACTTCGCGTCATGGAGGAGAATCGTCTCGTGAGGAAGGGGCTCCTCGAACCTCTCTGTTGGAATCCTGTATCCCTCCCAGGAGGGAATCCAAGGACTCCAAGACCGTCCCAAAATCATCTTCGAGGATTCGCCAGGAACCCACTGCTCCCCGGGGGAACGTCCACGCTTCACCCCAGGAAGAGATCCCTGGGACAGGAGACTTGGCTGCCAGCCCGCAGGGAGGAGATCAGCAGGAATCCGAACATGCCTTCTGGCAGGTCCTAAGCCTGATAAGGCAACTTAACGGGCTTATGGATCCAGTCATCGCCCCCCCGTGAAGACAAAGACACTATCTTAGGGGCCTTCCGAACGTCAAACACTTCATCTAAGTCCAGTGCGGCTCTCCCCTGGTCTCGGGGTCTGAAGAGTGCCAGAGCTAGGGCCAACGCTCAGCTCGCGATTCTTGCCTCCTCCAGTCGTTCCTCTGCCGGGAACAAGCTCATCCCTTCTCCTCGTCTTCAGCAAAGGAGGTATTTCGAGATTCTGGGTGAGTCCAGCCTCGCTCTTCCTCTCCATCACTCTGTGGAGGAGCTGGCGAAGGGAGTTCCCCTTGAAAAGCTCTGTGCCCGGCAGGTGTCGTTCTCGGCGGCAGAGATCCTTAGCCACGAGAAGGTCGCTAAGTGTGCCATGCAGGCCACTTCGAGGCTGGACTTTTGGCTAGGATCTCTGGGCATCCTATTGCGCTCGGAGGACTTGTCCAAGGAGACCAATAGGAAGGCCCTGGAGTCCTTCTTGCTCTCGGGCACCCGCTCCATCGAGTTTTTGGCGCACCAGGTTACCACCCTGTGGGCCAACTCGGTGTTGAAGCGTCGCGATGCTGTGTCCGAGAGATTCCATCCGAAGGTCCCCACCGTGGATGTGTGTAGGCTCCGACATGCTTCCCTTCTGGGGGAGAACCTGTTTGAGCCTCAAGACATGGAGCGGACGGCTGAGAGGTGGAGGAAATCCAGCACGGACTCCCTCCTCCATAGGGCCCTTACAGCTCGGCCCTATAAGCCTCCAGCTCCGCCGCAACAGCAGCAGCAGCCTCGTAAGGCTCCAAAGCAGGCACCGGCAGTTAAGAAGGTGGTGTCTAAGACCCAGCCCTTTCCAGCCAAGGTCAAGAGGGGCAGTAAGTCCTCCAGGGAAGGCAAGACTCCTAGGGGTGGCGGCCGCGGCCGCAAGCCCTAGGGGTGGCAGTCCCCCTGCGTGTCCACCTGTGGGGGGATGCCTTCAGCGTTGCGTCCGCAGGTGGCAGCAACACGGGGCCAATGCTTGGACGGTCTCAGTGATCGGCCAAGGCTATCGCGTCCCGTTCACAACATCTCAACCTCCCCTGACAGCGAATCCAGTGTCGTTGAGCTCCTATGCCACGGGATCAGCAAAGGGGCTGGCCCTTCAGGCCGAAGTCGAGACCATGCTCTAGAAGGGTGCTCTCCAGGAGGTCGTAGACGGCTCCCCAGGCTTCTTCAGTCGACTCTTTCTTATAAAGAAGGCTACTGGAGGCTGTAGACCTGTCATCGACCTCTCAGCTCTGAACCAGTTTGTCAAGCAAACCCGGTTCAGCATGGAGACAGCAGACACGGTCAGACTTGCGGTGAGACCACAAGACTTCATGTGCACACTGGACCTAAGGGACGCGTACTTCCAGATCCCAATCCATCCGTCTTCCAGGAAGTACCTGAGATTTTGCCTAGACGACAAGTTCAAGGTGCTGTGTTTCGGTCTCTCCACAGCTCCTCAGGTGTTCACCAGAGTGTTCACCCTGATTTCATCTTGGGCGCACAGGAACGGCATTCGTCTCCTTCGTTATCTGGATGATTGGCTGATCCTAGCAGACTCAGAGTCGACCCTTCTTCGGCACCGAGACAGGCTTCTGGATCTTTGCCAGTATCTGGGGATCGTGGTAAACCTCGAGAAGTCCTCTCTGCAGCCGTCCCAACGACTGGTTTATCTAGGCATGCTAATCGACACCAATCTCCACAAAGCCTTTCCATCAGAAGACTGGATAGCAAGGCTGAGGAGGTTGGCGGAAGCCTTCCTCAGGCGAGAAGAATTTCCTGCCCAATCCCTGGCTCGTCTGGTTCCAAACAGCCGCCTCAGGATGAGATCCCTTCAATGGCGGCTCAAGTCCCGGTGGAATCAAGGATCCGATTCCCCAGACATTCTGATCCCAATGGGGTCTCTGGAACAGACGGACTTGCGATGGTGGCTGGTCGACGAGAACCTGCGGAAGGGAGTGAGTCTTCTCGTCCTCCCTGGAATTGACTCTGTTTTCGGACGCGTCAAAAGAAGGGTGGGGGGCGCACGTTCTGAACCAGAGGGCCTCAGGCCTTTGGTCAGAATCAGAAAAGTGCCTACACATCAACCTGCTAGAATTGAAGGCCGTCTTTCTGGCTCTTCAGCAGTTCCAACGATCCCTGGCGGGTCACTCCGTGGTGGTGATGAGCGACAACACCACGGTATAAGCTTATATCAACAAGCAGGGAGGCACTTTTTCTCAGCAGCTATCCCATCTTGCAGTAGAGACTCTGAGGTGGACCGAAATCCACTCGATAACACTATCAGCTCGCTTCATTCCTGGCAAGAGGAATGTGCTCGCCGACAGTCTGAGCAGGGCCTCGCAGATAGTGAGTACCGAGTGGTCTTTAGATCCTCGGATAGCCAACAAAGTCCTGACTTTGTGGGGTTCCCCGACTGTGGACTTGTTCGCGACAGCTTTGAACTTCAAGCTGCCCCTGTACTGCTCCCCAGTCCCGGACCCCAAGGCACTCTGGCAAGATGCTTTCCAGCAACGGTGGGACAACATCGACGTGTACGCCTTCCCACCGTTCTGTCTGATGAGAAGGATGCTCAACAGGACCAGACTATCGGTCAACTGTTCGATGACTCTGGTAGCTCCGCTATGGCATCACGCGGAATGGTTTCCGGACCTTCTGCAGCTCCTGTCGGAGCTCCCGAGGGAGCTTCCTCCACGACACGAGCTTCTCAGACAACCCCACTCCGGCGTCCCTCACAGGGCCGTAGCCTCGCTTCGGCTTCACGCCTGGAGACTATCCAGCGTCTCCTCGCGGAGAGAGGCTTTTCGCAACAGGTTGCGAAGAGAATGTCTCGGCACCTGCGAAGGTTCTCTGAGGGAGTCTACCAAGCAAAGTGAAGAGTCTTTTGTGGTTGGTGTCGTGGAAGGGGTATCTCTCCACTCGATGCTACTTTTCCAGCAATAGCGGACTTCCTCGTTTATCTGCGGGAAGAAATGCGCCTTTCTGTCTCGGCAGTGAAAGGCTATCGCTCAGCCTTAAGCTTGGCCTTCAGACTGAAGGGCGTGGATATTTCTTCATCGCTAGAACTCTCTTTACTCATACGTAGCTATGAGCTTACCTGCCCCCAGTCGGAGTGAGACCTCCTCCTTGGAATGTGGTTCGAGTCCTCAGGTCTCTTAAGAGACCTCCCTGCGAACCATTACGCCAGGCCTCCGATTGTCACCTGTCTTGGAAGACGGCTTTCCTACTCGCTTTGGCTTCGGCCAAGCGGGTTAGTGAACTTCATGGTCTGTCGTACGACATCGCCCATTCAAAGGGATGGGGGGAGGTAACGTTCAGGTTCGTCCCTGAGTTTGTTGCCAAGACTCAGAATCCTGGAGTGCCGGATCCTCGGTTCGACTCTTTCAGGATCGCGAGTCTCCGTTCTGTAACAAGCGACCCAGACCAGCTGCTACAATGTCCAGTGAGGTGTCCGAGGCTCTACTTGAAGTGAACGGCTGCAGTCCGTCCTCAAGTGCGAGCTTTGTTTGTGAGCACAGGCAGGACTAAGAGGAGGGTCACCAGGAACACCATCTCAGCATGGATTCGAAGGGTTATCCACCATGCCTTGAATCCTGACCCTCCTCCGTTACGTCGCCCTCGGGCCCACAATGTCAGGGGTATTGCTACATCCCTGGCCTTCAAGAGAAACTTCTCTGTGACGCAGGTACTTCAAGCTGGGGTCTGGAAGCGTCAGACGACCTTCACAGCCCACTACCTGCAAGACGTAACCCACAGGAGCCTCGATACGTTTTCTATCGGCCCTGTGGTGGCTGCACAACAGCTGGTCTAACCTCAGGCTCCTTTTTGGACAAGTAGCAATAGGTTGAGGGCGTTGTTACCCGGTCTTAGTCTGCGTGAATGAAAGAGTATGTCTGACCCTTACTTCTTTCTTCATTCTCCCCTCTCTTGGGGAAGCAGCATCCTGGTACTCGCATAGCTGACCTCGACCTCTGCAGGTAACCCATGCTTCTTTGTGCTCCTAGTATTAAGCTTAATACTGTTGCGTCTCCCATACCCTGACGAGGTGGTATTGGGAACGTCCTATCCTAGAATTCCTATCTGAAGGTCTCAAGGTCAACTTCATAGGACGAGTCACACTCTCCTTCACACACTGCTTATGTAGGCCACTCGTTCCTAGCGATGCTAGGAACTTGTGAGGTACAGGGGCTCCCTTTCTCTAGTGCTGCTCACTGAGGGATCGAGCCCCCGGGCAAGCCGAAGTCAGTAAGGCTGGGGACTTTCCACTCTTCCTAAGGGGTAAGTCACCCAATGTAAATAGCATGGTTTGTATTTCGGTTACGGAACAAATGACAAATTCGAGGATAATTTGTATTTTTCCTAACCATACAAACCTTAGCTATTTACACATATGTGCCCGCCATCCCTGATCCCCAAGTCAAGTCCTACCTCTAAGGGAAGTGAAGCAAGTGTGTGGGGGGAGGAGGGGTAGCAAGCTACCCTTCCCCTACCCCCGCTAACTAGCGCGGGGGTAATTAACCCTCGTTAAAACTATTGGCTCGTCATTTCAGCTGCGCTAAAAGGTAAACCCAATGTAAATAGCTAATGTTTGTATGGTTAGGAAAAATACAAATTATCATCGAATTTGTCAGGTATTTTCATAATAAAATAAATTTTTTAACATACTTACCCGCTGGTTATATAAGTTATAATCCCACCCTCCTCCCCTCTAGAGACCAAGGGGCATGGAAGGTCTAAATTGGTTGGAATAGTTCGGCCTGTCTACCGCGAGGGCTCTAGTATACACCTGGCATATCTGCGATTGCCGCGAGTTTTTGAATTTCTGCCGGGCGTCCAAGGACTTTAGCCATTCTTATATAACCAGCGGGTAAGTTCAGTATGTTAAAAAATTTATTTTATTATGAAAATATCATTTTTACCTTTTACTAACATCGTGCTTGTGTACTGTGTATTGCTCGAGGATTCTAACACATGAGGAAAGGCCCTAGCGTGTCGCCGAAGATGTGCTTCACCTTCATGAGTGCTAGGGCAGTGGATCCTCATGAGCTTTGCTCCTGCTTCAGAGAACACTCCTGCAGTGTTGGGGAGTGGTCACCCTCCCAGTGGGAAAGGTATGGTAGGAGGCAGAAGTTGAAGAGGGAGTGTTCCCACTTGGGTTCTCCCTCGACGTTGAAGAAGTCAAGACTTCCTTCTTCTACCCCCTGTACTCTCCCTTCTGACCCTTCTCCTTGGCCACCTTTGGGGAATAATTGGAGAGGAGTGGTGTTTAACTCTGGGGTAAGGAGTTTCTTTTGTTTCTTTTGTAAAAAGAGGGTCCTCCTCCTCAGTGTGAGCCTTTACTTTTTCAGGTGGATGATGCATTTGGGTTGATTGGCTCCTCTTCAGAGAACTGTTTGAAGCAAGCCCTTTTCAGGTGGACACCAGCAGCAGCCTCCATCAGGTCTGCCTTCGAAAGAAGCCAGCCCTTCTGTGTCTGTCCCTTTGCCTGCAGTTACCTTTCTATCACCCTTGGAGGCTTCGGAGAGAAACGTTCCTCCCAGGAGGTCTTCACGTGTGCAACCCCCTTCGTCTTCACATCATCGAAAATCGGAGGATATAAGGTCCAGGAAGCCAGTGCATAATGCTTCTCATCGTCGAAGTCCTCTTTCGGAGCATAACTTTGAAGTACACTCACAGGGTTGCTCTCATCAACCTCTAGCAGATACTTCTCTCTTAAGAGGACCGTAGACAAGCCTCCTGTGGGCAGTTTACTCTTTCTAGGCCTCCTAGAGATACCTCTTCATCAGGTGCTTCCACCTCACGTGCCTCACCCATGAGCACCTCCTTCAGAGAAGCCACCAGTTGTAATACTACCGCTCACGTGTGCAACCCCCTTCGTCTTCACATCATCGAAAGTCGGAGGATATAAGGTCCAGGAAGCCAGTGCATAATGCTTCTCATCGTCGAAGTCCTCTTTCGGAGCATAACTTTGAAGTACACTCACAGGGTTGCTCTCATCAACCTCTAGCAGATACTTCTCTCTTAAGAGGACCGTAGACAAGCCTCCTGTGGGCAGTTTACTCTTTCTAGGCCTCCTAGAGATACCTCTTCATCAGGTGCTTCCACCTCACGTGCCTCACCCATGAGCACCTCCTTCAGAGAAGCCACCAGTTGTAATACTACTGCTTAAGAGTTATACAGTTTTACATTGGACCCCTCTCTGGGTGCGGCTCATTTTCCCTTTTGCCTACACATACACCGAATAGTGTGGCCTATTCTTGCCACATTCTCCTCTGTCCTCATACACCTGAGAACACTAAGATTACATAACAGTGTTTCTTTGCTCAAGGGCTTAGTTACTGCAATGTAATTGTTCAGTGGCTATTTTTCTCTTGGTAAGGTTAAAAGAGACACTTTTAGCTGTGGCAAGCAGCTCCAAAATCAAACCATTGTTTTTTAGTCTTTGGTAGTGCCATAGCCTCTGTACCATGGTCTTCCACTGTCTTATTTCTCTTCTTGTTATTTTGAAGTTTTTATAGTTTATATATAATAGGGTCATTTTAATGTTGTTATTCTTAAACTTCTCATGTTGTATATTTCCATATTTCTTTTTCTCACAGCTATTTTCTTTGTTGGTGTCCTTGGGCTTATAGCATCCTGCCTTTCCAACTAGGGTTGTAGCTTAGCAAGTAGTAGTAATAATAATAATATTAGTAATAATAATAATGATAATGATACTAATAATACTGACTCTCATCATGACTCAACCTCTAGACGAGCCTCATACTGACAAAGAACTCCTGAAGGTGGCTCCTCCCATCAAGTCTCAACTTTCGGAACCGAACACGCTCCACCCTGACGTGCCTTACTCCAACCCGCCTGACCCCGAAGCGTTTCACCAAGACTCACACAGGGACAAGATAAGAGTTTCCTACGTGCTACTCCTCAACGCGTGCAGCCAGAAGATAAGTCTCCTGCGAGCTGTACACCTGAATGTGCCGAATCGCAGTCTTACCACCATACTCGCTTGCCTTCTAAATACTCATCACCCAGTAGGTCTTCTCCTAAGTGTGCTATCATTTAACGCTTGCCCTGGCAATAGACACATGTCCTCTAGACACACTTCAGCTGGACACACTTTGCGTTCTTGCTTCCCTACGGTTCAATTTGCATCCAGGCATGCTTCTAGTGAGCTGCCTGAAGGTGTCTCCTCTGATCATGCTTCCCCCAGACAGCCTGTAGTGAGGAAGACGAGCCCTATTGCATATCCTAGCTTAGTTCCATTGGCAGTTAAGACATTTCTGGCCCAGATGTATGCCAGATTCCTTGATCTTCAAATCGTCCCGATCAACTTGGCCTATAGAAGATGCAATAGGAGTAGATCGTAAGTGACTCCGCCCAGATGGGACACCAGAAAGTGGAGTCACAGAGGCTCTTTATCTCCCAGGGAGATATCCCTGGCAGATAATTATCCCCTTTCTCCTATAGAAATTGTGACTATCTCAGCAATGGAAGATCGATTATTTAAAAGCTACAACGGCATAGGTTGGAGGGAAACTTGCTTCTGACCTTCCAGGACCATCACGTGAGAAGCCCCACTCCTCTAGTCATCTCTATTCCTTGGCTGCGGCCTCCTGTCATAGTAGAAAGACTACAATACCAAAACTAAGAGGTCTTCCAGTCTACCTAAAGATCCCAGACTTGCAAGAGCCACCAGGGAACTCCAGCCTGCAGGGGAAACGAGCCGTTATACCGTTTGAGCACTTCTTCCTCCTCAGCCTATGCTTAGGTTGGAGGATCAACACTTGGATGATGACTACAACCCCCTATGGAACCGACCGGGTACGTTTTCCGAGGCAGATGACAATTTTGGACCAGATTCAGACTATTCTGACAGGATTCTACTAAAGCTAGCATCCCCAAGGCCCCGGATATGAGGGGTGAGTCCGACTCCATCCTTCTCCGGGTACTCCACTGTATCCGGAGGGATGCACCCCTTCTCCACCCAAGTGTAGAATGTGGGCCATTGATTGCCTTTTTTGAGCTTCCAGGAGCTTCAGGCCTCGTTTGGAACTTCCGTGGTCTATACTGGAAAAAGAAGCCTTGGATAAGGTAGACTTGCAGGCTTCTGCGAAGAAAGACTGAAGGTAGGGAAGTCTTCCTGCCTTACTCCACCAGCTTTTGTCTGGCAGAGGAATTACTACCAGAAACAAATACAGTAAGTACATTAATAAGCTCCATTTGAGGTACAGTACTGTACAGTATAACACTTCATTGACATTGTATGGAAGGAAGGGTAAAACTGCTTGTTGTGTATATTTTATTTTTGTTTATAATACTTAAGAATGAGAGGCATAAAGTTGGAACTTACTTGTGTTAAACAAATGTAAAGAGAGGTTTGTTCCGTAACTGGAATACAAACGACGCTATTTAATTGGGGTATTACTTTGGCGTAGTTGAAATAACAAGCCATTGAATTTTAACGAGGGTTAACTACCCATACCGCTAGTTAAAGGGGTTAGGGGAGGGTAGCTTGCTACCTTCCCCCCTCGCACACCTGTGATTGAGCTCACTTTGCTTTTGGCTCGGATGGTGAACGGACGTTGCCGCTCTTTATCCTCGCCAGATATTGGCAGCCATTAATGACTTTTGCTTTTTCTTTTTCTCTTAGTGTGTGTATGTGAAGTTGACTTCTGCGACCATGCGCACCTGCCCTGGACTCTCCAGCCACCCTTGTGGGACATTTATATCGGTGGTGGAGACTGATCCTCACACCCTTTGTCCTGTAAGCATAGGTCAACGGTGTGATAGCGTAAATAAGTGTAATGAGTGTAGGGAGTGGTCTTCCTCCCATTGGGAGAGGTTTAAGCGACGGCGGAAGAAGAAGTCCAAGCGGGATATTTCTCCTTCAAAGGTTCCTTCGAAAGGAGAAAACCCCGAAGCCTCTTCTTCCGTCTCCCGACCCTCCTCTGAAGCTCCTACTCGTTCGGCCTCTTACAAGAGACCGTCAAGTAGTAGCGTAGACCAAGTTAATGTCGGCCAACCCCGGTTCTCGAGAAATGATGTTGCTTCCTCTAGCGAAGCGGCCCCACCTCTTCCCCCTGGGTGAGGCCTTGTCACTAACCCCTCTTTTGTAGATTTGGTCTTCCTTGAGGCTTACGGGTCCGCCCTCTAAGGAAGCTTTGCTACAGTTCATCCACATGGGTGCTTCTGTTCAGCCGTCATCGTCGCCGTCAGAGGTAGATCCTCTGACCGTCGTTGACATTATAGTGTCAGAGGTGTCACATGCGATATCATCCAACTCCTCTGCCCCTCCAGACTCTCCAGCGGTTGCTACCGACTTAGTTTCCCCCGTTCCTGCACATCCTTCGAGGGGGAAACTAAGTCCAACGCCTTTTCTCTCCTGCAAGTGTTTCTTCCCCTCGGAGGACTTCACTCGTAGAGACTGCTGCGGCGCACGGTCAGCTTGCTGATCCAACGCCCCCCAGAGGGCACATTCGTCGGAAAGCTCGCCTCCCACTTCGCCTTACAGGTCTCCCTTCACCATCGTTGAAGAGACGCCTCTGGTTCATCATCGTCGCAGCCATCCCCTGTAGAGGAGCCTCCGCTGCAGTCATCTGACAGTCATCCATCGATTGTCACTGCTCTTGCAACTGGTCCTGTGACTTCGGTCCTGGACCTCTGCGGATCATTCGCGATTCCCTTCGGTGGATGCTCGCCCTTACAAAGGGCACATCCCAGTTCCTGACCATCCACCCTTCAGACCTGCCGATCTGCCATCACTTCCTGTCACCGGTAAAGCCTCTTGAAGCTCTACCAAAGTGCGCAGTTGCACGCCATCGCCCCGCAGCTCGCCAACCTACAGGACATCAGCGCTCACCAGCAGCTCGTCAGCACTCTACAGCGCTTTGGCACACCCCTTCAACTGCTCGCCCTCATAGAAGGCAGCAACATCATGCACCTGAGCTCAAACGCCCAGGGTCGCCCACGCGCCAGCGCACTACTGCGCGCTTGCGCTCTCTTACTCGCCCACAGTCTCCTGCGCATCAACTATCTTCTACGCGCCCACGATCTCCTACGTGCTAGTGCCCTCTTGCGCGCCAGCATTCTCCTGTGCGCTAATACACTCATGCGCGCCAGCGCTCTCCTACGCACCAATTACCTCCTGCGTGCCAATCATCTCCTGCGCACCAGTGTTCTCCTGCGCGCCAATTCTCTCCTGCGTACTAGCGCGCCAGTACTCACCTGTGCATCAACAAGTTCTTGCGCGCCAACACTGCAGGGGAAACAACACGCGCAATCCAGCGCTCACCTGCTCGCCAGCACTCCCCTGTGCGCCAGGGCTCTCCTGGACATCCGCGCTCTCCTGTGCGCCAGGTCTCTCATGCGCCACCACTCGCCTGTGCGCCACCACTCGCCTGTGCGCCAGGTCTCTCATGCGCCACCACTCGCCTGTGCGCCAGGTCTCTCATGCGCCACCACTTGCCTGTGCGCCAATTTTAACCTGCTCACGCGCGCCAATACTCTCCTGCGCGCCAATATTCTCTTGCGTGTTCGCGCGCCAATATTCTCCCGTGCACGCGCGCCTACAGGCACAGGCGCAGGAACTACACCCTGCAAGGTCACCATCGCCTCATTCCCCTCCTCGCAAACGCATTCCAGCGCAGCCTGCGGGAGAAGGGAAACAGGCACAAGCAGAGGGTCCAGGATCCTTAAACTGCCCTCTAAGGCGGACCCACCTATTACGGTGACTCCTCGTTGGGGACCTTCAGTCTCTTTCCCTTCAGGGTATCTGTCTGACAGTGCATCAGTCAGTCGGCAGCCTTGGTTCAGTGCCCTAGTCAGAGCTGTAACACAGGCATTGAAGCCTGTCCTGTCCGACCGCTCATCAGAGCAGCCTATAGCTCTGGACTCAAGACACGGAACCATTTCTTCCTCTACCACTTTGAAGAGGAAAAGAGGAATTTCCGACGCGGTCACTTCCCCGAAGGTGAAGCCGACTCCGTGGAGACCATCAAGGCTAGTCCCTCCAGTATCTTCCCAGGGATACTCTCCCTCCCTGTTTGATGAAGACCATCCTTCACCAAGGGACTCACGCGAGGAGACGCACTCCTCCATCCCTCCGTTGGAGGAAACCTCCCTTCACGCGTAGAGTTCCCTCAATCAGAGATCAGGAGGGACACAACACTCAGGCCTTCGATGTTGGAGTCTTACCTCCTTCCTTGGAAGGAGTCCAAAGACTCCAAGACACTGCCAAAGTCCTCCACCAGAACTAGAATGGAGATAGCCAGCCAGCCACTCGAGGAATGTCCGCAACTCACCCCAAGAAGAACTCTAGGGGATAGAAGGAGACTTCACTGCGAGTCCAACATCAGGAAGAGACCAACAAGAATCAGAACATGCATTCTGGCAGGTTCTGACTCTAATGAGGGTTCTCAATGGGTTTTCTGACCCAGAGATACTTCCTCGAGAGGGAAAAGACACGGTCTTAGACTGCGTCTTCGGCACTCGGAAACCCTAAAAAATCGGTGCAGCCCTGCCCTGATCTCAGGGGTTGAAAAGTACCGGGGATAAGATCGCCCAACAGCTCTCCGAGTTTGCCTCCTCCAACCGTGCTGGCTCTACGAACAAGCTCCTCCCACCTCCTCGCATAAAGCAGATGAGGTACTTTTGAGATCCTGGAGGAGCCCAGTACAGCTCTTCCACTTCACCACTCTCCGGAAGAGCTAACCGGGGGAGTCCCTCTTGAGAGAGACTAGCCAGCAGGTCTCGTAAAAGGTCACTAAGTATGCGATGCAAGCTACTTCGTGGCTGGACATCTGGTTAGGGACCTTGGGTATCCTGATACGATCCGAGGATTTCTCCAAGGAGCGTACCAGGAAGGCAATGGAGACCTTTTTACTCTCAGGCACTTGCACGATCGAGTTTCTAGCCCACCAAGTTTTGAACTTGTGGGAAAATACTATCTTGAAACTTTGAGATGCAGTGTTTGAGAGGTTTCACCAACAGGTCCCCAGCGTCGAGATAAATAGGCTCAGACATTCCTCCCTAGAGGAGGCCCACCTGTTTGAGCCTAAGGACGTGGAACTTGCTGCTGAGAGATGGAGGAAGTCTCATCGAGACTCCCTCCTCCATAGGGCTTTGACATCAGTAGCGAAGACAACGGTGTCTAATAAGCCCTTTCCTGTCAAGGACAGGAAAGGCAAAAAGTCCTCCAGGGGAGGAAAGAATCCTAGAGGGAACGGCCGGGGCCCCAAACGCTAGGATAGCCACTCCTCCTGCGTTTCTACCAGGGGGGGATGCCTACAAAGTTGGTCAGACAAGTGGAAGCAACTCAGAGCAGGTTTCTGGACAATCTTCATGATCCGTCTAGGATATCACGTCCCGTTCATAACATCTCTCCCTCCCCTGACCAGGAATCCAGTGTCAATAGACTCCCTTGCCATGGGATCGGCAAGGGGGCAGGCCCTTCGGGCAGACGTCCAGACCCTGTTGAAGAAGGGCGCTCTCCAAGAGGTCCTCGACGGGTCCCAGGCTTCTTCAGTCGACTCTTTCTTGTAAGAAAGGCGTCTGGAGGCTGGAGACCAGTCATCGACCTCTCAGCCCTGAACAATTTTGTCAAACAAACTCCATTCAACATGGAGACAGTAGACACGGTCAGACTAGCAGTAAGACCGCAAGACTTCATGTGTACACTGGACCTAAAGGACGCGTACTTCCAGATCCCAGTCCATCCGTCTTCAAGGAACTACTTAAGATTCAGCCTAGACAACAGAAAGTACCAGTTCAAGGTGCTGTGCTTCGGTCTTTCCACAGCACCTCAAGTTTTCAGCAGAGTGTTTGCCCTAGTGTCATCTTGGGCACACAGGATTGGCATCCATCTCCTCCGCTATCTGGACGGCTGGCTAATCCTAGCAGACTTGGTGTCAACCCTTTTTCAACACTGAGACAAACTTCTGAGACTTTGCCAAGATCTGGGGATCATGGTAAATCTCGGGAAGTCTTCTCTGCTTCCTACACAGAGACTGGTATACCTAAGCATGATTATAGACACTATTCTCCACACAGCCTTCCCATCAAACGACAGGATAACAAGGCTGAGAAAGGTCGCAAGACCTTTTCTCAGATGAGAAGAACTTCTTGCCCAAATGTGGTTACGTCTCTTCGGTCACCTTTCATCGCTGGCCCGTCTAGTTCCCAATGGTCGCCTCAAGATGAGTTCCCTCCAGTGGCAACTCAAAGTCCCGGTGGAATCAGACTCGCGATTCCCCGGAAATCCGGATCCCCATGGGATCAGCGGAACTGACAGACCTCCAGTGGTGGGTGGCAGACGAGAACCTACAAAAAGGAGTGGATCTTCTCTTCCTCCCCCTGGATTTGATGCTGTTCTCAGACGTTTTAAAAAAAGGGTGGGTCCCCCACATGCTACACCACATTCAGACCTCTGGTCAGAGTCAGAAGAGTACCTCCACATAAATCTCCTAGAGATGAAGGCCGTCTTTCTGGCCCTTCAACAGTTCCTGGCGGGCCACTCAGTGGTGGTGATGAGCGACAACACCACAGTAGAGGCTTACATCAACAAGCAAGAAGGTACTTTTTCGCAGTAACTATCCCATCTAGCAGTAGTGATACTGAGATGGGCCGAAATCTACTAGATACCACTATCGGCATGCTTCATTCCAGGCAAAAGGAATGTGCGCGCCGACAACCTGAGCAGAGCAGCTCAAATAGTGAGTACCGAGTGGTCTTTGGATCATCTAGTAGCCAACAAAGTCCTGACTTTGTGGGGATCTCCGACTGTAGACCTCTTCGCAACTACCCTAAACTTCAGGCTCCCGCTGTATTGTTCCCCAGTCCCAGACCTCAAGGTTCTCTAGCAAGATGCATTCCAACAATGGTTGTACAACATCGACGTCTAGGCCTTTCCCCCATTCTGTCTGATGAGGAGGGTATTCGACAAGACCGGAACATGGGTTGATCTTTTAATGACCTTCATAGCTCTGCTATGGCATCACGCAGAATGGTTTCCAGACCTTCTGCAGATCCTAACGGAGCCCCCAAGATAACGCCCTCCGCGACATAATCTACTCAAACAACCACATGCCAACATATTCCACAAAGCTGTAGCTTCGCTACGACTTCACGCCTGGAGACTATCCAGCATCTCCTCTCTGAGAGCATTTTCGCCACAAGTTGCGACTAGTATGTCTGGATACCTGCGTAAGTCATCAGCAGCAGTCTACCAGACAAAGTGGAAAGTCTTCTGTGGTTGGTGTCGTAGAAGGGGTATCTCTATTCTCGATGCCACTCTTCCAGCAATAGCGGAGTTTCTCGTGTATTTTTAAGAAGAAATGTGCCTGTCAGTCTCAGCAGTAAAAGGCTATTGCTCAGCCTTAAGCCTCGCCTTCAGACCGAAAGGAATGGACATTTCTTCATCGCTAGAACTTTCCTTACTCATACAGAGTTATGAACTTGCCTGCCCTTAGTCAGAAGTGAGACTTCCCCCATGGAACGTGGTTCGAGTTCTCAGGTCTTTTAAGAGACCTCCCTATGAACCATTACGCCAGGCAACCGATCGCCACCTGACTTGGAAGACGGTGTTCCTGCTAGCTTTGGCTTCGGCCAAACGAGTCGGTGAACTTCATGGTCTCTCATACGACATCGCCCATTCAAGGGGATAGGGAGAGGTAACACTCAGCTTCGTCCCCAAGTTTATTGCTAAGTCTCAGACGTAGCGGATCCACGATTTGACTCCTTCCGGATTTCTAGCCTCCGTACTGTAATAGATGACCCAGACCATCTCTTACTTTGCCCAGTGAGGAGTTTGAGGTTGTATCTTAAGAGAACAGCCGCAGCCCGTCCCCGTGTTCCAGCACTATTCGTCGGCACAGGAAGGACCAAGAGGAGGGTCACCAAGAACACCATCTCAGCATGGATTCGGAAGGTCATAGAACGTGCATTGAATTCAGACCCTCCTCCTTCATGCCACCAAAGAGCTCATGATGTCAGGGGCATAGCTACATCCCTGGCATTCAAAAGAAACTTCTCAGTGACGCAGGTTCTTCAAGCTGGGCTGTGGAATCGTCAGACCACATTCACATCCCACTACTTTAAGACGTGACCCACAGGAGACTCGATACGTTCTCTATCAGTCCTGTGGTGGCTGCACAACAGCTGGTTTAAAACCTCAAGCTCCTTATTGGACAAGTAGCAGAAGGTTGAGGGCATTGTTACCCGGTTTTAGTCTGCATGAATGAAAAGGTTTGACTGGCCCTTATTCTTTTCTTCATTCTCCCCTCTCTTGGGGAAAGCAGCATCGTGGGTTCTCTGCAAAGCTTACCTCAAACCACTGCAAGTAAACCATGCTCCCTTGTGTACCTAGTATCAAGACTAATACTGTTGCGTCCCCATACCTTGACGAGGTGGTATTGGGAAAGTCCTAGTTACACAGTTTTTCCTTCTAAAAACTCGGAATAACTTTACCTGGACAGTCACACTTCTATATACCTCAACACACAGTTTGCGTAGCTAGGTTTTAGCGAGGTGCAGGGACTCCTTATTGTTGAGTACTGACATACTCAGATAAGGAGCACCCGGGTAAAGCCAAAAGCCAGATTGGCTGGGACGTCCACACTACCTAATGGGTGAATCACCCCTTTTAGATAACGTGGTTTGTATTCCATTTACGGAACAAATGACAAATTCGTAGATACTTTGTATTTTTCCTAACGATATAAACTTTAGCTATTTAAGCAAACTTACCCGTCAGCCCTATCCCCCTTGAAGTCCTACCTCTAAGCAAAGTGAGCTCAATCACAGGTGTGTGAGGGGATGCGGTAGCAAGCTACCCTCCCTTAACCCCCCCCCCCCAACTAGCGGTATGGGTAGTTAACCCTCGTTAAGATTAAAGATTAAATGGCTCGTCATTTCAGCTACGCCGAAAGTAATAACCCTATTAAATAGCTAAGGTTTGTATAGTTAGGAAAAATACAAATTATCTTCAAATTTGTCATATTACTGTAATTTCCTCCACTTCCCCACTGGTTAGGTTAGGTCAGAAGCTGTTGAATATGCTCTAACTTTGTATACTGAAGAATATGTTAATCGTCTTGCCATACAATGCCATCTATATAGCAATAGTATACTAAAGGGGGTGTCAATTAGGAATGGGGGATAACAGGAAAATTTTAAAGGATAGACTTCGACACAAGGAAAGCTTTGGAGGCTAAAGTCATATGAACTTCAAGTGAGTATTGTACCCTATATAGGTATAATCAATATCATCAAATTTCTATTTTGTTCTGTTTTTTATGCTGATTTCCTCCTCTTGTGATTTTAGGCAGGACATCAAGCACAGTATCATCAGCTGGATATTGATAACATTGAAAGTATTAAGAAGTTTGCTGAATATATCAAGACAAAATATGGAGGTTTTGATGTCCTTGTAAATAATGCTGCTATTGCCTACAAGGTATGTATTCTATCTTTTGTTTTTGTGCTTTTCATACTGATACTTTATCAACTTTGTTGTTTTGTTTATTATGTAAATATTTTGTGCAGAATATTTCAATACTAATATGCTGTATAATCCTATTATAGAATGCCGCAACTGAACCATTTGGGGAGCAAGCTGAAAACACCATACGTGTCAATGTCATTGGAACTCTGAATGCCTGTCGAGAACTGTTTCCACTTCTTCGTCCTGGAGCTAGAGTTGTTAATATCTCAAGCTCATGTGGACATTTGTTAAGGATTAATGGAAGTGAACCAGCAGCTTCAGCCTTAAGAAAGAAATTTGCATCACCAACACTAACTGAAGATGAGATTGTTTCTTTAGTCAATCAGTTTGTTGAGTAAGTGCCTAATATTCTTGTAGTCCTAGGATTTGAAAGTTGATTTATATTTAGTTTATTTTGAGTATTAAAGTTATTTTTCAAAAGATATTTGGAAATAGAGGTCATTCGAGATAGTAAAGTCTATAAACAAAAGTGTGTTATTGAATTTTAGGTGCTTGGGTTATTAATTTTCTAAATGAAAATAGGTGTATCTTTATAAGATATTGACAAGCTATTGGGAGAGGATACCTATGGTGAACTTTTGCATGTTTTAATTGATAAAGAAAATAAGTTTAGTGAGATTAAAATTTTTATCCTAGATCTGGATACTGTATTAGATTTTAGCATCGTCCTTCAGTTCGCTCATTGTGCATGCTGTGCAAGATTTTTCATTATTTCAATGAAACATTTTGAAATTTTATGTATCATTCAGTCATCAGTTAATAATCATTGGACAAAATAGAGATACAATAAACAATAAGTAAATGAACAAAGTAAAACCTCTTCTTCCAATTGAAAAGACACACAAGATAATGAAGCGCTTTCGTAAATAACGCCTCCCCCATCTGCTGCCATTTTGATTACTTATTTTCTTCATTCTGCTTCTTCAGAGTTAAGTTTTCACTCACTTCTCTGTTAGGAATTATAGTTATGTCCTCCAAAGTTGTTAAGCTAAGATTTTGTGCAGAATGCAAAGTGAATACAGAACTGTAAGGTATTGGCAAGTACTGTGTCGTTATCAGAAGATCTGATGCTTTCTTATCTGGAGTTAGTTGCGCAGGTTGAGAATCCCTTATCTGGAATTCCTCAGACCAGAAATATCTTGGATTTTGGATTTTCATCGAATTTCGGAATATTCCTATAGTGAGGTTCATGAACCTCTTGTTTTATTCTTATGAAGATTACATATTTTCATGTTTTTGGATTACTGTACTGAAAAGTTTCAAATAGGTTTGTATGCAAAGTACATTATTATTATTTGATAAAAAAATTTTCGGAAGCTATAATCATCTTTAATTTAGCATCTCTTTGCATGTGGTAACACAAGAAAGGCCTACATTACGACGAATGTGTTTGCATGAAGAACTACTGAATAAGGTAGTGGGTTGGCCAGGGCACCAGCCACCCATTGAGATACTACCGCTAGAGAGTTATGGGGTCCGTTGACTGACCATACAGTACTATTTTGGATCCTTCTCTCTAGTTATGGCTCACTTTCCATTTGCCTACAAATAAACCTAATAGTCTGGCATATTCTTTATAGATTCTCCTGTGTCCTCATGCACCTGACAACACTGAGATTACCAAACCATTCTTCTTTGCTCAAGGGGTTAACTATTGCACTGTAGAAGAGAGACTTTTTCTATGGTAAGCAGCTCTTCTAGGAGAAGGACACTCCAAAATCAAACCATTGTTCTCTAGTCTTGGGTAGTGCTATAGCCTCTGTACCAGTCTGCCACTGTCTTGAGTCAGAGATCTCTTTTTTTAAGGGTACACTCGGGCACACTATTCTATCTAAAACTAGTTCCAGGCAGAATATCAAGAATGAGAAGTCTCCAGTGGCATCTGAAGACCCATTGGTCTCAAAATATTGATTCCCCATTCTTGTCAGTGGAGCTTCCAGCTCTGATGATAAAAGATCTTCATTGGTGGTCAACCAGAGAGAATACCCAAAAGGGCATTCCCCTCCAAAGCCCCAGTCCGAAGTTAAAACTCTTTTCGGACGCATTGCTACTGGACTGGGGTTCCCACCTAGGCCCGAAATTAGCATCAGGAGTTTGGTTCCTGATAGAACAAACTCTCCATATGAATCACCTGGAATTATTAGCAGCCTGGAAAGGCCTAAAATGATGTGTAAAAGATCTGCAAGGACGAGAGGTGTTGCTGATGAGCGACAACTCCACAGCTGTCTCGTACATCAACAAACAAGGGGGTACTCGGGCAAGGGACCTCTGTCTGCTAGCAGTCCAGATTTGCCAGTGGGCAGAAGGTCGCAACATTTCTCTCACAGCCAGGTTTATTCCGGGCCGGAGAAACATCGTGGCGGATCAACTGAGCAGGCATCCCCAAGTGTTGAGTGGCGAATGGTCTTTGGATCCTCTAGTAGCAAAGACAGTAATAGCTTTGTGGGGTTTCCCCACAATAGACCTGTTCGCCACCTCTGAATGTGAAACTTCCCCGCTATGGGTCCCCAGTTCCAGACCATCAGGCAAAAATCCAGGGCGCCCTTCAACATTCTTGGGACAACCTGGACGCATATACCTTTCCACCCTTTTGCCTGCTCAGAAGGGTGATCAACAAACTCAGGACCTCCCAGAATTGCAAGCTAACCTTAATAGCTCCAGCATGGCCAAGCAGAGAATGGTACGCAGACCTTCTTTCCCTGCTGGTTCAAGTTCCAAGGTTTCTGCCTCCAGAACCCCTTCTGCTGACGCAGCCACACAGTAGTGTCCCCCACAGGAGAATCCCCTTCCTGAAGTTTCACGCCTGGAGGCTGTCCAGTCACTCCTCAGAAGCAGAGGCTTTTCAGGGAAGGTGACTGAGCACATGTCCAGGTACCTGCGCCAATCTTCCACAAACCTCTACCAAGCAAGATGGAGAGTGTTTGCAGCTTGGTGTAGAGGGCGAGGCGTGTCTCCACTCGATCCCTCTCTTCCATTAGTGGCAGACTTCCTTTTGTACCTCAGGGAGGAGAAACTCCTCTCAGTCTCGGCAATTAAAGGCTGTCGTTCAGCCTTAAGCCTCATCTGCTCATCTGTAGACTGAGAAGGGTTGACCTTTCCACGTCAGAAGATATCACCTTGTTGATTCGAGGTTTTGAGAGATCTTGCCCCCCAATTGAGATTAGACCACCACCTTGGGATGTGTCCCTGGTCTTACGTTCCTTGAAGGGTCCACCCTATAAGCCATTAAATAGGACCTCTGACTACTTCCTAACTCTTAAGACCATCTTCCTAGTAGCTTTGGCCTCGGATAAAAGGGTCGGTGAACTACATGATCTATCCTACGAAGTCACCCATTCTAGAGGATGGGGGGAAGTCTCGCTCAACTTCGTGCCAGGCTTTGGGGCCAAAACTCAGAATCCTTCATCGGCCGATGAGGGGTTTAGAGAATTTAAATTTTCCAGCCTCAGTAAGATAACACAGGATACTGACCAATTGCTACTGTGCCCAGTCAGGGCGCTAAGGAAATACCTCGAGTGCACCAGACCTTTCAGACCACGCCTCCAACATCTCTTCCTCAGTACCAACAAGGTAAAGAAGAGAATCTCTTGCAACACCATCTCTTTCTGGCTCAAGAAAGTTATTGCGAGAGCCATTCACGGAGACCCAGAGGCAGCTCAACCCAAAGCCCATCAAGTTAGGGGAGTGGTTGTCTCACTGGCATTTAAGAAAAATTTTTCAGTCTCCCAAGTCTTAAGAAGTGGAGTCTGGAAACGCCAATCTACATTCACCACTCACTATTTAACCGATATGACACATAGGTCTCTAAACACCTTTTCGATAGGGCCTATTGTGGCAGGTCAACAGGTGCTGTAGCTACCTTACGCCCTTTCAGGGGACAGTAGTCATTGGTCGAGGATTCTATGTTACACTAGGTTTTTAGAAGGACATCCATCTATCTTCTGCACTTCCTTCTTCCTCCCATCTGGGTTTCCTAGTCTGTAACCAGTTTCAGCTGGACTCGCCAATGGAAATAAGGTATGAAACTCATCTGACTCCTCTCACAGGGTATAAGTTATAGGTTCCCCTTTTCAAGGTCTGGGGAATCCTAAGTATGATAGGGTCCGAGTCGAATGTTTCCAATCCTCTTCATCTTGAAACATTTGTTTCCACGTAATTACAAACTTTCAGTCGTGCTAAGATTATGGGGATCTACAAAGAAAAGTTTAATGGGAGATTTTTTCGTCAAAAGAGTCTAGTCTGAGGACTATCTTCCCTAGGAATAGGGAACTCCTCGACCACCCTGACCTCAAGGCTAAGTCTCCTATAGTAAAGAATGAGGGTTTGTATCTAGTGTAGGAACAAATGACAAACTTATGATAGAGTTTGTATTTTTCCTAACATACAATCCCGAATTCTTTACACAAATCTTCCCTCCGTCACCGCCCCCTAAAAATAGTCCTAGCTAGAATCCGATTGAAGGTATTCAGTAGCTACCGACTGGCAGTCCCCCACCACTAACAGGTGGATAACTACCGGCCGGTCGTTAGCGACCTTGTTAAGGTTTTCTTCCGGATTTTCCAGTTCTCGCTAGAATATCTCCTATATTCGATTTCGATTGTAGGAGGAGATATTCTATAGTAAAGAATTTGGGTTTGTATGTTAGGAAAAATACATACTCTTTTATAAGTTTGTCATTTTTCCTTGTTTCCTTTCCTCACTGGGCTATTTTTGCTGCTGGGGCCTGTGGGCTTATAGCATCCTGCTTTTCCAACTAGGGTTGTAGCTTAGCAAGTAATAATTATAATGATAATGAAGGAAATCAAATGTAAATCAGTGCAAAAGAAATATAATAATAATAATAATTTGTAGCTAGAATACCTGTTACATATATGGTCAAAACAGAGAGAAAGAGAGAGTAACTATGTTTACATTAGTGGGTATACCATCTTTCAAGCTTTAGTTCTGTAATCTAGTTATGCTAAGTATGATACTGTATATAGATTTGTTACTAAAGCTCTAATTGGGTTACAATACTATTTATTGTTTTTCTTAATTGAGGGCCTTAAAACCAGACCCTCTCAAGTGTCACCTTGGCTAAAACTGTTTCATACTACGTTGGATTTGTTGGAGCTTCCTCTACGTAGCTATGATTTTGGATACACTTTATTTCCAAGTACAGTATATAGGGTCGAAATTCCCCTATAAAAGACCAGGCAGCTAACATCTTCACAGGTGGGTGTTTGCAGCACCTGAGAGGCATCTCAATCATAGTTGCATAAGTCCTTCCTGAGGTCAGTGTCCAATGGGAGATGACACTGCATGGTGCGTAACCATCTCTCGCCTAATCAGGTTTCTTCCCAGTAGGAAGCGCATTTCAATAGTCAATCACCACCCGCCATATATACCTCTCGTAGGAATCCACAGTTTTCCTGCTATTTGAAGGATTTATCCATGTTTGTCAACATCTCCGCATGTTTGTGTTGAAATACACTGAAGTATAGTAATAATGTTACACTGTGTGCATATTTACTGGAAATAGAATCTTTAGAAGAATAAAAAATTTTTGCAAAACAAGGCCAGGAGATTGTTACAGTTTTTCTAGGAGCCAGTATGAGAAAATCAACACCCTGGCAGTCTGCTTTGACCTCCAGATAATATTACCGTCCCCCAAGTTGTCACATGGAGCAGCGCACACGTGAAAAGCTGGCAGATAATATTACCGTCCCCCAAGTTGTCACATGGAGCAGCGCACACGTGAAAAGCTGGACTTTTACAATTTCTTTGTGACAAATGTGAAAACTAATAAGTCAACTATGTTTGGCTGGCCTGAAGTTTCAGGCTAGAGAGGCAGTGTAGAGGTGGCCAGCTACCTTTTAAAAGTACCTTGAGCTTTTTCATAATACTTAAGAGGAGACCAGTCTATTCCTAGTTGCAAAAAACTCTGCTGGTCAGAATAAAAGCATTAATTTGTCCCTAGTGCTGTTGCGACTAGACTAGTATTTAAAAAAAAAACTATTCTAGATAAACCATGTATCTCTTGCCCCGGATCACTCCTATATTCCCTGTGACTGGCACACCATGATAGAAACAAGGGACTATTACATAACCCTCATTCGAGATGTATCCCAGACTGGCTTCAATGTTGTCGACGTGGAAACCAAGAATTTGGCAATGTCAATGTGCTCGATAAATTTATTACTAAATGTACCCCACGAGGAATGAACTTCGGTGATGCTAGGATTATACAAAACTTTCCTTATCACGAGGGCTACTGTGTGAAAGAGACATATAGTGATACGGAGGAGTTTGAACTGGTCAGCCTGTTAAAAGGTAGTAATAAGAAGTACTCGCTGCAAAAATTCAATTTGAACACAATGACCTTGTGGCCAAAGTACAGTGGGCCAATCGCCAATCATGCTCGAGTCCACCAAGGTCAAACACCTCAAGACCTTCCTTATATTACTGCTAATATCTTCCAGTACTACCGAGATATTCTAGCACATTATGATGCTGCTACAGATATGGCAGATCACAGCAGTGATGATGACGAATCTGATGCCAATAGCAACTTGATAGAGTACGAGTAACCACCAGCCTGTATCCCTGTCCCCAATTTTCAAATTCTTTATCAGATGTATAGAAATATTATGGTGAGTTAAGGTTTTCCATAGTGTACTATAGTATTATTTTTGATAATACACTGACCCTCTTTACTACCTCCATCTATTATTTTCATTATTATTATTATCATAATTAGTTAGTATATAACTATTACCTGTATTATTATTATTTTATTGATAATTTTACTGATAATAATGTTGTTGTTGTTATTATAATACAAGGAAGGTGTATTGAGTTCAAAAACACCATTTATTTATGTTTATTTCACTAACAACAATTTTTTGTTTGCAACATGAAAGGGATGTTGCATTTTAAATGCTTGCATACAAGTGCACCATACAACTTATTCTAAATTTTTTGTTCAAAGACTTCTGAAGAATGGAGCTTAAATCTGCAACTTGATTGAAATTGAAATCTGTATTAGAAGTGGAATTACTGTGAAAACCTTAGAAGTGTTTTTCTCCTTTTTTTTTTTTAGATACAGTGGAACCTCTACATCCGAACGTATCTACATCCGAATGTATCTACATCCGAATTTTCCAACATCCGAAGTAAAATTCGAGCAAATTTTTTACTCTACACCCAAATTTTATTTCGACACACGAAGTAAGCAATTTTCGTCGTACCGGTTGTATCCGAATTTTTCGACACGCGAAGTACAATTCGAACACGTTCCTACTCTACACCCAAATTTTTTTTTCGACACCTGAAGTAAACAATACTCGTACGCGTAGTCGGTGCTCATAGCGCCTGATGTGTTTTTTATTTCCGCCGATAGAAGGCAGCACTTCGACCTCGGAGGGACCCTCAATTAGCGTGGCTTGGGACATTCTTCTGTTCTCGGCTTTGTGTGGTTGTTCCCTGTGCGTTCTGCTATTAAATGTGTTTTAATCGTCATGTTTTATGTTCATCCTTTTACGGTATTTTACGTAAATCATGGATCCTAAAAGGCTTAGTTTCGCAAGTGGTAGTGGTAGTGGTGAGAAAAGGAATAAGGAAATGCTTTCATTAGAAGTAAAGCAAGGAATTATTGAAAAGCATGAGCGTGGCGTCCGTATGAGTGAACTTGCAATAGGTTCGAAGCAAATAAAAGAGGTGTTAGGAAAATATCAAGACGTGGTCGACTTCATCGACAAATACCATCCAAAGAAATTGCAGGTTTGTCGTGTAGTTGTGCAGTTTGATGATGTTTCCCTAACTTATTTTCGAAACATTCTGAAAAACTGTACCAAGCAACTTTCTATCGATAGCTTCTTTAAAAAAACTACGAAGCGAACTCGTGATGAAGAGGAAGGAAGTGGTTCAAAGAAAACGGCAAAGAGTGAAAAGAAAAAAATTCAATCAATTTTAAGTAGAGAGTGAAAGAGATTAAAATTAATCATCAAAAAGAAAAAAAGAAAATGTAAAAAAATATAAAATATAAAAATAAAAAAAAGATAAGCTAAGTTATGTTAAAGTTCACTTAGTGTAAGTTAGAATAAGTTAAGGTAGTGTACGTTTATCGTAGTTAACCTCTCTACCTCCTCGCCGCCCGTCCGTCTCCTCTCTGCGTAGCAAGACCAACAACACCTGCGCTGGAGTTTCTAAGGTAAAGTGATGCTAAAAACCCGTTTCTTATTTATAATTTTTTGCTAATTCTTCTTTTTTACATGTCTATTATCTAATTTAGTGTGTATTATTCTCATGGGAAATTATGTGTAGTAGTTTATTAAGAAGTTATCATAGGTTTTTGGGCTCAACCACGGATTAATCCTATTTCAATGTATTCTTATGGGAAAATTCGTTTCTACATCCGAACATTTTCTACATCCGAAGTTGGTTGTGGAACGGATTAAATTCGTATGTAGAGGTACCACTGTATAGCGATTGTGCAGGTATGGTTCTATACGCCTCAATTAAGCCTGCTTTGCTCAAGTCTTTTCTTCTTAATTTTATATACTGTCTTAGTCTCTTGCCATTTTTATCTTGTTATTAGTCAATATAGTATTGTATCACCAACTAGACATTACTTGCACATTAACTTTCTTCAAGCAGAGCTATATATGACCACAAAAGAAGTTACTGTACGGTATTTACTTAGTTTAGTTTTTATTTATAATTGATGAGTGATATTGAATGGTTGAGGAGATTTAGGTTTATTTAAGGGAAGTAACCCAATAGCAAAATAAAGCCACTAATTTTTAAGTGTCAAAGATGCCATATAAAAAAATCTTATTGTAATTACCTAATTTTGATTGGTGTTCACAATTAGCGTGTTCTCGGATTTAAGAAATTTCTGTATTAACCATTGCTGAATCATCATATAAAGAATATATTAATAAACATTCATCATCAACATCTCCTACGCCCACCGACACAAAGGGTCTCAGTTAGATTTCACCAGTCGTCTTCATCTTGAGCTTTTAAATCAATACTTCTCCATTCGTCATCTCCTACTTCACACTTCATATTCCTCAGCCACGTAGGCCTGGTTATTCCAACTCTTTTAGTGCCTTGTGGAGCCCAGTTGAAAGTTTCGTGAACTAATCTCTCTTGGGCAGAGCAAAGAGCATGCCTAAATCATCTCCATCTACCCCTCACTACAATTCATCCACACATTGCACTTGAGTAATCTTTCTTATAGTTTCATTTCTAAAGTTGTCCTGCCATTTAACTCCCAATATTCTTCTGAGGTCTTTGTTCTCAAATCTACAAACTCTGTTGGATAGGGTTTCATTGTCATACCATGACTCATGTCCATACAGTAACATTATTATTATTATCATTACTTGCTAAGCTACAACCCTAGTTGGAAAAGCAGGATGTTTTAAGCCCAAGGGCTCCAGTAGGGAAAATAGCCCAGTGAGAAAAGGAAATAAAGAAATAAACTACTGTACAAGAAAATTAATTAACAATAAAATAAGATATTTTAAGAACAGTAGCAACATTAAAATAAATCTTTCATATATAAATTATAAAAACTTAAAAAATACAAGATTAAGAGAATAAGATAGAATAGTATGCCTGAGTGTACCCTCAAGCAAGAGAACTCTACCCCAAGACAGTGGAAGGCCATGGTACAGAGGCTATGGCACTGCCCAAGACCAGAGGACTGTGGTTTGATTTTGGAGTGTCCTCCTAGAAGCGCTAAAGAGTCTTTTACTCTTAAAAGAGGAAAGTAGCCACTGAACAATTATAGTGCAGTAGTTAACCCCTTGAGTAGAGAAGAATTGTTTGGTAATCTCAGTGTTGTTGGGTGTATGAGGACAGAGAAGAATACGTAAAGAATAGGCCAGTCTATTCGATGTATGTGTAGGCAAAAGGAAAATGAACCATAACCAGAGAAAAAGATCCAATGCAGTACTATCTGACCCATCAAAGGACCCCATAACTCTAGTGGGTGGCTGGTGCCTTGGCCAACCTACTACCTACAATAAACGTTACTCTAGGATAATTAATTTATCCCCGATTCCCAATAACATACCTAATTTATTACCATATGGGCAACCTTGATACCTCCTATTCCATACCACCATTGGTAATGTTGATGGCTGAAACAAGAGTTCACTCAACTCTTCTTTCAGTTGTTTGAGCTCTCAAGTAGTTAACCCTTTTTGCCCTTTATTTACCTCAAGCATTTAGCAATTGTGGGTTCTTTTTATACCAACTGTTTAATAAAGCTTTTTGATCGTTGGATTGATGTTAATCAGGTGGTCAATTGTGCAACCATAGTTCTCTTCATGAAGTTCTCATGATTTGCCGATGCTCCCCTTTCCAATCTAGTCAGAAGCCACCTCACCTGCGTGATTCGCATGAATTGTAAGGTATTTTATGAAAATGCAACAATGCAGAGGTAAGGTTTTCTTCCCACAGCAAATTGTTTTGCTCTTGGCCCAAAAATAAATACCTGTGTAGTTCGGTAATCATGTCATTGCAGCTGGAAGGGCTTTTGAAGATAAGAGAAAAGGCCATGGTTAATGAGGAATTTTTGGTTCTTGGCCTTATTCCCCTTAGGGTGCAGGGGATTCAGAGACTGCTTGTACTTCGCCCCCTTCCATTTCAACTGTTTGCTTTTTCCTATGGTTGCCGTGGACGAGGGCTTATGATGCTGGTTTTGTGGGTTCCGAGATCCTTGGTGGCATAGGTTTGATCCTTCTTCACACTAAATTTAAAATCTTGTTCAACAAAGATTTTACTACTGTATATGCTGTTAAGTATTCATTGACAAGAAATTAGATTTACCTTTTTTTATAAATGCTGATAAAGCATTCTCTTTCAGCTCCCCATCAGGTACTTACTGCAGGTATCCAAGGTAAAGGCTCAACTGAGCTCCCCTCTTGAGAACCCCAACATATCATAGGCCTATGGGGTGGACAGGTCTGGGTTGGTGGCTGACGGTAAATTACGTATCAGTAAAGGTTAGCTTAAAAGCGTTGTTGAAAGAGGAAGGATTGGGGGAACACAATATGATCTTGTCACTTTTACCTTCCTTCAGATCCAAAAAGTTTTTAAGACTAAGAGTCAGCCTTAATTTTTGTACATTCCCCTTCATTAAAAGGAAATGAAAACTATTCAGTTGTATTTGGACAAATCAAGGTAATAAAGGTAGTGCCCCTAATTGATTCTGTTGGCTGAGGGTCCATATTAACAGACCAAACAAAAATTTGATCACAGAAGCAAAGCATGGTGTTAGATCCAAAAATCATTAATGCTTTAGAGTGAAAGTGCATAATATCAGGAGTGTATCTATTTCCGTGATTTTTGTAGAATTTTTATTGGGAAAATTTCTAGTAGCAGCTCAAGTAGTGGTTTGCATTTCATTATCTTGAAAGCCAATACAATACAGCATTGTATTTTTCATTACT